>NC_052490.1:30086192-30163467 GCF_009730915.1 Dioscorea cayenensis subsp. rotundata | reverse complement strand
TTGGCACTGTGATTTCTTTCTCAAGAAAACTCATATTTCAGTTTTATGGCTACATTTAAAAAATAGAAATAAAATTGTCCTTCATCTGTCCCATCTTCTCTGATCTCTTTTCCTGGCTTATTATGATTACTATTATTATTTTTAATCTGACCACAAAAAATATAGATGCACACGCATGACCTTTTTGACGAACACAGGAATACATATAATAATGATAGAATTCATAAACATTATCCAGATGGGATTTTATAAATATATATATATATATATATATATATAATAAATACCTCTAATAAAAACTAAAAATGTTAACTATTAAGGATGATGTATAGAATCACTATTAAGGATTTGTTTGGGTCAGTTTTTGGAAAAATTATAAGTGTTTTTTTATAAATTAAGTATTTCTAGGTTCAAAAAAATTGTTTGTATTGGTTTTTCTGTTAAAAGCATAGGTGAAAAATAATCTCGAAAAATCAATCAAATAAACTAATGAGTAGATTTTGAAAAAAGTTCTGCTTTTTGAGTTTTATTTTTACTTTACTGAAGTCTAATATAAATATAAAATCTAGTCTAACTTACTCCGGAAAAAGCAGCTTTTTCCAGGAACACTTAATATCTTAAAAAGTAATAATAAAGCCGATCCAAACAAGGCCTTAATTATTGTGTTTGATACTATTAAATATTATTGTATATTATTAGATATGTTAGGTATTGTGTACGAATGACATATGCGAATCTAATGGTCATTTTTAAAATTTCCTAAAAATTGGATTCTCATGTATATATTTCTTTTTTTATTGAAGGAACATGCAATGTTCATTTAGTCCTTTTGTGTGCATACACACACACGTTATGACACGTAACTTATTTGGTTGTAGTTGTTTGTTTGTAGTGTGGCCATTTGGGATATTTGATATGAATGTCTTTGTCATTTAAGATCCTTCTCTTCTTTGTGTTCTGTTTCCAACATTGAGAATAACAATGTGTGAGTTTAAATACTGAAATTAATTATTTTTACTATTTTACGCACATCATTTAATTAATAATAAATTCAACGGGACCTTAATTTCTTCTTTGCTTCTTTTGTCGATATTTTAGATGTGGAGATATTTTTAGAGATTTTACTAGTAAATATGTACTGGTTATTTTTCAAAATAAAAAAGAAAAATAAAAATAATGTGAGCATAATTTTATTAAATATGAAAAAACACTTAGCCATATTAGCTATATGAAAAAAAACACACTAAATTATAACAAAATGAATAGTAAAATAATGTTTTTAATTTTTATTAACTTATGTAATTAATATTTGTGTTAAAAAACTTAAGTGTAATTAATTATCCTATATATGCGTATGTCACAAAGAATACTAAATTTCAAAGAAGTAGTAGAAGAAGAAGAAGAAGAAGAAGAAGAGCTCATGTGCCTTGTTTGAATCTTACCCCTTATAAATCTTGGACAGGTGTATCCACCAAGTCCATCCAAAACCCTAAAAATTCATGGAATCAATAAATGAGCTGTATTTATTCTTCGGTGATGGTTTTACATATTATTATTATTATAATGTCCTTTTTATTATGATATATTTTGGTGCCTATTATTTTTGTGCTCTTTGCTTTATTGGTTTTTGTAAATCAAAATCCTATTATTCAGTTGGATTTTTTTTTTTTTTATGAATTTGTGGACAAACCATGTCATCAGTGCGCAAGCAAGGAGTTAATACTTGAACTCTTTTGATCCCGTACTAATAGATCAAGAGGTCTTTAGCTCACTTGAAAATTTATACATTCTTATTTTGATTCACATTTAAACCTAATTTTCAATTTTGATATATAAAAATTTAAATATATCTTGCCAGAAGATCAAATTATCAATTAGACTTGCGTGAGCATAGATAATAAAACAAGATTAAATTTATTAGTCAATCATTAAATAGCCTAATTTTATGACACAAAAGAGCAAGAGGAAGGAAAGTGTTTGAATCTTTCCCCCAATAATACTGTCCATGGACTGCATACTTGGACAAATACTATTTATTAGTACTGGAGTTAATAGGTTAACCCTTCTGATCATGTACTAATAGAGCTAGCAAGAGGCCCTCAGCACACTTGAAAATTCATTTTTATTTTAATTCACACTTAAACATAATTTTAAATTTTAATATATACAAACTTAAATATCTCCTGCCAAAAGACTACAATATCAATTAGATTCGTGTGAAAATAGATAATATAGAGAGATTAAATTTGTTTGTCAACCATTGGATAGCTCAATAATATGACACAAAAGTGCAAAAGGGAAGGACAAGGGTTCAAATCTTTTCCCCAACAGTACTGTTTATACTGTTAATACACTATACACTTTGGTAAATACTCTTTATTAGTACTATTCAAGCTTTCGATGTGGGTCTTCTTTCAGCCTAACTCCAAGGTTGCAGAAAGATTTTTTTAAGTTAGGAAACCACCATAACTGGTGTATTTTTAGACCTATTTGTCTCTTAAATAGGGGTGTTTATTACATATTCATAAAAAATAAAAATAAAAATAAAAAGATAACATTTATTATTTTAGTTATTTTATAATTTATAAATTTCAACTTGTTGGTTAAGAAGTTTGGGATGTGTGGCATTATACATGAATAATAAAAAATAGATATAAAATATTAGATTAAATACTATAAAGTGCCTCCAATCTTTTAAAAATGAATAAAAAAACATATATCTCTGGAGCACTGCCATTTAACAAACGGTGGTTGTCAGTATCACCAACTAATCCAACACTCTGTTATTGAAGTGGAGTTTTTATTTATTTATTTATTCATAAATAACTAGTCTTTTTTGTCCCTCTATAATATTTCTACATGCATTTACGAGTAGAGGGACAAAAAAAAAAGATAGAAAAAAATAGAAGGATCAGTTAGAGTATTATATCAAAAATATACATGTAGAAATATTATACTAGAAAGTCAATAATTTAATATTTTCTTTATCCAATTATTTTATTATACTAGAAAATATTATATTAATCAAAACAAAGTTTATATCTATTATTATTTTTTCACAAGTTAACAGGCTGTTAAATAATGTACATCAACAAATAATTTTTTTTTTATAAAAAAGAAGTTCTTTATATTTTTTTTTTAACTTGCTATGATTATTGTTTAATTAATTATATTAAAATTAATAGAATTGATACTTCATGTTTTTTACTTAAAAAAATATTTTTAATAAAATATTAATAAATCACTTTGGGTCCTATGTGAGTTAAGATATAAATTCTCTTTCTCAATAAAATACGAACACTTAAAAAATAAAATTAAATGTTAATGGGCGATATAAGTAAAATTAATACGCATGAACTATAAAAGAATCATAAAACATTAATAAAATCTTTTCAAGAATATGTATCATTGTACATTTTTAAGACCATACATATGAAAGAAACAATTAAATACATGTCCTACAACATTAAATACATATATCTTAATAAAAGCAATAATGTATAAAAAAAAAATGATTTGCTTCCCCTTTTATCTATAAAAGAAAGATGAAATAACATAATCAAAGTTGGAAGAACATGTCTTTTATTTATTTATTTTTATATTCATATTTTATTTATTGAGTCCAGGATAAGTTTCCACCATAGAACCCAAGTGGCCGGACCCACAAAAGTCTCTCTCATGTTGGAAGCGGATGCCAACTTGATCTCAATGATCATTTCCATCACGTGCCCTAACTTTCTTAATTTCTTTTTTTTTATATATATATATATATATATATATATATATATATATATATATATATATATATATATATTCACGTGTTTTCCAAAAATAATTAGTACAACTTAAATTGTTATCTAAAAATGAAATTTTTTTAAAAAATGACTTTTTAAGCCATAGCATGCATATTCTAATAATTGAATTTATAAAAAAAATTTAAATAAATATTTTAAACAAACACACAAATCCGTTGAGATATTTTTATCTAAAGAAACGATAAATGATAATCCCTACAAAACAGAATAAAAAATAAAATTCTTAAAATCTTTGTCCACTTATTTATATTTAAATTATTAATTTTTTTTAGAAATATTATTATCTTGTTTTAGTTGAACAGTTCAATTAGGTAGACTTAAATCATGTTGATGAAGATTAGTTGACAAAAGATATTTATCCAACACAATATATTCATATATTGTTTATTTTAAAAAATAATTAAAAGAAAATATAGTATATCTAAAAGTAAAAAAAAATGCATAAACCCACATCCCAAAATCATTTAAATTAAATTATAATTAACTTTTTAAAGATTTAATTTTTAAGGATTTTTAGTACGTAGAGAGAAACTGATTAAATTCTTGTGATCTCATGATAATCGAATCCAATACACAGAGTCCCATTTTCGCACGTGCGAATAATAACCGTACCAAATCTCAGCTGTTAACTGTGAAACAGCATTTCCGCATTTCTCATACACGTTTCGTCCGTCCATTGGGTGAAACTAAGTGGGGCCCACTCTTCCACCATTTCTATAAATATCGTAGAACAGCACCGAAGAGAACCGGAAACATTGGAGACGGGGACGGCGGAGGTGCTCCTCGGAATCACAACGATGAGTTCCCCAAATCCCTCGTTTTTGATCATCGTGGTGGTCCTCGTCTCCGTCTTGCCGGCGAATTCATCGCCGGATTTTCTCCTCAGAGCTAGGGAACCGGAGTTCTATGAGTGGATGGTGGGCGTGCGGCGAACGATCCATGAAAACCCGGAGCTTGGCTACGAGGAGTTCAAGACCAGCGAGCTCATCCGGAAGGAGCTTGATGCCATGGGAGTCTCGTATAAGCACCCCGTTGCTGTTACGGGGGTTGTTGGCTTTGTTGGAACCGGGAAGCCGCCGTTTGTTGCTTTGAGGGCTGATATGGATGCTCTGGCTATGCAGGTTTTTTGGCCGTTCTTCTTTGTGATTTCTTATGAGTTTGTGTTTTTTAAAAAGGGATTTTTATTGTGTTTGTTTGCCTTATTGAGATTAATTTGATTGCTGTTTGGATTTGACGAAAAAATAAAAAATAAAAATAGAAAGTTTTGTCGGAAATTAGGGATCTATTTCGGTGTTACTTATGGTGTTTTTCTTCTGATTTGAATGGGTGCAATCTTGATTTGTCTCTCCCTTTTGATCGATTTGCTAGGCCTTCAAAATCTGGCGTTTTTATTATGAATTTGCTCCTTTTTTAGCTCCGATTTGACGCCTGATGTTAGCTTCACTGTTTTTCATGATTTACCTTTTGTTTTGAGTTCAAATGTGCTGTGCAGGAGCTAACTTGTATCTTGGTAGTTTTCCATGATTTTGGTGATTTTTTGGTTGGTTGGGATTGTTGGCATAGTTTGCTGGGTTCCCTGTGATGAACTTCAGCTTGATGCTTTGATGGGTTTTCTGCAAAATTTCTTTGGACTGTTTTTTTATTATTTTAATTTTTTATTTTTGCACTTGACCTTATAGCTTGATATGCATCATAAGTTTATTCAAATGGTTTTACTGGAAAGGAACTGAATTTCCATCTTTCTCCTGATTGAATTTTCTCTGAGTTAATTCACCTCTAAGTTAATAATTTTCATTGGGATGTATAAGCTTTTATTCCTCTTAGTTTGTATATATATATATATTTCTTTGTTTAGTTTCCTACTGTCGGCATGTATCTTGACAGTGTTTTGCTGTTTTGGGGTATTGTTTGGCATTGAGGAGCTTTCTCAATGATTTAGAAAAAGAATATGGAAGAATGGGCACTGGGTCTGTCTCATCTGGTTACCATATGAAGGATCACACTTGCCCTTTTTGCAGGGTGTTACCAAATACTCATATTCAGGATGGGTTTTTCCAACAGTCTGTATCTAGCATAGTGGCATTTGTCTGGAAATTATTTAAGAGATGATGGTTCTTTTACTTTGGGGGTTTATTCTTATTTGCTAATTCCTAATGTTGACAGGAGAGCGTGGAGTGGGAGCATAAGAGTAAAGTTCCTGATAAGATGCATGGCTGTGGTCATGATGGGCATGTTGCAATGCTGCTTGGTGCTGCTAAGATCCTTCAGGAACATCGCCATGAAATAAAGGTTTTCCTTTGATGTTCTGTCAGTTTGAAATCTTCAAAATATTCTATAGATGATCAATTCACAAAAATAGAATTTGGCATGTAAAGTTATGAAGTAAAGGGGTATAGAAGTAGTTGACACTAATTATGTTCTGGGTAATAAAATACGTTTGATTGGAATTGTGGTTTTTCCCATTTTAATGAGACTTGGATGCTTAAGTAGGTTGTGTTAAGCAGTGAGAGTATAAAACTATCTCAGGCTGTAGTTTGGTTTTGCTGGATGGAGCTTGTAGGATCTATTTCAATTTTTCATTGTTCAAGAAAATGGATTTTATTTTACAAGTGCCATTCATTTCATGGAAGTTGTTTGGTAACCATCCTCTTTCTTGGAGTTCTTTGTCATACATAACTTGGCTGAACTATAGCATGCGCTTTCCATTTAAGAACAGGGTTATCATAGATCATATTTTAGTGATTTCGCAATAAAGAATAAAGAATGGTGTAGCTATTGCTCGTGAGATTCTATCCACCAAAGTTTTTATGTTGCTTATATGGAGCATATCAAATATTGTTCTGGTTTCTTAAAGAGACCGTAGTTTAACAACTTAATTTGATGAGGTATGGATAGTCTATTTATTCATCAGTACCTTTTGAGGACCAGCGTTGGATGGAACTTTCTGCAAGTGGGCATCTCCACAAAACCTAGAAAGCTTGGTGGTGGGTCATAAGGTCCAACTTCATTGGCTCCTTATTAAGGATATGCTGATATGCAATAGTCAACAGCCACCTAAAGTTGTCAAAGGTAGGGAAAGGTCTTGTATTGGCGTATAGATGATGGACATTGACATTCGATCACCACAATGCTTCTTGCGTTATCAATTTAAAGTTGATTCCCTAGTTTGTCTTTTTTCATCTCGTATTCTCTGAAATGTTCACACGGCTTCAGCTAAATGCCACAAACTTATTGGCATTGACTAGTAGTTATTAAAGATATCTGTGACTTAAACTGGTGTTCTTGGACAAGGTCCATCTTAATTTGTGTCACATGTCACTGCACTTTTCTTCCTGACCTGTCACCAATTTAGTAGATGATTATAGAATAAGATCACCAGCAAAAGATGGAAAGACTATTTTGAGGCAAAACCAAGACTATATAATTGTCTAATTTTGTGAGCAAGGCATTTGCCGCTGAACTCATGTCAAGGCCCCCAGAAAGCATAATTTGCAGCAGAGGCTGTATAAGCAGAAGTTTGTTTCATCATGAGTGGTTGCTTTGTCGCTTAAATTTCACCTGCCTTATTATCCTTTACTAATTGAAATAGGCTAGATATATTCTCAATTGCATGACCTTACTTCCAACAAATCAAGCAGTGAATAAATTGGTTTAAGGTTCCATGCGAATTGTTGAACTTTTCTCCCTGTATCTATCTCATTATTCTGTATCTGCATAATTTTTTTCCTGCCCTTTTAATTTTTCCCTGTGTTAAAATTTCCCTAATGTTATATGATTTTCTTATTATTCTGGAAATTTTTTTTGCTGTTTTGTTTTTACTTCTGCAGCAAAAAATAATTCAATCTTTGTTTGAAGTCATCTTGAGTATTGCATGTGAAATTCTTAAGTTATGTTAAACGCAAACCTTCAGAAAGATTTGTCTGCTGGAATATGACTTTCTTGTCATTGCAATAGGGAACAATCATCCTTCTGTTTCAACCAGCCGAGGAGGGAGCTGGTGGGGCGAAGAGAATGATAGAAGCTGGAGCTGTGGACAATGTCGAAGCCATTTTTGGCTTTCACTTGGCTGCAGATGGCACAGTTGGCACAGTGCAATCCAGGCCTGGACCGATTATGGCTGGGAGTGGTTTCTTTGAGGCAACAATTACTGGAAAAGGTGGCCATGCGGCCATCCCTCAACATACAATCGATCCCATTATAGCTGCATCCAATGTCATCGTAAGCTTGCAGCATCTTGTTTCACGTGAAGCTGACCCCTTGGATTCGCAGGTAATATACATTGTACATATAAATATTTATTTGGCAAGCTATCTAGAAATCTGCAAGTATATCTTGTCTCGTATGCTTTATTATGATTGAAGCTGGCAGCTTCCTATGATATTTTAATTCAGTTTCTTCCCCTTTTTGGCAAAATCAATAAGAATAGGAACAAAGCATTATGGCTAGAAAGAACTAGTGAATGATGCACATGCTTACTGATATTCTAGCGAAGGAAAATTTGTAGAGATTGGTCTTTTGAATGTCCTTACATGTCTCACTGCTGGATTGCTTATAGATTCTTTGTGTAATCAGATCACATGGTCTAAGATCTAGCCTAGATTTCTCAGGTTTGGATGATCTACTGGCCTGGTATCGGTTTTGTTAGATTGCATAAATCTAAAATTGATACCTCCCTATTAATCATTTCTTCATATGCTAGTTTTAGTATCTGATACATTGGTTCGAAATATCTTTGTTCTGAAGGTTCTGGCCGGTGTAGCCATATGATCTGCTTGGAGCTAGGGAGCCCAATACCTCATATGTTATGCAGAAATAATTGGTATAAAACTGCTTATGCCTGTTATTGATTCAACTTCGTTGTTTCTCTATACAGGTGGTAACAGTTGCAAGATTTCAAGGCGGCAGTGCGTTTAATGTCATTCCAGATTCTGTTAGCATTGGTGGCACTTTCCGTGCCTTCTCAAAAGAGAGCTTCTTGCAGCTGAGACGGAGAATAGAGGAGGTAATGGATTTTAGTGAATATGATGAGAATTTTTAGTTGTGTGCTTTGGTTCACACATTATCAATGAACTTGAAATCTTGTCACTTGGTAGGATTAAACATTCTTGTGTGCTTGTTGGTAATACCTAAATTGTACCCTGAATTTTTAGGCTGTCATGTGTGAATGAATTACATGGTTCATCCTATATCTCCTTGAAGATCAATCTGTTACATTATTTTGTTTTCTAATATATCCCAACTGGGATCACCTCAAGTTGAATAGGACATACTTGAACCACACCTCCTTTTTTTCATTGTTTTTGTTTCACCACACTGCCCTTTTTCTTAATGTTAATAAGTTTGCAACATTGGGGCATCACTTTATATGTAAGATCTTAAGAGCTTTCTCAGATAGTGATCATTAGTTTTGATGATTTCCATTGTTTTGCAAATGAACACAGGTTATAGTAGCTCAAGCGGCAGTTCAAAGATGTAATGCAACCGTGGATTTCCTCAAAGAAAGACAGCCTTTCTTCCCTGTCACAGTAAATAGCAATGATCTCCACGAACACTTCGAGAAGGTTGCAGGGGAATTGCTTGGATCCAGCAACATCTTGGACAGGGTGCCACTGATGGGATCTGAAGACTTTGCTTTCTTCACAGATGCCGTCCCGCAAACATACTACTACTTTGTAGGGATGCAGAATCATTCCCATGCAACCTTAGCGCCTGCGCATTCCCCGTATTTTCAGATCAATGAAGAAGCACTTCCATATGGAGCAGCTCTTCATGCATCCCTGGCCTTTCAATACCTCTCTGAATCCCATACTTCTTCTCCAGTTGGTGAGAAGAAATTCCATGATGAACTGTAATAATTCTTTTTTCTTTTTCTTTTTTTTTTAGTTATCTTAACAAATTGGAGATTGAAATCCTTTAGCATTAGTTAGTTATGTTTTGGGCTCTTTTTTTTTTCTTGCATGTGTAACCAGAGAAGTCTGCTGTGTATATTTGAAAGGTGCATTACTTAAAAATGCAGAAACTCGGCTTCTCTGGTTCAGCATTGTATTTTCATCTTCTCTCTGATTTAAAGGAGCTATTTTTCTCAGCAAAAGAACATCTTATATTTTTTTCCCCATATTTGATTTTGATACTTGAATTTGTTTATACCATACTCATATTTTACAAGTACAATTTATTGCATCAGTTGTGAATTTCAAATTATACTGCTGTTGTGTTACTTGTGCTTACTGATAAAAGGAAGCTTTCTGGATCATAGGATGTACACTTGGTTTGTAAGTTTCTTCTGGGAAAAGTAATTTTTCATTTGTTTCTTCTTGTGAAGATGACTGGTTGGTACAGTTGGGCCGTGACAGAGTTATCAAATGATCAGTCAAACTTTTATTTTTAAATTATTTGCTAATAATAATATGGCCCAATAATGAACACTTGTGTGCATATGATGGCATACTCTTTGGAGTTACTTACCTTTAAATGGTTGCATTTATATATAACTCTGACCAAATTCATTTTTGTATGTTTGCCATGTGTCGAGTGTAATTTTTTTGGGTGGGTACTTAACTTTGCCCATGTTATAACTTGGACACTTAATTTCAATTTATAACAAGTGAGCACATTATTTTAATTTTGTTTTTATGGTGTTGTTCTCTATACCTGATACACTGAGTTTTTTTTATTATTATTTTTTATTTTATGGTGTTGTTCTCTATATAACAAGGTATTTGGGAGCTTGTGGGCAATTTTAATATATACAAGGATCCAGTATTTTTGGTACATCAACAGCAATTGGTATTTTTGTACATATGCATGAATATTTTTTGTATATATGTGGGAATTTAATGTATTTGCATGAATTCATTAATTTTGTGGCACTCTTTATTAGTTTAAATTTAATTGTATGTACATGATTAACTAGAAATCACAACAATTCATTTAAAAAGAATGGTGGTTAAAAATCTGAAATTATAAATCCTCTGCAACATTCGTCAAATACAACAATAAAATCATGGACGAAGCTTTACAACAATAAACTCAAAGCTTCACTCCATAAATTCATATACAACAATAATTTCAAAGCTCCGTAAATTCAAAGCTTTACAACAATAAATTCAAGGCTTCACAAGAATGATGGATGATGTCGGAACATGTAAATTCATCTTGCATGACTTGTTTGCTTTCAAGGGCATATCGGCCTGTTTGGTGTCGTGGAGGAGTGGTATCTTTAACAGGAGCTCACCGGTGGATTGACAGAGATTAGGACAGAGGGATCTAGTTCTTCGGCTACAACATAACCTTCCCGAACACATGATGCTGATATGCGTGCCTCCAGGCCCCCTGGGTCACTTGGTGTGCAGGTGCAGTCACGGAGGAGTGGATCCCTAACCGGAGCTCACTGGTGGATCGCAAGAGATTAGAGCAAAGAATGAAGAATTGGGGAGGAGCTATCAGGGGAGAGAAGAAAAAAGAGGGTTTTGTAGAGCTGGCGCTTACATGGCGTGGAAGAAAGAACATGTGGATAAGTTGCTTATTTGGAAAGACCACGTGAGCGGTTGCCGTGGTAAGGCGTCGTCCATGACAACACACCGGTGTACACATCAGCAAACCCATGCTAGAATAGCTCTTGTGTCCTACCGTTTAAACAAAATTAAAGTAAATTAAGTGCTCAAGCTGCAACACGGGCAAAGTTAAGTACCCACCTAAAAAAATTATTCCATGTGTTTGATTAAAAGAAAATAAAAAAGCTAATTTTTTCACCTTATTTTAAAATTTTAAAATTTTGTTATATCCTTTAAATAATGATTTTTAAATTAAATCTAAAATAATTATAATTTAAAATTATCGATTTGATTCCGTGGCAGTTTGTATATATTATCATTTCATAATTAAAATAATTATTTTATTTTATGAGATTAAAAAAATATATATATATACATATATAATCAATATATTCAACATATTTTCGTACAGTTGTTCGTCAGTTTTTCGCATGGCGGTTAATTGCACTATCATGCATGCCGCAACTATCAAATGCGTATTAGTTATGTATATATATTTTTAAATATATAAAATAATATTATTTTCGTACAATTAAATTCATCACACTTTCAATTTTTTTAAAAAAATTTCAAATAAGAAAATATCATACAATACAAGTTTACACATAATTTTTTAATGAACAGGCGCACATGGATGGGTACCAAGGTGTGAGTTGGATGAAGGCGACATGTTATGCCTGTGCCTACTTGCTATCTTTTTCTCACCTCATTCGCCTGCCTTTTTCTTTTTTCCTCTAAACCATATAAATCATGAGCCTTGTCTTTATATCCCGCGGGATGAAAATGCCACATAATCACAGTCTTGACTTCCACTTTCCAGAATCCAAATAAAATAAAAAAATTTTCATTTTGATAATATTAAGAACCTTATCTTGAATTTTTTTTTTCAAGAAGAAAAATTATTTAATAATTCAGATTTGATAATGTATTTTATCAGGTAATATTAAATAGTTTATTTTTTTAAATTACTAAAAATAATATATAAAAAAAACAAGAAGGAAACTCACACCACATCAGCAACACTGAGATTTCTCCATCACATTATAAATAAAATAAAAAAAAACCAAAAGAATTAAAATAAAATAATAAATATATATAATAAATTCTATGGTCCAACAAAAAAACACACAGATCTATGAACGCAAATGCAACAGAGAAAAAAAACACAGGTATACGAATCTATGACAAAGATCAAACCATATATCTACATAGACAAACTCAGATCGGATGTACTCATCTTATTGCCCTACATCTAGACAAACATCAAATGCATCAAGAACCCCCCCAAGAATCCAGATCGGTCCCCAAAAACGCCCAACAAGACCTCTCCGAGGATCGATCAAAACAATGCTCAAAAACAAAGATCTACTACAAGAGAAACGCAGGAGCAGGATGGAAAGAGAGATACACGGATGTCGAACCAAAACCCTAGCCAAGAGGAGATAGATCTGGTCCGAAAACGCGAGGATGGCTCAGTGGTGGATGGAATTAAAGATGACCGCAGCAGCGGAGGCTACGAGGGCGGCGGCGATAGGGGAGGCGAGGGATGCAGCGGGGGATGCTGGGGCGGGGGCCGGTGCATCGGCTGCTGATGCGACACCAACGAAGACTAGGGCAGCTATGGCCACCAAAAGAAGCATGGAGAGAGCCTTCGACCCGGTCGCCGCCATTGCTAGGGTTTGGATGGAGTTCGAGCGAGAGACGAAGCGAGAGAGAAAGTTCTCGAGATGAAGACGATGAGGAGAGAGAAAGGGTGATAGGGGTATTTATAGGCGGAGTATAAAACGGGCACAACGGGTAGCTGCCCGGATGACAGCCTGTCACCAATAGGAATGCGCCAGCTGGCAGTTTATGAAATCACGGGGGATTTCCATTGTTTTCTGTTTTTGCCATTAATGCCCTTTAATTGTTTCAAATTAATGATAGGCTCTTGCGAATGACACCCTGTAAATTATTATAATTATTTCGAGATTTTTCCTTTTTTCCTTTTTTTAAATTATTTTTAAAATTTTAATTTTAAATTTTTTATTTATAAATCCTAAAAATTACAATAAAACTAAAAAATATATGATACTGTTAATATATTTTAATAAAAATAAATAAACTTAATTTGTACTTTGTTATGGAATGTTCAGAAAATTATCATACATAACAACCAACTCATTTATTTATTTTTTAATATAAAAAAGGGAAATAGGATTTATGTATGAATGGAGAAGCAAAGTAGGTGTTTCCTTGTTGTTTCTTGGTTTGAAATTTTGATTACTTGAGGCCTAATTAATCCATAATAATACAACAATACTCATTAATGTTCAAGTGTTCACATTTCACCTAATTTTTAGAATTATCATGTGGTTTATGAATTGCCCACTTTACCTTTAATTAAATGATTTAAAACCTTAATTTTATTTACATGAATATTTTTTTTCTTATATATTAGTTCAAATAATTTGTATCTATGCAATGCAGTACTCCTGACTCTTGGGTATTGTTTTGATGCAAAATATCAAAGAATGAAAGGAACATTTGTGGAAAATGATTGGCTGCCATTAAACTCTTATTAAATTCTTGCACCCAATAATACATTGAAACATTAACTTCTTTCAATTATTTTATTTTGGAGGCTTGCATCATCTATCTATGTTTTTAATATTAAGGCATGGATTATGACTTTTTTTTTTGGGCGTTAAGTAGGATTAACTTTGGGAAAAGTGATGTGAAGCCAAAACTTATTTACTATAAATAGCATTTTTAAAATTTTAACATTTGGCTTCCAAAGCACAAAGAAATACTCCATCCATTCTTTTTTATCTGTCATAAACCCATATTCTTTTTTATTGGTCATTTTTTGAACATAAAAAAATATTTATTATTTTTTTTTTCAAAATTACCATAACACTCTATAAAATTGTTTTCTTAAAATTTAATATGAGAGAAAAATGTAAAGATATAAATTAGAGGTAATTTTGAAAAAATAACTAATTTTTTTCATTAAATTAATGTGAGATTAGATTATTCACAGATAAAAAGGAACGAAAGGAGTATTAAATATATTTTGATCATCCCACTGGACCACTGTGCATTAGATATTTTAATAGCTCACCTAATGGATCATTACTAATCTCTATGATCTTAATTTGATAAACAATTAATTAATTAACTACAAACCATGCTCAATAGGTTAGTCTTGTTAAATTGAATTTTATAATAATTGAAAATTAAATAAATGAAATAAAATTTAAAATATTATTTATTTATTTATTTGACAAGCCACATCTTTATCCATTGATATTATGTTTTCAGTGCAATGTATTTGTGTCTTATAAAAGAAAAGATTCAAATTTTAACTTATATAGAATAAAAGAATAAATAAGTTGAGTTATTAACTCGACAATTGTACACCCTGACATTTCATAAAAAAAAATTATTCAAAAAAATATAAAAAAAAGTTCTGACTGATTTCTATGTTTGTTTACACTGTTTTAAATAATTGTTTTTATGGCCTTATGTACATTAAAAATTTACTATGATCTTAGAAATTTTCATGCGTGACGTGATCAACTATATTTTGAGATAGGTGATCTGAATAATGAACTAAAATAAATTGTCATACATGTTTTCATGGAAGATGAAATTATATATATAAACATTATTGAGTGGAAAGGAATAACATGCACCTACATATAAGATGAGATGTTGTGGGTCTCATTTCATATGCACTACATGTGGCCAACTAAGATGTTACTTAAAAGATATTTTTTTTAGTATGGTTTGCCTTCCCTTTGTCATATACAAAGATGTCACAACAACTCCATCTTGCTGTCTGGGACACACACTGCTCATCCATTTCTGAAAACTCCATACCAACCCTCTCTTTTGTATTAATTTTATCTTTATTTCATATTAGTTTAAGGCCTTGTTAGAATATGATTTAATTCATCTCTTGCTAGTTTGGTTTCTCATGATGTTGATGTTTAGTTTGATATATATATATATATATCATCTCATCTTATCTAAGTTTTACAGACTCGTAAATAATTCAACTTTCTATCATATATCTATTTTATCAAATGTCACCTAATTAACATTTTTTTAATAAGTTGAGTTTAATTTAATCTGTTGTATTAGTATATGGAGAGAGTTGGAATTTGATGACAATTTGGCTTCTTGTTTTAGAAGTACAGCTAAAAACAGACTTCACAACCACTGCTTATCATAAACAAAGACTTTTAAGCTGCAAATATGCAAGACTAGTCTTGGAATACATTCATAATTATTGTAACTTCATTTTCATTGATTTTCATTGACAAGTGAGCATCTCAAAAGCAATGCATCTTTTTTGAGCACAAGTGAAGTTTTTACATATTTGGTACTGTTATTCTGCGTCGTATTTATGTGAAGAAAATAGTGTCTTGATTCGATGTCATGCGCTGAAGCCTCGGTGAATAGAACTCCAGGGGTTATCCAGGAAAGCAATGCAAGCTTGAGCTGCCACTTCAGTCATTGTTTCAGTTCTTATGCCTGCATTGCAGATGTTTGCAAAGGCGCGCATGTGTTTCATTCCGTATTGAGACAGTGATCCACAATGTGTTTCAAAAGTTCGCACCTGCAAGAAAGAAACCCAAAACTCAATGGACATGAACAATATTAGCTGGAAATTGAGGGTGTGTTTTTCCTGCATTTCATTCAGTTTTTTTGGTTTTCTAGCCTTTGGTTCACTATAAAATGTATAGTTTAATCAGAATTGAAACAACTGTATTTGTGAGTTGTATATTTCATTGATGGTATGAATGCTTATGCAAAAACTAGAAAATTGAAGAATCAGCAAAGATGATCGGCGAAGACATACCATTGACTTAAGGCAATCCCAATCATCTACCAAAGGTTGTCCACTTGGTTGCACAATTTTGAGCATTTTCAAACCTTTCTCAGACCCGAAGAGGAGCCGTCCGATGAGTTCTATGCTGTTATCTATATGCAAGCGATAAGACATTATATCAACCAACTGTTTCTGAACTTCAAGCTTCTCTGTGCTGCCTTCTGGTGACATTTGAAACTTTTCAATAAATAAAACAAGAGAAACATTGAAGAAATTAGACACCAAAACTGTGATTTAATTACCTTACTAAGGACATGCCTAAAGAAAAGAAGTACCAACCTTATGCCAGAGCTGATTAAGATCAGCATCCCTCTGGTTGACAGATTTTGAGATTAAGGGAAATGGATTATTATGAATTGAAGTTTCTGAATCATTAGCACGCTTTGATCCGAAATACAAGGAAAGAACGTCCTTGCTGAGATGAAGATCTCCATATCGCATAACATGTGAACCATCATCAGAACCATTCTTGGGCAATGTTCTTTTCTTGACCTGCAAACAAGATCGGATAAGAGTCTATCAAGATATCGACTGTTAGAGTGAAGAAATACTATCACACAAAAATGAATTCCAAGAACTTACCACTTTGTACTGCTGTTCAAGAGTTTCAGAATTCAGATTATGTTCATCACTGCCCATTTAATTCAGTATCAGTGCACCCAAATTTTCAGTAAGGTTGACAATACAAGTACAATTACGAGCAAAGTAAAGTTCGAAGACCATAATATAAAACGGTGCTCGATCTAATTTGCATGATTTAGTATTTATTTGTATAACAAATCATGAAATTAAAGTGAGAGGAGATAATTCTGAATAAACTTGCACCTATCTTCCATCCAGGAAACGCTGTATAAATCCCCAAGACAAGTATTGTATCCACCTACATCACAGTAAGTTGCAAAACTATCCTCCAGAGCATTAGATGCCGTGGTTGCGTATATGCCTATATTTTTTGGAAGAAGACCTTCAAAGATACTCCCTGATTCACAAGCTTCAAGATAGAACACCTGGACATTTAAATGTGCAGCAGATGTTATTTATGTCGTATTTTATTTCGCTATGAAGAGGCAGCATTACAGTTTAAAGGACAAACTCACCAGACTTTTGAAGGAACCAGATGCATGTTTTTCCTTTAGCACAGCCATCAGCTCATCGGCATAAACAGAACGACTAGTCGGCATCTCTGTCAGTATATCAGAACACCAAAAATATCAGTCAATATCATTTACTGACAGGCATAATAACACAAAAACTTCAATAAACTAACTTCAAGATAAAATACAAAATCATAAAATTCATTCTGTTTATCAATTGCAAGACAATCCTTGTTTATGAAACAACAAAGTTAGGAAGTCTAAAACAAGGAATGTTATGTAAGAACAACCAACCGACCGAGAGAACCCAGACCACCATGATCAGTGTAGTAAACAAAAATATGATCATCAGGGCCACTGTCTACAACTTTTCCACTCCCACCAGTTAAGGCAGATTTATTTCCAAGTAGAACAGCATAAAAGTTACCAGCATTGACATGATCTCCAGTATAGTCCTGGAAAAGAAATGTACACTTAGAACCGAGATGAAGAATAATGACAGGAATATAAGCTGGCATTCCCAAACCTTGGGGACTCCCGCATATACATCATCACCTTCGGGTTTATTGATTATGATTCCACGCCTGGGGTTCTCCTTATTGTGAGCAATATCATCATACATGAAGACGATGATATTTTCATCTTTGAGTCCACCCTTTTTCAAGATTTGGTATGCATGGCAGACATCAGCCTAAGAAAGTAGAGTAAGAACTGTAAGCCATTGATCACTGTCACATGGTTCTTCTAAAAGGTGCAATTTTGAAAAACTTCATGCATTAAAAGTAACTTATTTGAAAGGAATTATCATAATAGGAAACCAGAACAAGGAATTAAATTGCAAAAACAAAATTTAAACAAACATTTATGGAACATTCTTTTCAGAAGCAACATTTAGAGTGTTCTGAAAGATAAGGTATGGGTAAGTGGGATTTTATTCACATTTGCTTTATATAAGCATAAATAAATGGTTTAATTAAGCTGCTCAACAAGCACTATAAACCAAAAAGAAGTGATACACAAAGGGGATGATAGAAATGGTAAAACCAAAGAACATCAACAGATAAAAATCCCAGATAATTATCAAAAAATTGAGTTTTTTAACAACATCAAACACAAAGCTCCCAAATAAATACCTGAAAAAACACAATGTCATCAGTAAAACTAACAAAGAAAAACTCATCTTTGAGAACAATGACATGATGTCAAAAATTGAAATTTTTTTACACCATATACCTGATGGCGATAATTGAGATATCCCCTTGAACCGGCGACCAAGACAGCCCATTTCGTCCCAGCTTTGTCTTCGTCGCTGCAGTCCGTGGAATCATCCCGGAGGTTCCATGGAAGCTTGACACTCGATTGAGACCCATCAGAGTGAGAACCCAAGAGAATAAGGGATAAAAATAGCACAAAAAGCGCAATGTCGGCCGAGAAAGACCTCATGTTTCGAGCTCGGAGAAGAAGCGCGAAGTGCTCTAATGGCGGAGCTGTGAGAACCTTGTTATTTATAGTGTAAGAACATTTGCAAAAATAACCCCGACTTTTATTGTTTGTTGTTATTTTTTATTCTAAAAAAATGCAATTTTTCTGAACATAGCCTAGCAGTTTTTCAACTTTATTTATATTTAAAAAGATTTTTAATGGAGAAAAGACAATAAACACCATAACACAACGACATACAACAAGACTCAACACCGACTCATATGTCCTCATCTTACATAAAATATAAGGTTTGATCTCGAATTCTCTCCGAAACGAATATCTTTTGGAAGGAACCCGATACTAATTGACCAAAGATCGTTAGTAGTTCAAAACCTCTAAAGCATAATGTAATCCTTATCACCGATTTATCCAATAAAAAAAAAACATCTTTGAAAAGCGTTTTGCCCGAAACACCCTTGACAAACATCATCCTCCTCAGGGAAATAAAAAAACGAAAATAGAAACATATAGTAAATCCAACTACTACTTTGTCTGGGTTTCTCCGTAAATAGTGTGCCACGTCAGATTGAAGGGTAACCGAGTCTAACGTGGGGGTCTCCATCAAACCCTGTGGTTTCTAAAACTGATCTAATGGGATATGGTTAGGCATGTGACGTGTCACGACTTACACCGTCGGATTGATCGGAAGGATACCAGATGGAATTACGTGGACTGGCGGAACAAGTTAATAATCATAGACCAGCTCATGTTTGATGGACTTGGGCCCAGAACCAGAAGGCCCATTTGTAGTAATTCTTAACGGGTTTCCATATCAAAGGATCCGACCCGTTAACGGACCGCTTGTATCATCTTCATCGCCCCCCAAAACCTCGAGGTGCGCATCAATGGAGGCCGGAGCGACGATGATGGATAGTGGCTCATCGAGGCCGGCGGTGGCGGCGCCGAGATACTCTCTGCCGCCGTGCCGGTTCATGAACGAGGACGTGCTGTTCTGCGTTGATGTCGATGTGGAGTCGAAGATGGAGATGAAGCTCTCTGGCCCTAAAGGTCGGCCCTTCACCCGCCTCGATGCAGTCCGTCAGGCCATTCTCCTCTTCGTCCATTCCAAGCTCTCCATCAACTCCGATCACCGCTTTGCTTTCTCCGTCCTCGGCCAGTCCGTCTCCTGGGTACTCGTTTCGCCACTTCGTACTCTTTTTTTAAGGGTTTGAGCATATTTTTGAATTTTTTTGATGCATTTTGATTGGCATATTCGATTGGATTTCGTGAATTGTTTTGCGTCTTTGGATTAGAATGCTTTAAGGATTTGATCAATGAATTCGATGTGGAATAATTTTTGAGATGATGTAAGAACCAAAACCCTTGTTCGGTTTTTAGGGTTATAGAATTGAAATTATTCACTAATTATGTTGGAATGCATACCTTCTTTGTATTTGTGCTTGTGTTGTAGTGATGGTTCATAGCAGCTTGCCAAATGCTAGGGTTTGCTTTGAAGTTTTTTTTTTCACTAAAAGTACTTGTTTTATCATGTTGCATTCTGATTTCTATTTCTACATGACTTCATGACATTTAAAGCTTCGGAAGGAGTTCAGCAATGATGTTGATTCTGCTAGGGCAGCATTGCATTCGCTGACAGCAGCAGATTCACCATATGGTATTGCAGATCTAACTCAACTTTTCCGGATAGCAGCTCATGAAGGAAAGAAATCCCGTGCACAGGGTCGACATTTAAGAGTGGTAAGTCAGTTATTATTGTGATGTTATCTTTCCATCTTCTTTGTCGAGTATGTGTTTGGCTTTCTTGTCATATAGAATTTGTTAGACTCCATGATAATATGATTGAAGGGATAAGGATAGATTGATGTGTTTTTGGCTTCTACATCCTTGTCTTTTTAGCACTTTCAAACTTATTGTGAATTTGTGATCACTATCATCTCTCTTTAAGTTGTTACCTTGGGGAACAATCCTTTCTTCTGAACTAGTTGTGTAGGAGTCAGTGGTTTTGTATTTGTACTTTGAAGGCAGTTGTTACTGATGATGCTGTTTTGTATAAGGAGCAATGTATGTAGAACATAAGGATCTGTTGTCACCTCTGGTAAAACTAACATGACCTCTTTGTTTTTATTTCATATGCCATGAATAAACTCGTTAGACTTCAATCACTGCTGTAAACCCTATTAATCCCAAGGGACTCTATTTTCAAAACACATCTATCGTCAATCAGGAACTCCAACTTTTGATTAGAATGCGTTGTTAAGGAATTTTTCTACTTCTGTGTTTGCTGTAAGTTACAAAACCAAGTTGGTTCTTGCACATAATGAATCCTAATTCTATTCATAAATTACAGCATCACTACTTCCTGGGAGATGGTGGAGGTATAAATTAGGCTGGATGACCCTAGTTTACCAGAAGATTGAATTTTGAGCAGCGTAGGCTTTGTGTGTGTGTGTGTGTGTTGTTGGTGGTGCTGGTGGTCTGTCTTACTGAGCCTGTTGAGAGTTTGAATAGACATAGACATCAATAACATAGAGAGTTTCGATATGAAGACATGTGTTTGTCATATAATAGTAGTGCCCGCTTTTTTCCAAATTTACTTGAATTTATCTCATTCCTAATCAAGTAGGGGAGGATTAGCTTCTTAAAAAAGTGTTTTTTTTTTCAATGTGCTTCGGGAAAAAAGTGCTTCTCCAGAATAAATTAAGCACTTTTTTGTATTTTGTGTTTGAATTAGTTTTTTTTCTATAGAAGCAGAAGTTGTAAATATGAGCTAAAAAAAGTTTTTTTTTTTAAAAGCTGGTCATTTTCAAAAGCTGGTTATGACTAGTTTTTGAGAAAAAAAACTGTTTTTCAGTTTTTTTTACAGCTTCTGCTTTTGCAGAAAAGCCAATACAAATAACTTTTTTTGAACCTAGAAATGCTTAACTTATAAAAAACACTTCTGGGTTTTCCAAAAGCTAATCCAAACAAGCCCTAAAGCTGAAAACAACTTTTTTTCAGAAGCAATCATGACCAGCTTCTGAAAAAAGCTGTTTTTTAGCTTACTTTTACAGCTTCTGCTTTACAGAAAAGCTAATTCAAACACAAAATACAAAAAAGTACTTAACATATTCCTGATAAGCACTTTTTTCCCAGAAGCACTTCTACTAAACTTGAAAAAAACACTTTTTTGACAAGGCCATTATCCATTTTTGCTCAAAATGATTTTTTTCCCTGTATTGTTTTCTGATCTAAGTTCAAACAAGATTTCTTTCTACTGTTTTGGTTAGGATGTACTGGTCTTTGTTGTTGGTATTGAAGCCTAATCCACAAGATCTGGTTTTTTATTTTTTGTCAGAAACTTCCACTTTATGATATATTTCATTCTAAAAAGCATGCAATCATTTCCTCTACAATAATAAACTTTTTTTTTTGTGTGTGATCATTGTTGTCAAGCTCAATAATCATCTGTAAACTTGATTTACAGTTGCCATCTGGTCTTCGATTTTATGGTCCACACAACATAACATAAATTTCTATTTCAGATACTGATTTACTGCAGATCATCACTTCGGCCTCAGCATCAATGGCCAGTTAGCCAGAAGCTTTTCACTTTTGATGTCATCTACCTCCATGATAAGCCTGGCCCTGAGAACTGCCCACAGAGAGTATATGATGCCCTGGTGGATGCCCTAGAGCATGTTAGTGAATATGAAGGCTACATACTCGAAAGCGGCCATGGTCTGTCCCGGGTCCTTTTCCGGCACATCTCCGTGCTCCTTTCACACCCACAGCAACGGTGCGTGCAAGATGACCTCGACATTCCAAAGTCTCTCACAAGGAAGTCACCATTACCAACCGAGGCCTCACAGAGTGAAGAGAGTGTGCCAGTTTCAAGTCAGTGAGACGGAGAATGGTCCTTGGGTATATTGCACTGTCTATGGAAATATAGTAAGATAATTTTGTTGTTCCTTTGGGTTAATTGTTTTTTGTGAAGATGGATGGATGGTTTTAGTGTTGATTCTGAAAGTTGTGCGCTTCTTGCATCTACGTGGAAGAGAGATCCTTGCCTCATGTGATCTTGATCTTGTTATATTTAAGTTAATAGTCCATCTTGTCTTTTCAAAATTATCCTTGCAAAAATTGTTTAAGAGATTTTATCTAAATTGAATGGTTGCATGTACATCTCTGAAAATGCTTCTTTTTTAAATATTACTCGTTGAAAATTTGGATTTTTGTCATGCATGCTTTGAAGCCTGTATCATCTGTTGCTTACTGAATCATTTTTTTTTTTCTAAAACTCAAGTTTAGATGGATGATTGTCCTATTTTATCTATTTTTCATAACCCTAATATTTCAATTTTTATTAAAAATAAATAAGCATTTCAGCAGACTTTAAAATTTCATATTCAATCAGCGTCCATTAAAACCAGTGGCTCTGCTTTGGTAGAGTTGTTCATATGCGATGGATCATGTTGCCCTTTTATTTTGTTGTTCATTAATGTCACCAATATAAATTTATTTATTCAACTAATAAGCACACGGTTTGACATTGGTCTCAAGTCCTGTAAATGATAGAAATTCCATTTGTTTGTTCATATATTGTCAGCCTCATAGATCATATGCTAAACAATGTAACAATGCCTTGTTTCGCTTCCATACAAGAGAGTAAAAAAATAGCTTATTAATGTTGCAAGTGGAGACTTGGACATACTTGAAGCTCAGCAAGGTTTTCTTTTACTTTTTTTTAACAGCATCAAACAGAGAACACATCGTGATTATCAACAAAAGGCACAGATAATTTCTGCTTATTCTAACACACCATTTTACACTTTATGCTTAAAAGTCTAATAAAAGTCAAGGCTCACACATAAGATAAAACCAAATGGAACATCTCGGTTAGTAGAAGTCCTGCAAATAAAAGCCTGGGTTAAAATATCAGCAGAAACTAAAATACTAGGGGGTTAAATATATATATATATATATATATATATATTATATGGTTTTTTAGTTCGGGGTACATTAAACAATGACAGTATAGATGATAAATAGCAGCACCTTGTATTATACTAGTAGTAATGTTTTGAGAAATGGGGAGAATACAGAAGATGGTCCGCCTATCTTGAATAGAAAATACACCTATATCATCATCTGGTAAGGTTGGTACTAATATTTTAACACATGCTAATCATTTGCAATTAAAGACTCTTAAGTAATAGCAACATCTGCTGAACTTAATGCATCAATTGACTCAAGTTCAGAGTTCCAAGTAAAATTAAGAAACATAAACAGTGAAAATCGTTGAATAGATTTAGAGGAATCTGAAATAAAAGAAACAAAGGCAAAAAAATTCATCAAGCATTTGCATAAATGCTCAGGACAGAATTGGCCAACATGCATAGGTAACCAAATATGGAAATTAAAGTCGCGAAAAAGAGAAGAAATTAGTCAGGAAGAAGAAAAAGGATTTTAGGAGAAAGGAGCTTTGAGATTTGCTTGTTATCATTTAGATCACAAATGGTGTGGCATACCTGGTATATGAGCAAGAGCACAAAAGTTAATATTTATTCCACATGCGAAAGGCCACCTTTCTCAGTTGGAGTTCTGCACATTGATAGAAGGAAAAATAATATAATTTTTTCCCAGCATACAAAATTGTCAATAAAGATTTCCAGAGATGATGGATATTCTACAAGCCATTCCAAAGGCTAAACATAACCAAGAAATAAATTCAGGAAAAAAAAATCTGATGAATGCCAAGAGTTAAAGAAAAGACTAAATTATGGAAAAAAGACCAGTAAAGAAGATGGAGATTCACCAATGTGTTCTGATTATCAACTCAAGTATTGTGTTTTAAACTTCCAACTGTCAATGTACTCAATTGTTAGTTTTTACAGTTTTAACATTTCAATAACACATGCAAAACTCCATATGCTCAACAAAATCCAGAAGGAGAAAGTTTTTATTCTCTAAAAAGGGCAATGCATCCATATTGATGGGTAATCTTTGCCTAAGGCTCTAAATGTATCATAGGATATAATACAGTGGCTGTCTTACAAGGGAAATTGAATAAGAATAAATCTTCAAATGAAAATGCCAAATGCTAAATCTTACTTGTGATCAGAAGGGTTGGGCGTGATTTCATAAACAATTGTTGCTACAACATCCCTCTTCAACTGTAGTTATCAAAATCAGGAAAGAGGTTAACACACCAATTCAAACAAGAATGAAGTACCCATATGGTATTTGTGGGAAAAATACCTGAGTAGCTTCACCCTCGCAAACCAATGTAGTATATCTGAGCCGTATCTCCACCAAAGTTTTCAGGGAAATGCAAAGTGAGATTAGCCACACTTTGAAACCTAGAGTATCTGCACAGAGACATTAATACTAGATTAGACAAGATACATAACACAACGGGATGCTCACCATACTACATCTAAATGCAACCAGAGCTATATAAATTTAGATAGGAAGCAATGCTATGTTCAATAATATACCGGTGCTAACTGACATGTATGACAGCTCAAAAAAGTCCAATAAAACAAACCTTGAAACAAAGTTGTTTATATGATTCAAGTAAAAATTTACCTTGTCTGGTATTCCAGAACTCCTTGAAGATTCTCAACTAGATCCCATTCCTTTCAGAAACCAAGAATGTTCCAGATAAGTCATGGCTGTGATGCATGTCCACAGAAAGAGGATAGTTTTACCTGAATAGGCTGCATATTTTGAGCATCAGAAAAGTCGATGCCCTCTCGATTTATGAACCTGCAGGCCATTATAGCAGTAAATATAGCTAAGGACTTTTTATGTAACAAGTAAATGTGTAATATGATAAGAAAGTAAAGACTTCAGATAACAAACCATAGACCATTAAACATATAAGTTTTGTTTCAAGAAAGGTCAAGAAGAAACTTATTTTGGCAACAAAGGTAAGGGGGCTAGCATGTTTGAGTTTGGAATTTTTGATGATTGGTCCATACCACATGAGCTGCAGGCATGGAAACATTACAATGGGTACAGAAAGCAAAGATTTTTACCAACATAGAAAGCTCCCTTTTGACAACAGGGAAATCAGGCAGCCTCTAGACAACTGGTGAGTTGTGTCACTAATAGCTAGCTGTTAATCTTCTACACCAGCACAAATCAGATCAACATACAGTACTTCCACAAAAAAACGATTTAACATTAACTCACCCAAGGTGGTAAATGACAAAAGAACAGATCAGAATTACATAGATGCCACTACAATGAGATTGGCAATAGTTCCTATTTTATGGGCCTAATCAGTTTTAGAAGATCTGACAAGGAATATGACGAAAAGATACTTAGACTGATCAAACACCAAAGTTTTAATCATGGATCTAAATTAAATAAAGCTTTCCCCAAAAAGAATAAATATTAGAATAACACACAAAGGAGAAAGAAGGATCGGGCATACGCTCTCATTTTTGAAGGACTTGTTCCCCCAGCACCACCAACAACAGAAATGCTCCTTATCTTGACATCTGACGTAAACCTATAATCTCAACAGGAAATTTCATCAAATGCATAATAATTTTTTCAAGCTCTATGTGACACTGTGAGTGTATCAGCAAACCTTTCCTGAAAATGTTTTTAGTAATGCAAATGGCTAGTGAGAAAAAGTCCATATCAAAACATAGAGAACATGGGCTAATTCAAATACAAAATATAAATAAAATATAATTATGAGACAACATCTGCAAATGATTTGTTTGTTATGTGTGTGTGTTTGTGGTGTATGGGAGGGAGCCCCCACTCCCCGCCCTCACCACCCAAAAATAAAATATTACATATAATCTGATATTATATATATATATATATGTATTTTACTTTTAAACCCCAAATATATTATATATTATGCATATAATATATGGGGTTTAAAAGACAAAAACCAAAGCCGGGGAATCCTCATTCAGGGTGGGGACTTCCCACCCTGTACCTATCCCTAGCAAATGACTACATGAGCAATCCTACGGTGGTGCCCAACTCATAACCAAGCACACAATGCATCCATGCACAAAGAGTGGAACAAGCAAATTAATGACTTACGGAATGAAGACAATTAATTCAGGATCACCATCATTGCTTTCCAAAAAACCCTGCCAAATAAGAATTATATACCCTTTTGAGACATTTTAAAAAAATTCTCTTCCAAAGCAAAGCAACTATTTCAAATATGACTCACTACCGTATACTAAAGAAAATTAAATTAACTAAAGATTAGGTTGAATGTAAAGGTTTGGGACAGAACAAAGATAGAAAAGCTTCATCCTCTCTCTTTTGGGAACTTGTTATAAAAAATCAATAGTTACAAGCAAAAACCAAGATTCCGAGGACAACCATGCATCATCAAAGTAGTCCTTTACCAAAAAAATTCCCTATGTAGCATAACCAAATAGAATCTCTAAGCACCTATACCTCTATACATAGTCTGACACAATCAAGAATCAATAGAAAAAGCGTTTCATGGTCCTGCTTAATTTTCATTGGACAATGTTAATTATAAAAACACTTCTCTTTTTTTAATACATTAACTTGTAGAGTGGGACGAGGTACTAGGAGCCTTATAAAAGGGTAGACATCTCCCGGTGAGTGTTTTTGCATACACCAGGACTTGAATTCGAAACCACTTGCTTAAATGACTTAAACCCCAACCACTTGGACCAACCCCCATTGGCATATAAATATTCCTTAATATAGGTATAATCAACTGTGTTTTCGATAAGAACAAGTAACTGTGGGGCTCTCAAAACAAAACATATAATTTTATGTTCACCAACCATTACCTGAAATATCAAGGAAAATTTTTCCCCAGGTTGTCGGAAAAAGGGCCCCAATTTTGAGGGCCAAAACCCCCACAACACCAATGTCAAAAATGAATATTTATTTATTCAACATTCATTTGAAAATAATATGTTGGATGTGTGACAAATACCTCTGTATTATCCAACCGATGCTCCCAAGCCTTAAAAACAGATTTCACACTTCCAGCAACTGCTTCATTCAATGCCCTAGCCTAACAACATAAGAAAAACAATGAGATTGACTTGTTACACACCAACTAAAGAAAACTTAACAACACAAACAAAAACAAATGAGATACCAATGGCCAAGTAACCATCCATTCTTATCCCAAGCCCCAAAATAGAAAAGACAAGATAGCTGTTTGATCTAAGCCTAATGCAAGTATTAAAATTAGGAAGTCCAACCACATTTGTAATGTTCATTCAGAAGAGTACATGAAAAACCCTAAACCCTAATCACTCTAAAATCCCTAAAAATGCGATGAAATCGACATTCAGAAGCTAAAATCCAATCAAAGAAACAGGGAAAAAGAAGAAATCAAATCAAATTAACATGCATATACTACCTTCGAGAAATCAATGTGCTTGTATAGAGAAAATTCCGCAGAACAGTTGTGATCCTCGCAGCTGTGATCATGCGCGCACGCCATTATCGATCTCTCTTCAAGCTTTCCAGCGCCCTTTCAATGGTTCTTTCCTTCGCTTCGCCGCTTCATTATATATAGAGGCTACGTTCTGTTGAACCGCGGGAACACTATAAGAAAGAGGCTAGTATGTTCTCCTAGACATTTCTGGGTTAATGCCCACAAATATTTACACTTTATAATACTATGGCCACAAAAAAAAATTTATAACACAAAAGCCACTTAACTTTGCTTCTCCGGTTACACCTGTGACCACAATGACTTATTTTAAGACTATTTTTGGCACCACATCAGCGCCATGTCAACGCTACATTAGTGTCACGTCGGCAAATTCACCGAAAACAGCTTTAAAACAGGAAATTGTGACCACAAGTGCAATCGAAGCAAAGTTAAATGATTTGTATTATAAAAATTTTATACATCAGCAGTTATAAAAGTGCAAAAAATTTTGTAGCATGAATCGAAATTAACCCTGGGGACATTTCTGCAGACGTAAACAGGGACGCTGGATAGGGGTTTAGGGATGTAAATGGAGCGGGAAATCCCCATTTTCCATGAGGACCCGCCCCTGCGGGGCGAGGATTCCCCGAAATAACCCTCCCGCGGGGCGGGGCGGGGCGGGGAGGGCATTCCCCACCCCATGGGGATCCCGCCCCGCTCCCCGCGGGGATCCCCACAGGGATTCCCCAATTTTTAATATTATATATATATATATTGAAAATAACTTATATGATTATTTATTTATTTTTTAAAAAAATTCAATATGAATATAAGATTATAATGACCAAATATTTGGATTTAAAAATATATATATTTTTTGTATTTATTAATAATGCTTTAGATTTTTAGTAATAATAGTGTTACTCCCGTGTGATGTACGAATATAATTATATGAAATTTTTTTATTTTTTATAAAAATTAAGATAAACTAATATTAGATAAAATAAGCTATTTATCAACTTTAAAGATATAATATTTTTAAAAAAATTAATTTTATTATATATTATGAGATAAAATAATAAAAATTAGTTTAAAATAATATAATTTAGTATTATGTTATAAATATTTTAATATTATTAAAATAATATTAGTAAAATTTTTATGAGAAATTGACAAGTGTCAAATAAGTCTTCTACTTTAATATATATATATTGACATATAGTATTATTAGAATTTTATGTAATAAAAAAAATTGGTGGGGGACTGGGATTCCCCGACCCCATGGGGATCCTCGCGGGGAAGTGAGTGGGGAGAATTTGGAGGCGGGGAATCCCCGCCTCGTGAGAAACGGGGATGGGGACGGGGATCTCATTCCCCCGCCCCACCCCATTTACATCCCTAATAAGGTTTGACAATAATTCTAGTATTCTACTTTAATAATTGAATTAAAAAAAAAGAATGTTTTTTTAATATTTTTGTGACACTACTAAAAATAGCTGCTCAATAAATTTAAACTAAGTAGCTAGCAACTTAAATAATAATAAATAAATAAACCATAATATATTTTTTTAAAATAAGTGTTTTTGAGTTTGAATTTTTGTATACGCAAAAAAAAACTTGACTAGAGATATTTGTGCATCAATGATAAAAGCTTAAATACACAAATTTATAAAATATAAAAATAATATAAAAATTTTATATTTTAAAAGGACAAACTCAACTATACATTATTAAAGCAACTTCCATAATTTCCACTAGAAAATCAATGTTATTTGCACATAGGAAATCTACCAAAAATGCATGGATGAAAATGAAACATCAGATGATCAGTAAAAGGATCATTGCAGAAAACAAAAAAAAAGTAAATAATAGCAAGAGAACTTGCTGAAAAGCTGTAGAATACACATCCTTGTTATTATTCTTTGAGATATTCTAACCTAAAAAGTACAAACTGCTTTACAAACAGTATATTTAGAATGCTTTCACAGGCTTATGTGATCCTTTTCATAGGGTAAACAAAAGCCCACACAAAACATTACATTGATAAAATCTTGCAAGGATTCCCTTGAAACAATCTGATTGTGCTGCCAAAGGAATCAAAGAATTCAGATAGTTTAAACCTGCTCCGCCGACGTGATGGTCATTTGAATTACCGTTTTCTGTTACCTTGTTCTAAATCCTACATGAAATGCCACCCTGGAGGAACACTGCATTTTAGTTTTCTAAGAATTCAAAGAACTTCGCAGGTACCTCCACAAACTGAAACCTACAAGCACTGCACCTGCTGCAGCAGCCAAAATCTGCAAGCAAATAAGATGAAACATTTCAATGAACAAGAGAATGTCTGAAAAATTTATAATAAGTTAGGGTTCAGTAAGGATGATGCAACTGTTATACATATATCTGACCTTTGCGTCTCTGCTAAATCCACTTGATTTAAATAAAGACAATGGCATCAGAAGCTTTAAGCGAGATACTTGAGGCATTAAGATCACTACTGTATATTGCTTTCTGCAAGGAAAAGGCAGTAGTCTTTGCAATGCTGATTGTGCTGTGTATGGTGTCAAAGAATTTCTAACTTTTGTCCGACCTTCATCTTGAACCTGCAAAGAGAACGTAGCAAAGCATATTCATGAAAGCATCAAGAGCATTTAAATTTGGGCATTGCAATAGGTAGACATTGGAACAAGAGTGCATAAAGTAGATTAACAACACCATGTCTTAATCTAAATAACAAAACAATATATAGTCACCTACTTCAAGTCTGTACCCTATCCAAGATGTTCATTCTCCACCCTAGCCCTTTTGATTTATCATAATAAACTTTTGAAAGAAAGCAACGTCAAGGTTTAACATATAGTTCAGACAAACATAAAACTGTCAAGCATATGCTAAAAGGTGTACCTCAAACGAGGCACTGATATCACCAAAATAGGCTCGTGACTGATAGCTGCGTAAAATTCGGTCCATCCAATAATAGTTTTCCTTCAAAAGTTTAAACATGTCAGTACATGGGAATTTACATATTGCAATAAGAAGAGTGAAAACTCAAGATAATAAATAAGGAAGGTTAAATACCAACCTGCAATCCATTTTCATGGGCCCTTTGTTCAATTTCAAGAATAGTAGTGATATCCTCATCTGAAGGGCCTTGATCTTGAAGATAATGCATCTCCTCCAAGGCAAGGTCAACCTGTAGATAGTTGTCCACAGTTTACACCTAGTTTCTATGCACGAAATATGGAAAGGAGCTTACTAACATAAAAGGTTAAAAACAGAAAGAACCTACGAGCTTCCACGAGATATCTGGATCACATGAAAAATTTACACTTATGTCACCACGGACATCTCCTGTTCTTGAAGGTGTATTTCCACCCAGGAAGACAGAAACACCCACTGAGTAGATCTGGAGCATTCAGACATTTGACAGGGAAAAATGTAGGCATAAATCTGGCAAGTTCAGTTTCAGGCTCAATGAAGATTACAATCAAAGTTGAAGAAGCACCTGTCCATGTTTGAAACGGAGCACTTGCATAATTTTTGTCTCCAAAAGTTTACTGAGAAATCCAATAAAATGGATCTCTTCCATCTAGCAGTGCAAACAGAACTAGTCAACTTGATGCACTTACATAGAAATATTTGTGAGAAATTTATGACATGAGTTAGCTTGCACACCATAGCAGTATTTTTTAGAACCACAGGAAATGCTAGCTGGACAGAACACTGGGCTTCCACCATAGGGCTGCGCACAACTTCTCTACACAAACAAATACCAATTTAAATGATTTTACATTTTCAACCAAAATAATTTTTACATGAAGAGGAAACAGAGAATAAAGACATCCAGCACAAGAAAAATAGGAAGGGTCAGGTAAGGCAAGGGTCACATAAAATTGCATGGAAGATGTACCTGATAATTTTTCCAGGAAAATTGAAGGGCAAGCCTTTTAAGTCATCACGGTTATAATTTAGAATTGGTTCAGAGGACTTTGGAATTCCACCCTGCAACAAGAAACATCATCTAACCCATATCCAAGTAGAAACAAGTCAGAGATGTAGGCCTTACCAGATACTGCAGAATTAAAGGAAGAGACACAGCTGGATCAATATTTCCAACCAATACAACAGTAAAAGTGGATGGGTCCTTAAAACAATTATTAAAATATTCACATGCTTTTATGGGGTCAACTTTCTTCAGGTCGCTGATCCTAATTGGCTGCACCACAAAAGTAGCTGGAAATCAAAAAGGTAGGCAGTTAACGAGAGACTTAAACAAGCATGCAGCTCATATACCCTGAAAAAGTAGGAATTTCCATAGTTTAGTTCTCGGACACGATTTGCAAACGTGTTGTATGGGTCCCTTTCTTGAGCAAGAATAGCTTCTTCAGCCATTTGCATAACAATTTTCACTTCTTCATCTCTAGGCTCTACATTTGTAGTAAATAGTTGGTACACAAGCTGCAGTAATTTAACATAATAAATAGATAAGTGAAAAGTTAGATGAGCACATGGAAAATCATGAACAGACAAAGTGTTGTGAAATGGTGCAATTCTCTACATATGCAAGTTCCCTGAAACAACAGATTTTTCGATGGTTTACTCGTCAAGTTCTAGTTGATTTCACAAGGAACCCATGTTCATAAATCATGTTAAAGCTGCATAGATCTTTACCACGCCCAAGTTAAGTTGAATGAACCTATGTTTATGTGAAACATTGCTTGAATTTTTCCAAAGTAATTCAAGTGATGTGTATCAGATGCCAGCATCCCGCTGTCCCTCTTTTTAGTACAAAAGAGAGATGGAAACAATTAATCAAACTTAACCAAACACGTAAATAGATGCCATCTCGCCAACTGCTATTAGGATATGGGTGCAATTGTGAATTAACACTTGCACACCCATTAATAAAGCCCAAAAACAGACCTGAAAGGCAGTTTCGAGATCTGAAGGAGAGCAATCGCCAGAAAATGTTCTCATGTATGCCCCGACTTTGGTGCTTACTTCAGCTCTTTTACCAGCTAGCATATCCATAAGAACAGATGGTTTATAACCAAATACACCAATTTCTCCAGAAATGGTTGATCCCATGGAACAAGAAAAGTATTCATCTTCCGACAGTTCAGATAAACCACCATATGCAAAACCAGTAAAAATAACCTGTTGAGACCAACTACAATAAGTCAACTGAATGTGATCAAATCAAAACTTGATGATGATAAAATAAAACTACGGCAAATTTGAGTACCACCTGAAAGCTGAATAGAAATAGAAATGTATAGAAAAATCAATACTAGATTTATATTGCAGTTAACTTGTAGTTTAGAAGTTGCATATTCAAATTACCACTTTTTCTGGCAAACAATGACGGATAATTGAGGTTCAATTTAGAGGTTCTATGGCTTCGAGAAAATCTCTAATTAAAGAACATGTTTGTTAACTATTCAAACTACTACTAATAGGGGTACGCATCATTTATAACTTAGTCAATCAGGTCTTTCGGCTACCTTACACAGGTTACATAGCATGCCGATTTGAATTTGTGCAGAGAATTTTTCATTGACCATTACCTGATCATCCAGAAAGTTGGTGCGCTTATAGCAAATCCGCATGCCATTTGACAAAAGCAACTCGGTTGTTTCAATACTTGTATGCTCAGTCTGCTCTATGATGCTCCTGGGAAACATAATTGCACAATGCATAGTGATCTATCAGCAGACGGAAAAAGAAAACAAGATTACCAATAATAATTTTAATTCAAACAAACCGCATCCCAGGAAAATTGGATTGAGAAAAGGTTATCCAGTTTCCATAAGAACAACCAATAAAGAACATAGACATAAGGTTATGTACTTGTATCTTTAGAGTGGGATAAAAGCAAGTGAAGCTTACCCTGGTAGTGGCTTCTCACCAACAATTTCTTCTGGGACATGTTCATCATCCCATGGAGAAATATGTCTATCTCCCTCCAATGCATTGACTTTTGATACGGCCGCTTTCAGGTCTTCCAATCTAGCGCAAGCACGAGGTTCCACTATCTTTATCACACAACTGCATGATGTACAGAAATTTGCAGCAAATTTGGATACTTCTGCTGGAGAAATATCTGTTTGAAAGTTTCTCAGGCTCGTCATCAACCAAGAAATAAGATAGGATGATTAAGCTGGAGTTTTACCGGTTGAAAAGAATGAACAAAATATGGTGTTTTCAACGTCTTAGGTAGTGTGAATGCTGACTACTGAAATCTTAAACAAAAAGGAAAATAAACAAAATTTTTATGTAGAGCTAATAGCTAAGAGGGAAATTAACCTTTACCCGCAAGTTACAGGTTTTACTGGTCATTGTTGTAATGGCGCTGATCATAATTACAAGAATAGGGTCACCACATGACTTTATCACCATACAAGAAAAGGAAGGGGCAATAGATGTTTATGATATAAATTTCATTGCATTTACATTAGAAATAGGTAGGGAAACTTTACTTATGGACAAAAATTTTCTTCCATAAATTCTGATCATATACTTTAGATAATATCAATCACTAGAAAAGCCCCTCCCCCTGCTTGCATGCTCTAGAGTTAATTTGCAAAATATCAAAGAATGCATGCCACACTTACGAGCCAGGATTGTCTTTTGCAACTGAGCTTCATACTCGATTCCAACAATAGGCTCTTTTCGGAAAAAATGCTGCATAGTTCAACAGAAGAAGTTAATACTTTTAAATTATCTAGCAAAAAATAAAAATAACAAATAAATAAAACATTCCTACCTAAATATTAAAAAGTCATAAGGTCCAGCAGTTAAAATATTCACCCTGCTGAAAATTCAAAATAATTTGCTACACCAATATGAATGGGATTTTTCACCAGAATTCCTTTAATTGGACTCTATAAGAACACCATTTGGGACAGTGACTTTCATAGCTTAAATACATGACAAGTGCTTCATGTAAGTAAAGGTAAATGTTATGCTGTTCCAAACAGTTGTTTTTTAGCAACCAGGAACATTCTTCAAGAGAGAATAGCTCATTGCTTGACTGTTGTTCAAAGTAAAAACATACGTGTCCCATTATACAATTTAGTTTTTACTATAATACCACTAGATGCACCCTAACATTGTCCTTTGAATAGCATAGAATGTATACGCTCCAGAAGGTTAAAATTTTTTAAGCATGTAGGCAGCTATACTAAAGGTCACAATGACAGTTTATAACATAGAAATAATTCTTCCACAGCCCACAGAATGTGCCAACAAAATCAACTAAATTAAGTGGTGAACACATACGACCACTAAAAAATCCTAAGACGAGAGCAACGGTAATGAAAAGGAATAGGAAAAAATATTAAGTTTTTGAAAAACTATCAGTATGTAAGAAAACGTGATTGGTTAGACATCTATTTATATACATAAAAAAAATACCATATTTAGCAAATGATCTGGAATTACCTGCAAATACTCATCTCTCAGACTTGTGGATTGCATTTGATCTCGCTCCAAGTAGGCAGATTCAATTTCTGACATCATCAAAGCACGGACAATGGATATCTCACGATCAGAAAACCCATGAAGCCGAACCCTAGCAAGCTGAGATATTATAAAACAATCAGAAGAAATGCTAAACACAAGACCTCCTTTGTAGTAAAAAATCTGACTACCTCCATCAGCATCGATTCAAGGGCATCCACAGTTCCTTTTTCTCTGCAACTTGAGGACATAATATAAGCTTTAACAGGCTGAACAAGTGCATCTGCAGCTGAAGAGCATGAGAAGTATGGTGGATCTTTTCTGCGTGCTATTTTGAAGAACCTCTGGTTTAAAGCACAATGGAACATTGCTTCTGCTAGTGAATCCCTGTAATCCTTTACAGTTATCATATCACTAGCTGGAAACTTACAGCTGATCATTACTGCAGACTGTTTTTAATTGTCAAAAGGAAAGAAAATAATGAGTTAGGATATAATAAATACATTTTAAACTGCGTTCTAGTGCCTATAGGATCAACCATATATATTTTCTGGAAGAATTCCCTAGTATGGTGCATTGCAATTGTAGGGTTCCTAGAATTGGTCTATTCTCTGATAAATTAGCATAGCCAGAAATGTGATCAATCTCTGAAAATATGTGCAGAACTATGCCATCATAAAACCAAAGGTACTTGCAAGTGCCACTTACACCAGCAGCTTCCGACTCAACAAAACATGAGAATCGTGGTTCATTGTGTGATGGGACAGGGAAATCAGGTATGACAGGAATGATAGATGAGGGAACTTTCTGCCCGAAATGAATCTTTATTGAGTCAACTACACTCTGTAAGAGGAAAAGAAAAAGGGGGTTAAGAGTGTTACAAGATTAAAAGAAAAGGCGATAATAGTTTAAGACATACTATAATTCAAGAAAGTCAACCTGTGTATCATTGAAATCCCCAACAGCAACTACGGCCATGTTGCTCAAGTGATACCACTTCTTGTAAAACTGCTTAACTGTTTCAGGAGTAACTGTTCGTATCACCTTCTCCAAACCAATTGGCAGACGTTCTGCATACTGCACCAGCATCACAAGTCAGAAAATAATCTAGGACTATAATGATCACAGAAGATAGTTATCCCACAGCTTTAGCAGTTCATGCAATGTCAAAGAAAATAAAAAGGCAAACCTTTGAGCCCTCAAACATTAGAATCCAATGAGCATCCTGCATCCGCCCTGCAGCATTACGCCCTCCTCTATATTCTTCTAAAACAGCACCCCTTTCTTTCTCAAGATCTTCTGCCGCAACCCGAATCTATCTCATACAAGGAATTCAATTACTCGAAGCAGCATAATGAAAACTGGGGATACAGAAAAATGCAACAAATGGGTAATCTAACCTCAGAGCTGAATTCAGCCAAAACAGATATGGCCTGCGATAGGAGACCAGGCTTGTCTACTGGAACAAGCAACTCATATATAGTTTCATCAGAAGAAGTGAGTGCATTTTGACAAGCGCCAAACTCAGCTCCAATGCTTTCAAGAAACTTAACAATATCATGATTTGTGTATTTTGTTGTTGCATTGAAAGCAAGGTGTTCAACAATGTGAGCAACTCCGCGCTCCTCCTCATCTTCCAAAACTGAGCTGCATCATAGCCAATGAAATTGTTTTCAAACAATATTACCAAAACAGCTGTGACCAACAATAAGGCAAATACAAAGAAAAAGAAAAGGCCATTGATTCGGGTATTGAATAACACAGTAAAAATGAGAGAACAGAACATTAACAAAAAAAAAATGTAGTCAACTAACAATGAGAAATAGACAAAAGGAGATCAGATAACAATCAATATGCAGCATCAAAAACTCAACTTTCTCAACCTATGAGAAATCAAGCCACATGGCAAAAGAGAGAAACTGATCGAAGTCGCAACAAGCTACTGCAAACTAAACATAATTGCGGGAAGGTATCAAGGATCACTAATTCGACTAACACCAAGCATAATCACAACACTCCCAAGTTAAAAAAAATTCCTCAAACGAAATCGACTTCCAAAAGAGAAATTCAACTCACAAGTTATGCCAAACAACGCATTCTCAAAAACCAAAGCCCGCATCAACTCAACGAAATCAATCACACTTTTCCACCAAGCAACAAGGAATCAAAGACAGGATCGACAAGAGGGGCTTACCCGACCTTGACCGCGAGTGCAAGGGCAGCGCGCATACGAGGCTTGGGGTTGGAGCGAACGTAGTAAGAGAGCCCATTCTCGAGGACGCCATATTCAACACCGACGGGCTCAGTCGGGAGCGGTTCATCCATGGCGAAATTCACCAACTTCAGCGATCGGAACCCCTGCCGTCTGGCAATAGACGGCGTCCCTCCGCCCTCGCCGGGCAGTAGATCCATCGCCGCCGCCGCCGAGCTTTGCAGAGCCCGAAGATGGAGCTCGCTCTCTCTCTCTCGGGTCGTTAGCGGGTCTCTGAAGGATCCGATCCGAAACACCGCGCGAGTCTCTGCGTGCGAAGCCCGATCACGTGTGAGAAGACAGCCGTCCAAGTTGTCGAAGTAGTGTGCTCTAAGATGGTAATTTACCTTCATACCCCTCCATAAAGTGGTCATTATATATGGCTAAATTACATATTTACCCCTGAACAATCCTAATTTTTAAGTAAATCCTGATAATTATTAATGATTTAAATAAAAAAATTTAGTAATAGTGGTAAATAACTATCTTTAGGTAGAAATTAATTTTTTTATTTGAAATACTAATTAAGTTTTTCTTTATAATATGGGTATACCACTATTTATACTATTCATTATGTGGGGAGAAATTCAAACTCTCGACTTTTTATCCTGAGACTTTAGTATAATATTTTTTGAGATAAAACAGCTTTAGCAATAAAATTAAATTAATATTAAAATTTTTAAAAAATAATGTTGAACTGCAAAAAAAAAAAAATCATGTACAGAATATCTTTTGTATTTTTTTTATACTCTCACCATATTACATTATGAAAGAATATATAATATATTCTTTACATCTTTTATATTTATAAACATATCATATTTTAATGGCATAGATTTTTTTTTTTTTTAAATAAGGGTAAACTGATGGATCTAATCAATATAAACCCTAGTTCAAACTCTGTATCTCTTTATTTGGAAATTACTTAGGAACAAAAAAAGTGGCGAAGCGTACCTGCACTTGAATCCATTGATTACGATGAATGTGATTGGGTGTTGTGGTTCTTCTCACTGATCAGGGGAGATGGGAACCTTAATTCAGAAAATATAATTCTGAATCTCTAATTATTGATGCTCAAGGACCACACTCTATTTATAAGAAATTTTTATGAGACTAATTACAAGTCTGTCCATCATAGATTTAACAATTTTGCCCCAAGGACACAACATATGATTAATATGTATATTCACACATTTAAAATTAGATAATTAGGACCCAATTCAAACTTGAATCAGATCACAACAATTTAGGTTAATTCAAAAATTGAATATAATAAGATATACATAATTATAAATATTAATTGTGTACGTCTACGTAAGTTATGTGCATAAGTCCTTATATCTCTATATTAACCTAATATAAACACTATTAATCTTCGACTTAGGAGAGAAATAAAATATTAACTACCTTATAACATGGTGATATATATATTTTTTTACATGATTTTTTATATTTTGAGATATATTTTTTCCAATTATCCACTGGACAAAAAAACTTCGCATAAAATTTTATTTTATTTTTTTATTGGGTGAAGCAAAGATTTATATATATGAATCTATTCTCACATTTCAAGGTATATAGAGGGGTATATATGTCATTTTGGGTTTCCAAGGGTAATAGACAATTAGAGGTATTTCTGGGGGTATACATGAAAAAAAGGGGACATTTTTTTAGACTATGTTTTATATGCAACAATTTGATAGTTACCATGACAAACATGGAAACTTCCTTCCTATTCGTGCACCTGAAAAACTCTGAAATTATTTATGACTGAACATTCAAGAGTGAGAATAAAGTTCTTAATTACTTCTTAACTAAATGAGTCCATTTGAATTATTTATCATCAATTGACAATTTAACCACAAATAATTATTTGCAATAAAAACGCCATTAAATTATCTGACTCAAGTTGCATGACAAATTTAATTGAGCTACTGCTACACCCAATTTGAAAATGATAGGTGACAGTCTTGACTTGTGTGGAATATGACATTTGGTTTGTTTCTATTTGAGTTTCTTGTGTCTGAGTTTAATTAATTAAGAATTAATTGAACACTTATAAAGCTGTTGTCAGATGATGTGTGAGAGTGTTGTTGTTATTGATCTTAATAAATCAGCAGTTTTCTAGTTGGCTATCAAAATCAAGGGAAGTGATGTGGCTTGAGTTTGTTGGGGAACTTTGATTTGAATTGATTAAAATAAAAGTAGCAGTAACGTTTACTCATGTGTTTTCTTTTTTAGTTTGTTTGTTTAGTTTGTTCATCAATTGCATTCTTTCTTATCTTTTCTTTACTTCAATCCTTTCTCAATTTGAAGGACTCAAACTACTTTGATTGATCAATAATTTGATTGTATGCTGATATTAAATTTTGCAAGAAATTAGCAATATTTCAAAATATATCACATATACTGTGTACAAATCAGAGCACAATAATCATAGAAATGAAGATAAAGAAATGGTTCCAATTGAGCTAAAAAAAAGGTACAACTTGGATAATCAAGAGGCTTAAATGAAGATTTTCACACAGCTGAAAGCTCATCGTTCACCGGTTATCTGCTAGATTAAACAGGATCGAAAGTCCACAGCGAGTCGATTGTCAAATTAAGTTTTGTTCTGACTTTCAGCAAAATTTCAGGTAAAATATGTTTGCTAAATGGACTAAAGAATGTACCTGTAATACAAGGTAAATGTATATAAGCATCATTCATGCTATGGAAAAAGGAAAAGTTAAAACTGTAATTATCTGAAAGGTGAGTAAATCTGGCAATAAGAACAAGGATCTGGGATCTGGTATGCATTAAGTGAGACAATATAAAAGAATTCTCGCTGAGGATTTAATACCTTACCTACACAATCAATCCGACAGGGGCCAGGGCCATCTGAATTTGATGTGGATGTTTGAACTGAACTGTTCCACACCTTCCTTTCCAACTTCTCACATGACAGCAATTACTGAAAGCAATAAAAAAAGACATATTTCAGTTTACATACAGAAATTAAAGAAATTATAAAGCTAACAAGACTGAACAGGTGAAGATACATCATAAGCCTTGACCAGGAAGGGAAGTTCAAAGTAAAAATGTTTTTATTAGAGAAAAAACATTGCTCTACTGAGATAATTGTTTGTCATGATACAGTAAAACTAATGCAAACTCATCGAAGGAAGGAATGAGCAAAATTAAATCATGAGGTGATAATACTTACAAGGTTTTAGTAATGTCTGAATGGAAGCACTAAAACAGTTTCTTTTTTCTTGGCGTCAAAGTATGTGCTGTGAGCATTGTTATTCCCTACCAATAATCCGAACAAGAACATTTCCCTTCCTTGAAATGGTGAAACCTGCTGCCATCTCTCACAATGATCTCTCTCTCAAACACCTTTGATACCATTTTACTGAATTCATGACAATCCCCACACACCCTAAGATTCTTCACAATTCGAATAGGACTACCCGGCTTGCTCACAATGAAACCAAAAGCAATTGCCAACCGTTCACTATGCTCCTTGATCACATGCACCTTCTCCTCATCACCAATATCATGCAAGATCGGTGCAACATCTGGCATGTATCCAGCCTCAGTTAACCTCTGGTTAATCACTTCAAGCATTTTGTGAATGCTTATAGATTGCTCATGCTCTCTGTCTCCCGCAACAAACCTATGCACCATTCCGTTTGCCTCAATCAAGCTCAAACCAGCAACTTTATTCGTGCCTCGGCTAGACATCAATTTCCTTACTGTAATGACATCTTTCCATTTTCTTGCCTTGGCATAGATGCCAGCTAGAAGAACATAGTGCCCATCATGACCAGGTTCTAACTCAATCAGTTTCTGGCCTATGGTAATTCCCAAATCCACTAAACCATGCATCTTGCATGCCCCCAACAATGTGCCCCACAAAACTGGATCCGGTGCTATCTTCATCCCTTCGATCAATTCAAGCGCCTCTGACACAAGACCCGCACGGCCTAAGAGATCAACCATGCATCCATAGTGCTCCATCTCAGGCTCAATGCCATAATCCTTTACCATCAACTCAAAATACCGTCGCGCTTCCGCTACTAATCCAGCACGGCTACAAGCATTCAATACTCCAACAAATGTCACACTTGCGGGATGTAAACCTTCATTAATAAACTTTTCAAACAGCTCCAGAGCTTCCTTTCCTAGTCCATGCGTTGCCAGCCCACAAATCATAGCATTCCAAGAGAACGCATCTCTTTCGGGCAGTTCATTGAATAACTCTTTCGAGATATCAATGCATCCACATTTCGCATACATGTCCACCAGTGCAGTGCCAAGAGCAACACTGATGGGAAATTTCAAATCTTTTATAGTACTATGAATGAACCTCCCATATTCAAGCAATCCCAGTTGAGCTGAAGCTGACAAAACAGTCACCAAAGTAGCTTCATTTACCATCAATCCCAGGTCAATCATTTGCCTGAAAACCTCCAGGCCCTTCTCCAAAATCCCATTTTGAACATACCCCATGATCAAACTATTCCAGGAAATCACATCCCTCTCAGGCATTATATCAAACACCTTCTCGGCAGCATCAACCCTTCCACTCTTAGCGTATCCAGCCAGCATCGCATTCCAAGAAACCACATCCCGCTCTGACGGGCACTCATCGAACACTCTCTTTGACAACTCCATCTCGCAACAAGCACTATAGAAATGAATCAAAGCATTCCGAACAAACAAATCCAAATCAAGCCCGAGCTTCACAACATGAGAGTGCACCTGCTGGCCTTCAGACAGCACGGGATTGCGGCTGCAAGCGTGGAGAAGAAAAGGGTAGGTGTAGTTGTTGGTGGGCATTGCCCGGCGACGGAGTTCCGAGTAGAAAAGGAGACACTTTTCAGGGTGGACGCTCCTAGAAATGCAGCGAAGGAGATTGTTAATGGCAAAAACGTTAGGGATGTCGATGAGATTGAAGATAGTGATGGGATACGAAGGAGGAAGCGATGGAGATAGCGCGCAGTGGGCGAGGAGGTGGGACATGGGAGCGCGGCGGGAGGCGAGGCCAAGGGTGATGAGCTGGGCGTGGGCTTGTTGGATTTGACGCGGGGATGGGCGGGGAGGGAGAGAAGAGAGTGGCGGGTGCTGGTGAGGAGCGGTGCAGCAATACCTTGGGAAAGAGAAGACGCCATTGGAGCGAGGCTGAAGCTGAACTCGAAGACCAAAACGCATAACAAAGGAACTCTGAAGAACACAGTGCTGGTATCTGCGTTTTCTCTGGGTTTTATTTTTATTTTCTTTTTAAAAAGTTTTGATTATTAATTAAAAAATAAATGATGATTCTATTCATTATATCTAGTACAAATTTCTTTTGAAATATTTAATTTTCTTTGTAAAAAAAAATTAAAATTTAATTCAGGTTGAATGGTTTTGAGCAGTGCAATTTATATTATATTAGGATTTTTTTTTTTTTAAGCCAAAAGACCATACAAAGAGGAAACACTAATAAAACTAAAGCGCAATGCAATCAAAATATTACTCCAGAATTAAACCTTATTCCCACTACACATACAGACTGTCGGACACCATCTCATTCCATGATACCAAAAAACCATTGCCACCAAGATTTGCACAAATTTTAGAATCATCTCCCCATCTAAATATTGCCAAGAAAATTAGAAAATTGAACCAATAGTTTTTAGGTCAATTGGTATCGGGTTTCTTGCATAGGGCGTTCGTTTCGGGAAAGACCTGAGATCAAACCTCATGTCCTACGCAAAGTGAGAGCACGGGGTCGGCGTTGAACCTTGCTCCCCACACGTACACGTCCCCCGGGTTCTGTGCTTTACGCTTTCTCATAGAAAAATTGAACAAAGTATTTAAACACCATTACCTCCCTAATTTGTTTGAATACTTTATCCAGCTAATTTTTCTCGACCAAATTAAAGGTTTCCTATTCACATTCACAGCCTTCAAAACTCGGGTCCAAACATCCTGAGAATAGGAACAACTGAAAAACAAGTGATCAACACTCTCAACAGAATTGTTACAAAATGCACAATTAGTAGAACTAACAACCTGCCATGAATATAATCTATCCTTTGTTTAACAATCTATTCTATAGAGCCAACCAAAAGATAAAGGCATGCCTGGGCACATTGCTAGGAGACCAAACCAACTTAGCCCATATAACTCCTTGCTCAGGTTGTATTAGCCCTTTCCAAGCATTACTAATATTAAATTCACTTTTCTTATCCAACCTCCACAAAATAGAAACCCTAGCATTCATATTGACAACAAAATTTTGCTCAATAAAGTCCCACACCCTCACTAATTCAGCCTTCCATAGTAGTGGAAAATGCCATCTTCCATCCCTCCAAAAATCACTTACACAAGATCTCTTAAAGATGACATAACCCTCAATTTGATCCAAGGAAATAGCTTCTCTAGAGAATGCCCATTACACCATGGATCATACCTAAAAGAAAACCTTTTCCTATCCCCTGATTTGTACTCAAAAAAAGATTTAATCTCCTTCCTTACCTTGAGCAAATTCCTCCAACTCCAGCTGTTGTTAGCAATCTTTGTGATGCCCCAAAAGGTCATCCTTTTTAATTTGTTCTTAATTACCTAGATAGCCCATAAAGTTTGCTTTTCCTACACAATATCCCATATATGCTTAGTAATAGTTGCCTTGTTCCACACCTGCAATGGCTTGACTCCCAAACCACCATTAAGCTTGCTCTTACACACTACAGACCCAAAAATCAACCCTCCCTTATTGCTATTACTAGAACCATACCATAAGAATGACCTGCACAGCCTCTCCACTTCATGCACTACAACCAAAGGAAGTACAAAAACTGAACTTTAATACACTTGCATATTTGTCACAACATAATTAATTTATTAAAGCCTCCCAGCATAAGACAGAGTTTTAATAATCCAATTTTGAACTATTGTAGCAATTCTAGTAATTAGATCCTGACAATGCTCCTTTGTTAATCTAGTAGAGATTAAAGGCAAGCCCAAATACTTGACAGGTAAAGAGCCAAACCTGAACTTCATGATAGCAATAATTTGCTCCTTTACTACAGGCTCAACCCGAGAGAAATGTATGGCTTTTCTGAAAATTAGGTTGCAATCCATAAATATCTTGAAAATGAAGAATGACTAATCAAATTATCTCGACTGATGCAACATCACCACTAGAAAAAAATAAAGAGGTCATCAGCAAAACATAATTGGCTTAACCCCATCTCCCCACAATTTTTATGGAAAAGAAACTCACACCTTGTTGCTTTTGTTGAGAATCCTGGTCTACCTGGAAAATAACCCTCCAATTGGTAATTCACCATAATAGAGTACATACAAGATCTTACTGCATTCATCACTAACTTTATAAAGAAAGCTGGAAATCTAAAAGATAGCAAAACCTTCTCTAAGAAATCCCAAGAAATGGAATCATATGCCTTATGAAAATTCACCTTTAAAGCACAACAATCTACTTTGTCTCTATGATACCCTCTCACCAACTCATGTGCTAACAAAATATTGTTTGATATTCTTCTACCTGGTATAAATGTAGACTGATTCAAATGCACCAAATTATTCAAGACCCTCGTAGTCTACAAGCCAGTATCATGGAAATTATTTTATATATCACATTGCGACACAATATTGGTCTAAACTCATTCAGAGATTGTGGATTAGCAACTTAAGGGATAAGTGTGATAGATGTTGAGTTAGTTTGTCAAGCTTCATGACTTTCCTAAATAAAAGGCACTTTGCACAAAGACTCCCACTCATTCACAAAAACCACTATTTCTTGAAAGACAATACTATCCAAAAACCCACTCTATGTTTCTCAATACCCAGAAAGTCCGTATAATAATCAACAATAGCCTCTGCAATAGTAGTCTAATTAGTACAAACCTCACCACTTTCTAGAATAAGCTAAGAAATAAAATTTGTGGACTTCCTTTGTCAGATCATTATAAAGAAAAATTTGGAATTCTTGTCTCCCAGATTGATCCATTAGCACCTAGACTTTTGTTTCAAGAAAGATTTTTCCCAAACTAAGAGTTGCTACAATTTAAGTTGATCCTTCTCCTTCCTTTGAAGCTCTTCGTTAAATGGATCCATTAACAACTTGTTATGTAAATCAGACAAATATTCCTACAACAAAGAGTCATCTCAATGATCTTACCAAAGGATTCTTTATTTAGCTTCATTAGCTCTCCTCTAAGAAGTTTCAACTTCTGATACACGTTGTACATGTGCCCTCCCTTAATTGGAGTATCCCAAACCTTTCCAAGCATACTAGTGACATTAGAATGATCACACTACATATTGTAAAACCTGAAAGGGGTTTCTATTTTCCCCACCAAACCTTTGATGGTAACTACCAAACCACAAAGATCAGTCACAGTATAATTCAATATTGTGCAATAAGGCTCATCCAATTGATCATACCAACTTTGATTTGCAAAGTACCGGTCTAATTTCCTGAAAATCCTTCTATTACCATCCTAAAAATTGGTCCAAGTGAACTTAGGACCATTTCATTGCATCTCTAACAAGCCCAAACTCAATAGGCAGTCTTGAAATTCCTCAGCTACCTCATGATTCACAAGAATCCCACCAACTCTATCAGCATTGCTCAAAATAGCATTAAAATCACCTTGAATTAACCATGGGGATGTCATATGCCTTCCAAACCTTGAGAGATCTTGCCATAAGGTTCTCCTTACACAAACATTATAAGAACCATACACACAGGTCTAGAAAAATACTACACTGCCCCATTCAATTCTACAATGAATAAATTGCAATCTTGACTTAACAACACTCAGCTTAACCTTATTAACATCAAATTTGATTTAAATCCTTCCCAAATTGCAACAAGAGTAATTATGTACCAAATCCCAATTGGTCAAGTTCAATTTCTTCCAAATATTTTCCATATTCTCTTCTCTAACTCTGGTCTCTAAAATACTCAAACAAACAACCTTACACAGAGAAATCAGTAACTTAATTTCGAACTACTTAAGAGGGTTATTCAACCCTCTAATACTCCAAGACATAATCATTGGCCAAGGTTTTAGGTAGGCTGGATTTCCTCCCTTTCCTGCCATCATCAACTACCCTATGAATATTAACACTAACATTAGTACTTATCCCGACATTACCAACCTCCAAAGCATCAAATCTATTACTGCAAATTGGTGTAGAAACTCTAGAAGTCCTAGGAATGTAAGACTGTAACACTAGACCCTACATTGACTAAAAAATTTCCTTTACCAGCATGCACAACTTTCTCCCTCACATCAAAGCTCTTACCAAACTCCACAAGAGAAGCCTTCCTCCCTGTCCTGCATACATGAGATATCTCATTTTCAATCACAGTTTTATCTCCTACTTGCCCTTACAAACCTACATTCAAATTATTGCAACTAGACTGCTTCTCAGAATCCACACTCACTTTATTAGGAAGGGAAAGCATAGCATTATTCTGCACTACATTACCTTCCGCATTACCACCAGGATCCTTAACATACATTCTTGATCTAGACTTAATTTTCCCAGAAATTTGCAATAGTTTATCTTTCACTTTCCAAACCATTTTATTAGGCCTTCCATCTTTACATTCTTGCTGCACATGCCCAAACTTCTTACAAGAAACACAAACAAGCAGCCTCCATTCACACACTAATTTCTGATGAAAAACAAAACCCTTCTCATCTTGCAACTTAATTACCTCAGGAAACTCCCCAATTGAGTCCATCTCCACTAGAATTCGGGCATACCCAAGCTTCAACTTGGAGAGAGTACATTTATCACAGTATAAAGGCCTGCCACACACGCTACCAATTCTACTAAGCATTGTAGGCGTCCAAAACTCCTAGGGTAAACCAAGAAGCTGGATCTAAACAGAAAAGCACAAGCTGCTAAATTATCCATACTCATTCTAGGGTGTCATTTATTCAGAATAAAAGGTCGATTATCAAAAGTGAAAGGTCTATCCTTCAGCAACTGATTGTAACCTTCATCCTCACCAAATTGAAACAAAAACATGTTATCATTCACTCTAAAAATGGATTGTAATCTATACTTCTTCCACCAATTCAAAGCATACACAAAAATCCTCTCTAACTTAGGCTGTAAACCATATACACATCCCACCAGCACATTCTTCCATCTAATCTCCTCCTGTATTACCTTATTTGAGTGGAACCAAACAAAATGATGCCCATTTAACACAGTATGAGACACAAACTCAAGTTCACTACCCATCTCCTTGAGTCGGTTATCAACAAACATAGCCACCCATGGTTTGGACATCCCAACGGAGGAACCACATCCACACTGGAAGAAACAGGAGGAATCGCTAAACCATCACCGCCATCATTCATGGATTGGAGATTGCTATGAACGCTTATCATCTCCTCCGCCCTCATAGAAACTAGGGTATCACCAAAAATCTCAAGATTGCCTCCTAGTCCACTGCCACCCTTGGAATTCTCATGAAATGAGGGATCAAAAACCCTCATACCACCAGCAGAGACCGCGAAATCAACCGGGAGTATATACTTTTGACCTCTTCCCCTCGCCATTGGAGCGAGCTTAGTGTGCTCGCCAAGAAGGAATTTTTCTAGTGAAAAAAAAAACCAAATATATATGTATGATTAGGTTGAGTATGGCTATCCTGAAGTTCATTTGTAATGCTAGTGGCTTTGTGGAATACTGTTTAATATCTTTTTACACTCAATTTTGTTTTAAGCAAAATCTACATTCAATGTGTATAGTAGAGCATTTTTTTTTTTTTAATTATGATTAATTTTATCGAGACATTTTTTTTTAAATGAGATCAAGCACATAATATGTTAACACATATAAACAAGTGTTGACTTAGGAACTAAAGATGTGCAATCAAATAGTTGGGCAATAAAATGAAATAGCCAAAAGGAAAGGGAACAGGAAACAATCTGCTGAGAGGATCATTAGGTTGAGACACCATGAATAAAACATATGTTATGCTCCATCTACTAAGTTCATAATCATGCTATAGATATGCTTGAAAAAGAAGAAGAACCAAAAAGTTAAGATTAGGCTTTACAATGGATATAAACAGCTCAAATTTATTTATTTATTTTTGGATTTAGAGTTACAGGTAATCAAATAAAGAATATAAGATTAATTTCAATAAAAAATATTAAAAAATTATTAGAATTGAGGTTATGTGAAATATTTAGAAAATTTATGTATACCTTTAATTTGTGGCTTGTTGACTCTGTAAATAAAAAAAAATTATAGCTTTTTAATCTTAAAAATTATTAAAAAAATTATATTAATTTCACATTTTAATGAACCAACTTTTTTCACTACAAGTTAAATTTGTCTATGTTAGGTATCCATTCTACATTCACGTCTATCCCAATTAAATAAATATTTTATAAAAAATTATATTATATATATATTTGAAAAAGTGTATAAACCACATCTATTTCAAGAGAGCAACGAAGTACAGGTCTCTACCAAGAGTAGAGTAAGAGAAAACAAAACAGAAAACAAAATGACCACTAGGAGTGGATACAACATGCCAACACGAGAACAAACAACAACTAATAGGAGGACGCAACCTCCACAAACTGTCATCACCAAAGTCTCTACCCCTCTGTCGTATCTTGCGCCTCCCCAGAAGCCGAGCTCAACATGAGCTCCTCAGCTCTCGGTCCCAGGAACTCTAAACTGCGATGGATGCACTTCAAAGAGTTGTCCAACTTTCCTTGTGATCTATCCATGGCTGAAGAGCACCAGAGTAAAATCATGCGATCAATACTCAAGATAACATCATGAACATGTAAAACATTGGCATTAAAAATACATTCATTCCTAGCAAGCCAGATATTCCACACAAGTGCCTTCACCACCAGGTCACCAATGTTCCTCTAAGAATGTCATACTGACATCCTCCAAGAATTCCATAGGTTGGCCAAAGAGGCAGGTGGTTCAAGTAAATTCAACAGCCTACTAAAATAACCCTAGCGAAAGAATTTTATTTTTCCATGCCAACCAATTAAAAAGGCTAATCTTTTTCGGGCAACTATTTCGCCAGAAAAACCTAGCCACTGGGCAGCGTAGACCCCCATCAATTAGAAAGTTATACAAAGACTTCACTGTGAAGACACCATTCCCAGTGAACTTCCAAGTTTTAATATCCCCAACCTCCCCGTCGCTAATTTGAAGCTGCTCCTAGAGCGAATGAACACCGGATAATCGGCAAAAGGCGTCACCGACAACAAATGGGCGAGCTCATGCACATAACCATTTTGCTGCGGGGAATTCCAGAATATCTCTGGCCATATGTGCATGGGAGCAATTCCATTTAGCCAGGGGTCTTTCCAAAAGAGTGTTTCTAGTCTGGATCGAACCTCATTAGAGATGCACGCTCTCAAAGCAGGAATACAGCCGATAACCCCTCTCCAAAAGTAGGAGATGCGGCCCGACTGCATGGGAAACAAATCCCAACTCAACATTGCAAAATTAAAGTGAATCACTTTCGATAAGCACCAACTGTCATCTGTCAAAAACTTTCACCACCAATTCCCAAGAAGCGCTTGATTAAAAGTGAACAGGTCTAAAATACCCCACTGACCTTGGTCACGTGGCCGACATAGGCTTTTCCAGCTTACCAGGCGACACGCTGGGTTATCAATATTTGGTCCAGACCACAAAAAATCTCTTCTGATCTGATTGATTTTTTTTATCACCCAGGCAGGGAGGCGGAAAATAGACATTCAGTAAGTCGGCAGTGCAGATAAGACCGAGTTTACTAGAGTTAACCGGCCCCCAAAGAGAGGAATCTACCTTTCCAGGACGCCAACCTCCTCCTCACTTTAAGGATAACCCCTTCCCAATCCTGTCGCCGAGGCCTTCGTCCTGAAATCGGGATTCCCATATAAGTGATCTGCAACATGCCTACTTAACAGCTCAGAGTCTCAGCCGCTTCATTCGCCACGAGGTCGCCCCATTTGCTTGAAAAAAAAGGCATGTTTTAGAAAAGTTAGTCTCAAGACCTGTCATTCCTTCAAAAATCAGAAAGAGAAGTTTGACGATTCTCAAATCCTCCAATCCTCCTGTTGTTAAGATCAAAAGGTTGTCCGCAAAGTGAAGATTGCACCGACTTTCGAAGTTACCAAGTGGAACGCCAACTAAGACCTTAGACTTCAGTGCATGAGTAAACATCGCACTTAACACATCAATGACCAAGATAAACAGTAAAGGTGACAATGGATCGCCTTGCCAAAGGCCTCGCTTATATTGAATGTAGCCATTGGGAGAGCCATTGGTCATAATATTTGCCTTCGATGAAAACAAAATGCACTTTATCCAGCCTATCCATCGGTCTCCAAAACCCTTTACCTTCAGCAAATCGAACAAGAAATCCCAGTCAACGTGATCAAACGTCTTAGCAAAATCAACTTTAATAATGTGCCATGGCAGTCTTCTTTTATTAATACTAAAAATCAGCTCTTCCACCGTTGCAACGTTCTCAAGGATACATCTTCCTTTAAGAAACGCTGACTGTTCCACATCCACCAGATCATTCATCACCTTGCTAAGTCTTGTCGCTAGTAATTTCTGCAGAATTTTTAGAGTGGAGTTGATAAGACTAATTGGTCTAAAATCCATGGCCCATCAGAAGTAGTTACCTTAGGTATGAGCGCAATGCTTGCCCAATTAATCCTTTCCAAATTAGCATTTCCAGAAAAGAATCCTCACAGAGTTGGAAAAGATCCACTTTAATAGTATCCCAGAATTGCTTAAAGAAGTGAATCGGGAAACCATCCTGTCCCGGAGCCTTGTCCCCTCCCAAATCAAAGATAGCGGTCTTCAGTTCCTCCAATGTGAATGAACCCTCCAGTGTTGACAAATCCACTGGGATCTTGTGTTCTAATAGAGTGTGTAAATCAATCTTATATCTTGTAGCTCGCCTAGTCCCAAATTGCTGTTGTAGCTGCTCCACAAACACCATACCAATCGCCCGGGGGTTGGTAATCCCCTATTTTTATGACCATTAGTCGCTGCGTGAAAAAACTTCGTATTTTCATCCCCTTCTCTTAACCATTGCAACCGTGATCTTTGCTTCCAGTAAATCTCCTCTTGTTTATGAATCTTCCCAAGTTTCTCTCGCAGCACCAACTCTTGCTGCACCTCAGTCGGATAGAGGCTTCTCGATTCCTTTAACTCATCAATCTTCTCGATCTCCTGAAGAAGATCTAATTTTTTCAATTTGATAGATCCAAATGAGAATTTGGCCCATCTGCGAAGTTGCTCACGCAAAGCTGCCACCTTTTTTGCCATAACGAACGCCCCACATCCCGCAGGTGACGAAGAATTCCACCACTGTGTAATTAACTCTTGGAACCCCTCCGCAATCGACCACACTAACTCATAACGGAAAGGTCTAAGGCTGGAACAATGGCTACCGACCTCTAAACGGATTGAGACATGATCCGATCCCACTCTGGGGAGACATTTCTGAATAATTTTAGGGAAGCGTACCGTCCATTTGAAGTTAATAAGAAACCGGTCCAGTTTCACCCAAATTGGGTCCGCTTGTCCATTTATCCAAGTAAACCTTCTTCCAATAGTTGGCGCCTCCAACAAATTCATTTCCTGCAGGAAATCGTTCACATTCCTAATGTCCCCCAGATTACGAGCCCACCCGAATTATCATCCATAGAAAAAATTACAAGCTTTTTCAAAGGGCCAACTGATAAAATAGTCTAATTCAGATTTTTTTGAAGTAATTCTTTAAAAAACCAGGGACTAAAAAATTTCGAGCTTCTTCAAAGGGCCAACTGATAAAAATCCAGACCACTCCCCACACTTCGCTCGCTTTCGTCTCTCGTCGTTCCCTGCGGCTCCGAGCTCCAGACCAAAGCGCAGGAGAAGATGCTCAACGGCATCCACCTCCAGAGCTCGAGCCTTCTCCCCAGCAACCTCTCGCTCTTCTCCTCCACTCCTCCACCTTGGAACCCTTCCCTTCTCCCATTCTCTACCCAACGCCGAACCCAAGCTCTGATTGCCAGTGCTCGAAGAGAAAGAAAGGTCGAAACCCTAGCAGATATCAAAGAAGCAGAAGTGGTCGAAGAAGAAGAAGAAGAATACGGGGAAGAGGGGGAAGAGTTAGAAGCCGATGCATTCGCGTATCCCGATGCGTTCATGGGGAGAGAGGGAGAAAAGGATTACGATAGAGACCCGGAGTTTGCCGAGATTCTTGGGACCTGTGTGGATGACCCCCAGAAAGCTCAATCTCGAGTATTGTTTCTTGGATTTTTCGTATAGCTTCTTTTGCCTTTGATTTGATTGTAATTCGTGTTTTTTTAAAAAAAAAAAAATTAAATCTTTAGGTGGAAGAGAGGATCAGGAAGAAGAGGAGCAAGATATTGCACGCGAAGACAGGGTCTGCGAAGCCCATGAATGTCTTGTTTAATAAGTGAGTTTAGATGAATTGCTAGAAAGAGTTATGGAGTTTTTCACTCAATTAGAAATTTGTTTGGATATTAGATATATATTGTTCGTATTATTATTATAATTTCTTCTTTTGCTACTCTTTCCCATGGCATAAATCATTGAAGAATAGTTTTCAAAAGCTTATAATTTGGAATTATGACTGTTTCTTGTTATCTAACTAGTGCAAATTATGCATTTGTTGCCATTCATGTAAGAGACTAGCAAGCACAGGAACAGAGGAACTTAGAAACTGCTTGAGTTTGACATTTGTTTGACTAGGTGGAAGGTGATTGTTGTATGGGGAAATGGTGAAAATATAGTTTGCTGCTAACACTTTATTCAGTAAATTTAGGCTTAAACAGCAAGTTTTGGCCTGAACATATGAAAGTTGGCTGCTGATTATAGGTTAGTCCTAAGTAGAAACTTGATGCCCGACTCATTTGTCATTTCCAAATCTGGTCTGGTATGTATAATCACTCCAAATTCTCTGAACTCAAACATTGAATTTTGCAGTTTCCACTGCTTAAATAAATTTCTTCTTACATACAATGCAATATATTAGAACCCTTAATAGAAAAACATGAAAATTTATTTTACTTTCATCAAATTGTTTAGCAGATTGCATTTGCATGAGGTGTTTATGATTATTAACTGCAGAACTGGTGTAACGTTTTCAGAATCTGTTCTTCTCTTGAGCAATAACCTTATCTTATTGTTGATGTCTGCTAGGTTTGATTTTTCGAATTCCTTTATATGGTTTGAGTTCTACAATGCTCCACTCACAAAAGACATAAAATTAATCTGTGATGTGAGTGAACGCCTGTTTTTTTTTAACTCATCTAAATTACTTCACTGTACTAATCAGCTTGTTTTCTGGGCAGACTATTCGCTCATGGTACATCATAGGACGCTTGGGGGGCTGTAATTCTATGAACATGCAGGTAAGTTTTGTTTCTTGCATGTTTATCTTTATGCTGGAGTAAAATTTAATGGAGCAAGAATTTATATCTACTGAAGACGAGAGAGGGAACTGGCACATACTGCTGCCATAAATTAGTATTGGATTGGGAGTTCATTAATCTCCTCATGAATGTCTAATGAATTATTTTTTATGATGCCAACAACTTCACAAGTTTCTTTTCCTCAAACACATCTATCAATGTCCATGTTATTTTGATAAAAGAAACAAACAGAGAGCTGTTACAAATTCTCTGCTTCGGAGATCTAAATATGTATTAGCTTTAGTGATTTTCAGTTCTGTTCCGGTTCCTCTCTTAAACTTGCTCAAATAGTGAATAAGATGACAGTTTAATTAGGTAGACATCTTGGTTTCAGAATTAGGATGGCATTCTGGCACATTTGTTCTTTTCTTCAACATGCAATATTTGTTGCATGACATTCTCTATGGAAATTAATCTCTTCAACCTGATGCACATGATTTCTGGATCCTGCAGTTATCAGAAGCACCTTTGGAGAATAAAAGACCAAGCTATGATCCTATTTATGGTGCTAATGTGACACCAACTACCTTCTACAACATTGGTGACTTAGAGATTCAAGACAATTTAGCACGCATATGGTCTCTCTCTCTCTCTCTCTCTCCCCCTGCACATACACACTGAAAATTGTCATACTTTTGATTTTGGTTTCTGATCATAATGGTGTTTCATTTTTCACAGGGTTGATATTGGTACCACTGAGCCATTGCTTTTGGATGTGCTGATAAATGCCTTGTTTAACATAAGCTCCGAGTAAAGTCTATTTCCTCTTCTCCATGCATCTTTATCCATTCATGAAGATTAAATTCACAAGGCTTGACCACTTGATGCTTTGACAGATTTATTTGTTACTCTTGGATCCAGTTCCATGTTTTCATTTAATAGATCCTCAGGCTTTCAGAAGTTGCTAACATCAAAAGACCATTGCAAACTTTGTCCTTCTTGTAATTGTGGATCATTGCCATATTATTCTACAGCCACACCCCTCAAACTCCCTGTCATCTTGTGGAAATCAAGGGTTGATCCAATACTGATAAAAACAGGACATCATTCATATCTTGCCATGTTATGTCGAGGATCTTTGCATCACCCTCTTGAATGTGATCATTTACTTCTACATCAACTAACCACCTCAAATCCTAAACAGTTACCTTATTAGCAAAAGAAGTTAATGATCCATAAACTAGGCTCTTTAGAAACATGTGTATCATTATGTTCGTTGGCTTCTTTGAACTCACATCGGCAGGTCATAAACAAATTTTTTTTTTTTTTGAGCCACATCCATTTACATGTCTGTTATGATGCAGTCATAAAACTTACAATAACTTATAAACATCCAAGAGCTGATAGATTAAGTCTAGCACATTTCGTTGAGATTGCTACCTGCTTTTCCTACCAAAACTAGCATCTCATCACAGGAGTCATATTACATTTTGTCACTCTACTAGTTTTCTGGTCTACATTTATAAAAGCTTGACATTTATGTTCTTTTCTTTGTGCAAACAGTTTTGTAGGGATAAAACAGTTGGTGTTTGGCGGTTCAGAATTTGAAAACTGGCGCGAAAATCTCACATCAGAGGATGCTGGTTGCAGTACACACAAGATCTAGCATCCATGCATTGCTCCAGTCAAAGACAAATCGGCTATTCTTCACATAAATATCCATGCATTAGGATCTTAAAAAGGAAGCTTCAGTGACTTATACACCATTCCTTGTCAGCATTTATCAAACCATGAGTTTGCTCTGAAGTGCAATGTTCAAAGGGGCAAATGGCAGGACATCCAACAAAGATGAAATCTCCATCCATCTTGAATTTGAGTAAAAATCCTATTCTACAGTTAATACTGCTAGTTTTGAAGGGACAATTCTGTGATGCTTTCTATTAAGCATAAGCTTTTTTTTTTTTAAAAAAATATATAATTCCCAGGCTTGATTTGATTATTTGCAATGGCTACTAAATTAGGTTAATATGATCTCTTTGTACTGAAGACCAACGACCATTTGTCCCCTGACGTGCATCCTTGTCCGCACCTTTGCGTTAATATGCCAACTCATGCGCAGCTCGTGCATCCATTTCTTTTATTAAAGCACCTTCTTTGAACTGGCTATATGATTAAGGTTTTTGCTTTTAAAACGCAATAGTTTTCAATTCAAAAATGTCTAAGCTAGTCTCAATTCAACTTAAAAAAACCAACTAGAGGTACTTTTCCCCCCTGATTTTCTTATTAATTGAATATAATAACTAAGGAATAAATCGCATTGTGACCGCTGTAACTTGTGGTGTCAAGTGTCAACTCTTCTTCATGTTTTTTTTTAGGGTCAAAGTTATAAAATTTTTTAATTCATGTTTTTATTAAATAAAATTTATAAAAGCATTAAAAATCAAATAAAATGTGGTGCTTTCATAATAAATATATTTTTTTTTTTAAAAAAAAACCAGTGTCTAAGCCAAAACAGGCTAACGTGCACTGTTAATCCGAAACAAGCTAAAAAGGACGGGGAAAACTAAGTACTCGCCTCCAAAGGCGCGAACCCAGCAAATCAAACAGCGTTCCCGTCTTTCACGTTTTCATACCCCTCTTTCTCTCTCTCTTCTTCTCTCGCTCTCGCGGCGCAAGCAGCGAAGCAAGAAGCCAAGTGGCACGCGCTCACTTGGCCCACTCGCGCGCGTCGAAATTATCGACCCTTTCCCCCTCTCCACTGTTGCCATCTCCCTCCCCCCTTTCTCGCCCTTGTCGCATCCTTCCTCTCTCTTGCTTTATCGCGCGGTATTGATTCGATTCTTGAGCGGTTCGGTTCTTTCACGCATTTCATCGAACACCTTGTTGTTGTTGTTATTATTGTTGTTGTTGTTGTTGTTGTTGGTGGTGGTGGTGGTGGTGGTGGTATCTTGATGATGCTGCGGTTTTTGGTATGATGGAGTTCTTATGACCTGTCTAGGGCTTGGTTTTTGGGATTTGAGATGAATGGGACGGGAGAAGAGACCGGGTTCGAGGTGGCGATTGTGGTGCCGAAGAAAAGGGACAAAGAGAAGGATGAAAACTGCGATTGTGTTGAGTTTCTTGTTGATGAGTTGACGAAGGCGGGGTTGATTGTTGAGAGGGTGAATGGGATCTCGGATGAGTTTCTCAAGGTTTGTTTCTATTTTGTTTTGATGTTTTTGTGATTTTGGTTGATGAATTTAGCACAATAGTGTGAATTTTGTTTCTAAATGAGCGTGTTGGTCTTCTTTGGTAAAGATCTGTCTTTGGATTTCAATTTTTTTTTTTTTTAAAGTGTTCCATTTTTTGTTGCTTTTTTATTACTCAGCTGGCAGCGCCATTGGAGACTTTGGGAAGAGCTGCTTATGAGTTGCAAATGAAGAAGTTGACCTATATTGGTATTTTCTTGAGCATTTGTTGTTATTGTTGTTGTTGTTCAGTCTTCCTTTGGTGTGACCAATAATCTCATGGAGTAATATTTCTTTTCCTTTGATAATTGTGCCTTTCATTCTTGAAACTCATCTTAGGAATGGATTTGCAATTTGAATGGGATCAAGTGACAGCATTTGTGAGGCAACCTGATGGATCTTTGTTCAGCTGGTTGGAACGTTATAACTGTTTTCGACATCTGATTTATGGAATTGTAAGTTTTATTCTATATTTACTAGTAGGAAATTACCTCTGGCATGCTACTGTTCTTTATCTGATTTGGCATTGTGACTGAAATGCGTAGGTAAATGAGACAGAATCAGAATTGATCTTGAAGTTTGATGGTGATGAGTTTGCTTTGCAAAGAAATGAATCATTAGTCGAAAGGATGGAGGTTGAAGGCATTGTCAAGCAAGTCTTTCCGACACATGGTATTCCATATTGACTTTCTTTCAGAACATATTCTAGTAGAACTTGATATAATAAATTTTCCTGAATACAGAGGAAGTTACACGGAAGAGACTCTTGAGGATTTGGGCTCTTAACTGGTTGGGATTTACTGAACAACCGATTGATGAAGTTTATTCATATTTTGGGATAAAGGTCGATGATAATGTAGCTATGATTTTGATAAAACCTCCTTTGTTCAACTTAGCAACATGTTTCACTGAATTTTCTTTTTGACACAGATAGCAACATATTTTGCTTTTCTTGGAATGTACACCAAATGGCTGGTTTTTCCGGCTGTTCTTGGACTTGCTGTGCAGTTGCTTGATTTTGGGTATGCTTTTGCTGAGCCCTGTTGGTTGAACAATTATGTGTAATGATGTGCACATTGTTAACTCCTTTCCATTTTCCCCAATCCAGATCAATGCAGTTGCTTGTCCTTCCGTCTTTCTTCATAGTCATTATTTCATGGGCTGTGCTTTTATTCCAATTCTGGAAGCGCAAGAACTCTGCTCTTTTGGCGAGGTAATTCTTGTAAATAAACAATTATTCGATCTGCCATTTTCCAGCTCTCTAGGAAGAAGGATTGAAAATAAGTTACATTTACACATTTTGCAGATGGGAGATCAACTATTCATTAACAGACTATAGAGCTATAAACATGGAAATGGCTTCTTTTAAGCAGTCTCATGAACAACTCCAAGAGAACATGGATGCTGATAAGCCAACAGAGAAAAGGGCATTGCAAAAAGATGAGTGGTTTGGTCTTCTGTTAAGAATAAGGAATAACGCAATCATTGTCATGGCAATTATTTGCCTCCAGCTGCCATTTGAATTGGCTTATGCTCATCTGTATGAGATCATTGAGTCTGATGTTCTTAAGTAAGTTCCTCATTTGCTTTTGCATTGTTAGAAGGAATTTTTTTTAAAATTTTTTTTTTAAGGATTTATAAACCTGTGGAGAACAGTCAAAACAACATTTTATTTTTTTATTGAACATTTGAAGAAGGAAAAACTTGTTTCTCTGCTGATCTATCACACATCAGTTTTGGTGTGTTTTCAGATTTCTGTGTATGTATTTGATTCCTTTGTTAGTTAGATTACCATAGAAGGTACTCTGCATGTCAATTATGGCAATTCTAGTGAAAAATATTTTGCTCTTATCATTTTGTAATATTCTGTGGTATCATGAATATGTATTTCACTTATGATCAAATATATGCTGATTTCTCTTCACATATACTCTATGCTTCAGGTATGCAGTAACAGCTCTTTATCTTTTGGCCATTCAGTACTACACTAAGCTTGGAGGCAAAGTGTCTGTTATTCTTATAAAGTATGAAAATAATCAAGGAGAAGAGTCTAGTGCTGATAGTCTGGTGTACAAGGTTAGCTTATGATTTCGGATATGTGGTGTGATAGGGTGTTTTCACTTGTTACATCAAGGTTAATACTTTCTTTCTTTGTACAGGTGTTTGGCCTGTATTTTATGCAAACATATATTGGTTTGTTTTATCATGCCCTTTTGCATCGAAATTTTACAACTCTTCGTCAAGTTATCATTCAGCGATTGATTGTTTCACAGGCATGTTGTGGGTAATTTTGCTTGCAAACTTCTCTCTGCAATATTTTATAGGATCTGAAACCCTTTTCATGGTTCATTTAGATTCTTGAAAATTTGGTGGAGAACTCAATCCCTTACCTTCAGTACAGCTATAAGAAGTACAAAGCAATACGGTGGGTTTTATGTTATTTTATCTTATATTGGTTTGTGCAAGTCTAATACGTCATTTGTGTTACATGAAGGAAGAAAAAGTGTGACAAAAGATCAGCTGGAGCAAAATCACCGCAGTTTGCTTCTAGAGTGGAAAAGGAGTATCTGAAGCCCTCATATACTGCAAGTATTGGAGAGGAGCTTGAAGATGGTCTATTTGATGGTAATTGTTATAGTTAGATACTGTATTTGTCCTTCTAACTTTTAGTATTTTCATGTAGGCTGATATTTGAACGGCTGTAATTTCTTGCAGATTTCCTTGAGTTGGCTTTGCAGTTTGGGATGATTATGATGTTTGCATGTGCATTCCCTCTCATATTCTGCTTTGCTGCTTTGGTAAATTTACTGACGATTGATGTGATTCTTTTCTAGGTTGGCTTTGTGTGTGAGTGTGCTATTTAAGTAGTTGATTTGTTTCAAAGGTCAACTTGTTGTTTACATCTGCAGAACAATATCACTGAGATCAGAACTGATGCACTGAAGCTACTTGTCATGCTTAAGAGGCCTGTTCCTCGTGCTTCTGCAACTATAGGAGCTTGGTTGAACATATTTCAGGTTTGTAAAGTTTTTGAATATGTTGATGCTTATTCTGCATATATTCTACTTCAAAGTATGTCCATAAGTTGTAGAAAAGTTTTCTATGCAACATGGTGCTTATGTTTTCCACATCCTTCTAATCTGCCTTACATTTGCCATTGTAATTTTATCCACGCCTAACTTTCTGGTCATGAATTTGAACTGCACATGATATGCCTTTTTTCATTTTACATCATAAATTGGTTAATGAAAAAGATCCAATTACCATTTGTACACATTCATTTTTTTTCTCAGGGAGTTGTGCATTCACTCCCATACATTTTAATCGTTATCTTTGGTATTATTTTGTTAAATGCCAAATTTGGAGATTTTGTAGTCATATACTTCATCTGATAAGACAACACAGGAATGAAATGCACATTGTAGATGAATAATTACTCTCTCTCTCTCTCTCTTCTGTGTGTGTGTGCAAGACTAGCATGAGGGTATTCTTTCCACTTCTCATTATACACGAAGACAATGCTATCAACCTTTCAATGCGGTAACTTTAGTACTTATCTGAACTATATAAATCAGTATCCCTTTGGCCTTGCTTTGGAAAACCATTTTGTTATATGCAGAGCTTTGACTTTTTTAACCATGTCACAAATTGCCCCTTGTAATTTTGTTGCATGCACTCTAATAGATGCTTCCGTTTTATTTATAGCCTTTTGTTTGTGTTTCAGTTTCTAATTGTAATGTCTATATGCACCAACTGCATACTACTGGTTTGCTTGTACGACCAAGAGGGGAACTGGAGGATCGAGCCTGGCCTTGCAGGCATCCTCATAATGGAACACATCCTTCTCCTTATCAAATTTGGCTTCTCTCGATGTGTGCCTGAGGTGATCCTCTTTCTCATCATGTTCTTCAACTTCATAAACTAAATCAAATATGTAATCAATCTAATGGCAATTATGGTATGTAAAATTCATCTGTTTGGTTGACAGGAACCTGCTTGGGTGAGATTAAGCCGTGTTAAAAGTGCAGTACAGGCTCGAGATGTATGCTCTAAACAACTACTAAAGAGCCTTTCACAGAGAAAGATCGACTGATGAAAGTTTCCTGTAATCACACCATTTTTCTACAGTTGTGTCTTTTACTTTTTTAATGAGGCATAGAATACAAAGGCAGGGCGAGTTTTTGTTAGATAGAATGCATGCTAACTAGGATGTTTTCCTTGTGGCTTCTGTGAGAGTTTAGGATTACACCAAACTGTAAGTAAATTCTGATTTTCTTGATCATCTGGTTTTGAGATTCATACCATATCCACTTGCATCATATGATCGCCAATTTCTGCAGTGAATGACCAAGCTGAAAGCATAACAACAAATGAAGCAACAACAGATTGAAACTAAAGAACTTCATTGTCAGTCTCGGTTAGATATTACTACATGATTTGTTTGATGCCATAGAACACAAACTAGTATTATTGAGTGAAAAGAATGAATATACAAACAAACAGGCAACGAAAGCTTCAAGTATCAGATCTTGTCTCTGATCTTCTGCTGGAGCCGAAGCTTCCACTGATTTGACGAGCATATTTCACAACAGCTTTAGCCCATCTCTTGATCTCATTCTTCAGCTTCTCTGAGTCCAGTTCCTTGAGAGGTTTGGCTTCCATCTTGAACTCAAGACCTGAAAAACATCGGTTGAATTTAGCTCGTTTCGGCTGCTCATCATCGTCTCTCCCGATGTCGGAAGGCCCGTGAGCAAGAGTCTTCTTGGCGGCTGACATGATCTTTTTATCAACTGGACAAAGATATTTGTTTCTTGTTTTGAGTTTTGTGGTTTGTTTTTTATAATGCTGTGTGTTTGTGAGTTAATGTTTGCAAGAGAAGGAACAAAGCAGCAGGAGACCATAACACGTTATATAATTTGGATGCTTCTGGGAAACCTCAAGTTGGTATATGCCTTTGAAGTCATAACAAAACGTAGTTGACTTGGTCCCAAAATATATAGAGTATCTGACGATATAAGGACGCTCATTGGCTGGCATTCGATTAGGAAAATTCTCATATCTTCAATTCCAACCTAAAACTTTGATCATATAATAATGTTTTGAATTTATTCTCCTTGTATATTAAGTAAACAAAAATACAACCCACTCATATCTCCACAATCATCAGAAATGACTAATGAAAACAGAATATTATTTTAAAACATTAACTCAAGTCTAAAAAGTCACAAATCAATACTAAACTTTAGTCCCACATCGGAAACGAGAGTTAAAGCACCCAAGCTCAGTGACTATAAAACCAGGCATAAACCGGTAATTACTCTCGGGTTTCGGGCTAAAAGATTAGTGATGGGGTAGCTCTTCCTATCAGTTTAACGTCAGGTATGTTAACTTTTAGCTTTTCCAATCATTTGCAATTATGCAGTGAATATCTACTCTGTGTATGAGAAGACGTGAGTAAACAGTTCTCGTGATCATTGCTCAACTCTTTGATATCCTTTTGTTTTTTTTTTATTGGGTTGAAAGAAGTTCATGAAACAATGAATTGCATTTACACTACTTAATTTAATATATTAATTGCTTGTTTCTTTGTTGGTTAGGGGTTAGGACTAATCATGCATCTCTATGACCCATTAACTATCCCTTTAAAAATTCTAAAACTAAAAAATTATTAATTAATGAAATGGATCAGTGTTTCAAACTCGTAAGTTACTATAATTTTTTGTGTTCCATCTCTTGTTCTTCTTTTTGACTTAATATATAATAAATTGTGTTTTTTTTTTTGTGTGTTTAAATATAAAAGAGTTTGAGATTACAAGTCTTTCTTGAGAAAGTGCTTTTCTGAATAACTCCTAAGATCATCTCATGTATCATTAAGCAAATTGCTCACCAGATCCAGAGAATGTGCTCTTCTAAGTAGTGCAGTGCTTGACCGGAGGAGCGTTACTTCTTCAACTACAACTGATGCTCAGGCACCGCACGTAAGCTAGGCCATTTTTAGAAAATGCTATGCCTTTCTTAAAGAGTTAAATGCATGAATATATAACAGGTGTCATGATTCTAATAAAATTCTCCTTCCATAATTATTAAGTTATTTAAAAAAAAATGAGGAACATGTGTGATTTAAATGGTACTGATCCTATCTAGCAATCTTATGCCACGTGTCATAACTCTACGTTAACCTGTGAAGTCTCTGCATGCAACGGGGCCACTAAATTAACCATCCTTTAGATCGTAAAATTATTTCGTCTCCTTGGCTCTCTTCCAGTTGTTTTCATAGTGTAAGGGGGACGCCGGAAGAAGCCGGAATCGGTTGGCTTTGCTGCCATCCAAAAACGCCTTTCGTGATGCTTCTGTGGCTCTATGATTCTTGAACATTTTCTTTTAGCATAGAATGTTGGTTTTTGGATTTGTCCTTTAATTATCATAGTGCATGAGTTTATTTTGATCATTTAGCTTTACCTTTTGTGATTTATGGATTTAAAATTATACATATATATATATTGAAGTTGGAAGTGTTTTTGTCTGTAGGATTTGCTGGTTGAATTTTTGAAAATTTGTTATTAGAGGTGATCTCTTTCAAGTCAGAAGTTTTTAATGGATTTATATAGTTTGAAAGGGTATACTTTTTAATGAATTTTGTTTTATTTGGTTAAATTCTCTTAATATAGTAGCTGATCTGTAGAGCTTTCTTATAAATATATATTAGGTTTTGTTTTTCCTTAATTTTTATGTAAATTGTACTGATTATATTTTCAAAATTAATTAGTTGCCATATACACTCAGCTGGTCGACCTCTTCTTGTTTTAAATTTTGGTGTTGGATTTTTACATGGCTTTTTTGAAGATTGATGTAGTTACAATGTCAAGGTTAGTGTATATTTAAAGGTTCAGATGTCTTATGGTGTTGGCCTTTTTTTTAATGGGTAAATTCATCCCATAATGCAACATTGATGTTTAGAATTTCCTTATAAATTTGAGCTTGTGTATTTTTCATAATTTTTTGGTAAATTGTGCTAGCTAGTTATAGTTTTGAAATTACTTAATCATTAGCAATATCTCTCAATCAAGGTTAAAGTCTTTAAAAAGACTTATAAAATTAGTCATTGTTTTAAATTTAGTAATTTTGAAATCCATAATGAGGACGTAATTTTGCACTTCTTGTTTTGTTTTGTTAAAATCACAGGTGTTGGATTTTTGCTTTGCCTTGTTTTGTTTTGCATGAGACCCTGATGTTAAACAACTGAGGGAAGTAACCAAGCTTTCTTGATTTTTATTACTTGAGATGCTTGAATCTACATAACATGTTCATTAATTTGAGGTAAGATACATAAAGATGATGTTTCTTTTTAGTGAAAAATTTTGAGATATTTCGATTGTCGAAGGGCATAGGCTTATGAACACACTGAGTGCTCTCTCTTAACAAACACACACTCACACGTGTGCCCACGCATCATATGTGCCTTCAGGAGTTATCCTTTTTGTTCACATAAATATACAATGTGGGCTTAATTTGATGAAAGAAATAGTCTTCTATGTTTTGGTGAGTTGCAATTAGCGAGCAGATTTCTATTTCTTGCAGGTAATGGAAATACAGTATTTGTCTTTACTGTAAGGATTTATAAGTTGACATAATTTTGGAATTTTGAGTAATTGCAAGAAATAGTTTTTGGAGTGAATATGTTGTATACGTAGGCCTTGAATTTATGATAGATTTTAAGTTTTAAAATGTTTGAATTGTAAAAACCCTCAAGTATCCTTTTGTTGTCTTTGTAACTTGTATAAGGGAGAGAGCATGAAAACTTGGGGATGATATTTAATGTTTGTGAAGGATTTGTAAGTTAAAAGCAAATTTTGAACAATTAATAGCAAAACCTTTGAAGTTTCTTTAACCATAGTAGATTTTAAAAGACTGGTTTGTTAATTCTCTTTTTTATTTTAATGGAGTATGTGATTTATTCATTTAATAAAAAATAAAAAAATAAGAAGATATTTGATGTTGTGATTTTGTGAAGAAATTTGAGTTTTTGAATGAAGGTGTTAAAATATATATAATAGTTTTAAAATTAATTAGTTGTCACACACATATATATATATATATATATATATATAAGTGCATCTCTGGTCAACCTCTTCTTGTTTTAAATTTTAGTGTTGAATTTTTGCACGGGTTTTGAAAATCGATTAAAATGTCACGGTGTGTGTATGTAAATTTAAAAGAATCACATGTCTAATGATGGTGGTGCTGTTCTTTTAATGGGTAAATTCTACCCATAATGCAACATTGATATTTAGGATTTCCTCGTAAATTTGAGCTCCTGTATTTTCACTCATTTTTGGAAAATTGTGCCAGTTATAGTTTTGATATTACTTGTCATAACAATCTCTCTCACTCAAGGTTGACGTCTTTTAGAGATTCTAAAATTAGTCATCGATTTAGATTTAGAGCTTAATCTTGAATTCATAATCAAGACAAGTTTTGTACTTTTTTATTTTGTTTTGTTATAAGTATAGTTGTTGTATTTTTTGCTTTGCCTTGTTTTGTGATGTCGAAACCAAGCTTTTTTTACATTTTATTACTTGAGAGGTTTAATTTACTAATGTTGAAAAGCTTTGTATTTCTTATCACCACGTGGGGCTATGATGATTTGAAGCAGGCATCTTTATAGTTCTTTCATGTAATTAGGCATAGGGTATTTGTCCTTTCGGTAAGAATTTATAATTGAACATAATTTTGGATTTCTGAGTAATTATAAGTAGTTTTTGTAGTGAATTGGTGATATTTTGGATTTAAAATTTTTTAAATCGTCTAAAAGACAAAATAAGAAAACAACAAAACAAATCCTCTCAAGTATTATAGAAAATGCAGTAAAAATTTGTGGACTCAAAAGAGTTCACAAGGATGCCATATTATTTGATTAAAAACATGCATTTCATGTTATGATTTATGAGAATTTATTGATATTTTTGTTAAAATATATGTTTGAGGAAAGCTTTATGAGTGTTTTATCTTTTGGATAATTTTGAGAATGAAATTAATATTGGAGGTTCGATGGGGACTTTTTTAATGGAAATAATGATGCAATTTTTTTGTTTATTTCTTTATTGATGAGGTTGGGAATTTTCGATTATCTTTTTTAAATAATGTTTTCTTAATTTAAGAAAAAATTTGGACATGAGGGAATTTTGAAATATTTGGTGCAATGGTGTGTTCTTTTTAATGATGAGTTCGGGAAATATTCATTTTTCATATTTTTACCGTTAAGTGATGATTCCATTATTTCACTTCCCTCGGTTGCAAAGGTGGTGATTTCATTTGAAAAATTTAGTTTTTTTATAATAACTTAAATTTCAACACAAGCGTTAGAACTTGGTTGATTAGCATTAGAACTTAAATCTCACTCAATGTGCAAAAGAGATAAGAATTCAAGTTTTGGGACACACAGACTAGATCAAGATGTGGAAAACGATAGAGGAGTTAGCGACAACAAAAAACTAAGGTCCATTATAGATTGCGAGTGAGCGATCGAAGTCCAAGCCGACGGTAGTGAGATTATTAGCTAGGATGGAAAGCTTAAGAGTGATTGGGTGGGGATCGGTGGTCGACAAGTTGACAAAGTCAACGAGTCGAAGCCGAAGCCGGAGCTTGGATCATTGAAGAAGGGTTGGGAATAGCAAGAAAAAGTCCGGAACAAGCGAAGAAGTAAACATTTACCAATCAGCAAGCTGGACCAGTGAAGAAATCAAATCTGATACAAGCAAAGAAGAGTCGGTGAGTCCGTCAACAGTGAAGAAGAGATGTTAACCGGCAAAGAAGTTTGGTGTCTGATACAATGATAGATAACATGAGAAGAAATAAAATGTTCATTAGGGCATCAGCCAAATAAATAGATATGAGTGTACATATATATGTATGAACAAGATAAATACAAAGTATATATATATATATATGTATGTATACTCTAATAGGTTGTATATCCTGCTGATTTTTGTTGGGTAAATTTTTTTGTAGGGTACCCAACTATGGTGAATTATCAGTTTGGGGTCCAAACTTTGATTTGTATTAAAATGGTGGCCCATCTATAATTTTGTTTCACAGATTGGGTATCTAGGTAATTCCGGCCAAATTTGAATGACGTGGTAGCCCGAAAATATGAGTCAGTAGAAAAAAAATGATTCTTGCCATGTCAACAACTCAAGCCACCTCTCTCTCTCTGGCTCTTTAATCTAAACCTTCTCATCACCCCCATCCTCCACACCGCCAACTCCATCATTACCACCCTTATCAATCTCCTTTTTTCTTTCCCTTCCCGTGAAGTGAAGCTCCCCTTAGGCCAAGAAAACCTTCTCCTTTTCCCCACCCCTGATGTCCCAGACCCTTTCCTCACTGCCATAAACCTCCTTGAACCCCTTCAAGCTCCTCCTCTACCAACACCACCCTGATCACATCATCTCCAATGTCTTTTTCACTTGGTTTGCATCTCTTGACGTCCCATGAAAAGTCTTCCACAGCTCTAGCTTCTTTACTAATGTCATCTATGGCATGCTCTTAATGTCAAAAAGAATTTAGTTCAAGTAAATGAGTGTGTTGGCCACCATTACTAATTAAAGAGCTTGAGAGAGAGAGAAAGCGAGAGTACCATGATAATGGCTTGTAAGCTCTGCGTAGTCAACCTGTTCAGCTGCCACCGTGCTGAGTCTTGGTCCTTTGTTCTTAGAGAGATCAACAAAACTATCTAAACATTCTATGTTTCCTTCTCCCATCACCGTTCTATCAAGCTTGGTGAAACTGTCTTTAATCTTGGCAAGAACATCACTTTTAGAGCAGCTTTTGGGTCACAGTCCCATGAAAAGCAAGATAAGTTTATAGAGATCCTTCAGAATAGCCTGTTGTTTTTAAAGTCGTACAAGATAGAAGGAAAATTAAGTATTATCTTTTGTATATGAAATCTACATGGTGCCTACAACATATTAATTAAGATTGACCATACCCTTTGCCAAGCTATTAAAGGATGGGATCTTTTTGCAGTAAGGGCCCGTTTGGTATGAGTGAAGTAACATCTTTCTCTTGCAAAATATGGGGGTGAATCATTTTTACTCGATTGGTTTCTTAAAAATAGTTGGCTTCCTTGCAATCACTATCCATTTGACCATGGAAAGTTATTCGTATGAAGGGTGGTGTGAAACTGATTACAACGATGGTGGGAAAATTTGATAATTGCTAAATTACTCTTATCAAATAAATTTTTTTTTTAGTGATTACTTCCAACGCATTGTTGGATAATATCAATCATGACAATATTAAAATAAACAAAATAATCTAATGGACAATAGTTGAGGAATGCACTGTGGGTTAAAGCCATATATTCTTTTTAGTGTATTAAAAAGTATAAAAACCATATTTAAAAAATTCTAAAAATATTTTATGAAGAAAATGCTACTTATTATTTGGAATAAGTTAGTATATCATTAGAGTTTATTAAAAATTCACTTTTGATACTTAAAGTAACTAAAGGTAATATTGAGAATAAGCATAACTTTACATAGCTAATGCATTCATGCCAAATGGAGAAATTAAGTTTGCATGCAATTCAAATACAATTTTCATTGCACGCACCAAACATTGTAATTACTTTGTGGGGAAAGTAATTAAATGCAAAATCTTTTTCGGGCAAAGCTTTGTGTGTAATTACTTTCCATGCAATCTACCAAACGGGCCCTAAAATGTGCTCATGTAATTACTTTCTTTGCAAACTACCACAGGTCGTGCATGTTGAAGGTCACACCAAAATGCAAAGTCTAAGTATGCAAAATTACCCTATGAGTCACGATGTTCTTTATGAAAATTAAAGACCTTGTAAGTATGGTCCAGTCTATTTTCACAATGCTAGTTGACCCCTCACATTTCACTCATATTCACAAAATAAGTATTAACAGTTTTATTTATATGCAAAACCTTTTAGATGAAGATCAAAAGTCAATACACATCATTTTTTTTTAATATCTAAATTATTAAAAAAGAAAACTATTTTTATTTTTTAAAATTCTGACAAATAAGAGCTCTTATTTAAGAAAAGTTAAATGTGTGCATGTATAAGTGCAATAAACATCTATGCCCTAATCTGCTGTGCTAGTGAGACTGATCGGGAAGTACTTGACGATCTAGTTTGAGCCTGCTGACCGTGCGTGTTGTCCTAACACCTCTATGTTCAAGGACTGTGGCATTCCACTGATGTACTTATCAACTTTGGTTGTCGGGTTTCGAGCCGCTTCGGAGGCTTGAGGAACAAACAAATACCTTACATAGTAAATGAATATGGGTACTAATAGATTAAGAAAACATTAGTATTAATAGATTTAGAGACCGTTAATAAAATTCTCTATTATAGTTATTGTTTTATACATTTATGAAATTGCATAAAAGAATGATATTTTTGGATCTTTGATTGCTTACAATTTGCAAACTAGGAAACTCAAATATAATTATCATGTATATTCAAATAAAAATAATAATTATAGATGTCCAATATATGCTTAATCACAAATTTCCTACAAACTATTGTAATATATATATATATACGTAACTAGGATTAACCTAAACATTTGTTTTTTATGCGGAAAACCTAAAGCACCTTTCACACTATAACAGGCTTTTATTTCACTAATTACTTCCTCCGTTTTTTTTAGTTGCCACATTAACAAATTCACACCGATTAAAAAAATTGGTTAAAAGTAGTTAGTTACTTATATTTTATAAAAAAATTCATTACTTTCCAAAACTACTCTTATTTAAAACTCCACTAAGTGAAGTGCTCCCTCCGTTCCTTTTTAGTTGTCACATTTTGGAGCTCTTCTCTGTTCTTTTTACTTGTCATATTAGAAACTTTGTGCAGCATTAAATAATTTTTTTTAAATTTACCTTTTCATTTAATGTACTTGTACAATTTTCAATAAATCAAAATCAACTAAGTATTAAATTATATTCTCTACTAGTGAGGTTTAAATATGGGTAGTTTTGGAAAGTAATGGATTTTTTTATAAAATATAGGTTATCAACTAATTTTAATCAATTTTTTTTAATCGGTGTGAATTTGTTAAATGTGGCAACTAAAAAAGAACGGAGTGAGTATATGATAAGTTGAATGTGATTTATTGAAAATTGTACAAGTACATTAAATTAGAGGGTAAATTTAAAAAAAAATATTTAATGATGCACAAAATTTCTAATGTGACAAATAAAAAAGAATAAAGAAGAGTTTCAAAACATGACAAGTAAAAAAGAACGGATGAAGAGAGTATCATTTATTGTTTTTAATTTTTCTAAAAATTCACTACAACTTGAAGTGTATGTTTAAATCTGATCCGATAGGACACACCAACCGGATCAAGACCCGAAACCCGCACAGAACCAAAGCAACACCGATAGATGAGATCATGAGTTCGCTCCTAAAACCTCGTCTACGGATCGAAACGCATCTCTTCGCTCCCTTTATTAGCGAAACCCTAGCCAAGGGTTTCCGTTTCCTCTATTCCTCTCTTCGAAACCCTAGAATTTCGATCCCCTCTTCTCCAAAACTCTGCCCAGGGTTTCTCCTTTTTTTTCCACTTTTTTTCTTGCAGACATGCCAAGACCTCCTGTCAAACCCTAATCGGTGATCTCCGGTCTTGAAGTTAATTTTTTTTTTTTGTTTTTTAATTTATCTCTGTAGCTTTATTACGACTATCTTTTTTAAGTCGAGCATGGCTATTTATTTATTTTCTCTTTAAGATGAAGACAGTTTGGTTGTGGTTTGTATGTAAATGATTTTTTACACTGATTCTTAGGCCTTGCTTGGGAGGGGGTTAGTGAGGGTATTGTAAGGTAGGGTTATGGTCCATCCCTTGTTTTGGATCAGAGGTTATCTAGAGGGTAAGGTTTTTAGGGGTTAAATGGAGGGTTGAGAAACCTCCATTTACTCCCATTTTCTCAACCCTCCAAATTGGAGGGTTGAGGAGGTTTTTGATTTTTCATCTTGACCAAAAATACCCTCAACCTTTCCAAATAATTACATGTATGTATTATTATTAGTATTAATATTAGTATATTTGTACTCGTTTTATTATTATTATTATTATTAGTATTATATTAGTATTCATATTTGTATATTAGTATTAGTATATTAGTATATTATTATTAGTATTAGTATTAGTAGTATTTCTATTAGTATATTGATATATTTGTATTATTAATTATTATTATTATTATTATTACTATTAGTATTTATATTTGTATATTATTATTAGTATTATTAGTATTAGTATTAGTATATTAATATATTTGTACTATTATTACTATTATTATTATGAGTATTAGTATATTAGTATATTAGTGTTAACATATTAGTACGGGTATTATTATTATTATTAGTAGTAGTAGTTGTATATTAGTTTTAGTATATTAGTATTCTTGTTCATATTAGTATTTGTATATTAGTATTAGTATATTAGTATATTACTAGTATTAGTATTATTAGTATTTCTATTAGTATATTAATATATTTGTACTATTATTATTATTATTATTATTATGAGTATTAGTATATTAGTATATTAGTGTTAACATATTAGTACGGGTGTTATTATTAATATTATTAGTATATTAGTATTATTATTATTATTACTATTAGTATATTAGTTTTAGTATATTAGTATTTGTGTTCATATTAGTATTAGTATATTAGTATTCATATTAATATTAGTATTAATATTAGTATTATTGTTGTTATTATGTCTTGTGTCTTTTGTGTATTAATAGATAAATATAATGAGTAGATAGTTTTACATAATTATATGTCTTATGTGTCTTTTTCTTGTAAGGGTATTTTAGTAATATTACCATAAAACCCTACCCTCTATTACCTTCAATCCAAACATTCAAGGCTTGGTAACCCTCATTTACCTTACCTTTGTCCCAAACAAGTGATAAATTAAAAAAACTCCATTTCCCTTACTTTACCTTACCTTACCTTCCATTATGAACCCCTCCTTCACCTCTCCCAAGCAAAGCCTTAGCGTCGTAGTGGTAGTATAGGAAAGCAAGTCCCTAAAGTTTAAACAACCATCCATGGCTTGAACTAGCCTATAAATAACAAAGACTGATGCAACTAGTGATGTCAAGTGTGCCGGGCCGGCCCAGCACGGGCCTGCTGCGCCTGGACATTTTGGGTGGACTCTTGCTGTGCTGACCCTTTATTATTTTTATTTTTAATTAAAAAATTCAAAATAAATAAAAAATCCTCAAGAAAATTCTCAAATTCTCAAATTAATAAAAAAAATTAAAATCTTATATTCCTATTTTTTCAATCAAATTATTATAGGAAAAATTATATAAATTAACGAACTACTATTATCTTATCTCTGGTATTATCTTTGGTATTATCTACTAACAGAGTAATGTTTAAACAATTTAAATGTTTTTTAAAAAAATTAAAATATTCATTAAGCTTATCACCCAAAATAAAAAATTACAAACAATCAAAACTTTGAATATTCAAAATGATTGTCCCTCATCATTGCTAGTTAAATCATCATCCAAATAACAACGCATGAAATAATCTACATACTATAGATGTGTTAAAATAATTATCATTGCTATTTTTGAAATTATCACCCAAATATTATAAATAATCAAAATCTCAAAAATCAAAACAATCACTCTGTTGTTCTTGACTCCTTGCTATAATTCATCAACAAATTCAAAACAAAGGAAAACCCTAAAATCACAAACATGAAAAAAAAACCCTAGTTCAACTGGCTCCAAACCGCTGCCTTCCCGGATCCCCCACAAGCCCGGCCGTTGAGCTCTTGGTACTCCATAGAAGCATATGATTTTTTTTCCTTTTCTCATCTCAAGGTTTTCTCCATCAGAAGCCTTTTTGTTTTTAGATTTTATGATTTTATGATTGTTTTCATACGGGGATTTTGATTTCTATTTGCTAGAGATGCAGAGCTTGGGAGAATTCAAGCTGCCGGCTTTTTTCAACTATCCTCCTTATTTCACGTAATCCTGTGTTTTTCCCCTCTTTGAACTGATTATTTATCAGAAATTTTAGTTCATTTTTTTTAAGATTTACGGTGTTATATATTTTGTTCACAAAATTCAGTTGATCAGTTGATGTTATTGCATTGTGTAGGTAGATGGTAGAGATGTTTCACATGAATTATGCTTTAAAATTTGGTGTTTTGATTGTATTGTCTGTGTGGGCTTCGATGACCATAGTTTTTGGAGTGCTGTTCAGTTCGCAAAAGAGCTGAAATTCTATTATTTAGTTTTCGTATGTTAAGCTATAGTTTTAAAGCTTGGCTGAAATCAAACTGATTGCTTTTTGCAAGAACTGGATATGGTATTTATAATCCAAAAAAATTCCTAGTCATAATATATTAAAAGGTTTCACTGTGCTGGGATTTATGATCAAGGAGAAGTTATGTTTAAGAGTGTTGATTACCAATATTTTATTTTATGAGGGCATTTTGTTGTACTTGACTCCATCTCACTCTCTCTCAGCATTTAATAACGTTTCACATAGTATGTTGTTAAGTTAAATAATAGGCTTGAATTTTGAACACATAAATGCATGATATTATGAAAGCTCTTATCTTTCTTGTCTAGTGGTAGATGAACAAGTTTATGTTTCTTGCAATGATAGATCAGGCTGAAAGATTTGTAGCTTATTCCATTTCAATCCGTTTTTCCTAAATGTTAGCTAGATCAGTGGATTAACATGTTGGACCTGTGCTTATTATTTACTAATTCTCTGTACTGTCTTATATTGTCAATGTTTTTGCTTTACCTGCAATTAAATGTGTTTGACACACTAGCTAATTTAGTCTGTACCATGTTATTCTTTTAGCTTGCAGCCAGTGAGGGAAACTCGTGAGAAGCAAGTACAGTTGTGGAAAGAACTAATTCTTGATTATTGCAGAAATCAAAAGGTTTTTCGAGTAGGATTAGAGGAAGACTTTCCTCTATTTACCAATCTAGTGATTGAGAGTAAGTTTTGCTTTTATGTAATTCTATTTTTCATCATTGACTGTTTCATGTAAAGGTTCATCTTTGTCTCATTAAACATGTAATGTTTTAGATAGGGACTGGACAAGGTATAGAAATCTTTAAATCCTGATTAGTGTTTAAAAAATTGGCATTGCTTTTGTTCTACATGCATTTAACGGGATTCTTTAACACATATTGGGCTTAGTTGCTTATGTTTTGTGTTAAATGATGCATTATGAATATAAATACCATGTTCCATGATCATTCAAGCTTTGTCTTGTTGTGTGGTTTTGTTATACTTTTGCGGTGGTTGTGCAGGATCTCTCAGCCATGAAGCAAAGGAGCTATTTCTTTCTACACTGGTTAATGAAGGTAAGCTATGAATTTCTTTCTCTTTTCTTTCAAGTCTTGCTGTGCCTTTAGTTCCCTCCTTCAGCAAATAGCTTGGAAGGCAATGGAAATAGTAGCTCTTTAAAGTTCTACCATGTCACAGGTCGTGCTGAATGGATGGATAAAAGACATAAAAAATGTCTTATCCTTTGGATGGGGATTCAAGATTGGGCTGATTACATTGTAAATTTTGTATGTCCACTCAGACTGAAGCCCAAATTTGTGCAATAGTGCTTTTTAATCGCTCATAAGTAATTTTTCCCAAAATACGTTTAGGTGAAAGAAAATGGATTTGAAGATAGTGTCATGACTGTTGAAGATATACGCTCAGGATTCGAGTCCCGCGGAACTGGTATGTTCAGCTTGATCATTGTTCGAATACATGGCCATTATGCCAATTTGACTTAAGCGTATTTTCAAAAGCATTTTTGTCGATCTGTCATTGAATTGATGGTTAGAAATGTTTTTGGTGCAACCAAATCATCCAATTAATAAACCTAAATGACAGTTCATGATGATACATTATGGATTATTTATTTCTTGTTAGCCTTTCCCAACTCTCAATCAGAACATTTCATGGATGAACTTTACATGATTTGCATAAACAGTGGAATTTCATGGTTATGTATTATATCTTTAGGTGACGTGCAAAGATTGTGAATCACGATTCTTTTAAAGCTTCACTTATCTATTCTTGATGTGTTTTGGCTTTTTACTTGAAGATCTTGCTGCCATTGACCATACCGTGCTGATGCGTGCTTTGAGATTACTGGAACAGAAGGGTAAAGCCGTAATTTTTAAGGGAACTTCAACTGATGATGAAGGAGTAAAATTCTCTGTCTGATTGCAGACACTATGGTAAATTTTCCTATTTGCCCTGCCATATCACCCCTCCTTTATAACACTTTCATTTTTTACCATCTTCCACCATAAAATTCTGAAACTTTGTTATGATAAATCTTATGCAGTTCATTATCACCTTTCGAATTCTTTCAACAACCATCTACATAGCTGGCTGTGAATGAGTGCTCTGCTGATTCAGTACACCCATGCTCCCACGGTACTAATATTTACCTATTCACCTGGTTGGGTAATACTATCATGAATTCTGTTTGTATCCGCGCTGTGACATCTTCAACTTTAATATTAAGAGCCAAAGTGCTAAATGCATTTCAGCATCTCAAGAACTCTGTTACTCCTAGAACGAACCAGAGATTCATGAGTGTGTTCCACTCTGATGGTTTGGATCTAAAATATGTTCATCCTATATTCACCAAAGTGTAAGACTAGTACTGTGTTGCATTGGCATCCCACTTGAGAAACCCACCCCACTTGGTTTGCCTTCATGGATGGCTCTGCCCTATTTGGGTCCACCTTCCAAAACATTTGATGGTTCAGTGCTGTGTCTGCACTCCTATCATCTGTTCTGTTTCCATTTCTTATCAGTATGCTTCCAATTCAAGTATGTTTGATTTGCACTGAAACTGAGTTTTAACACTTGAGTTCAATGTTGGTAGACTACATTATAATCTACTCCCTCTGTTTTTTTTTTATCTGTCGTAGTTAACTTAGTTATTTCACAAAATTTTATATAAAATTAGTTATTTTTTCAAAATTACTCTTAATTTATATTTTCACATTTCTCTTTCAAGAAGAAAATTGAATAGAGTGTAAGGGGTAATTTTATAAAAAAAAATAATAAATGCTTCTTGATGTTAGAAAATGACAGAAAAAGAACGAGGGAGTAGTTTTTATGGTCTAGTAGTGAAAGATATTATGGTCTTTCTTTCGGTCATTGTTTTAAGCCATGTTTGTTTTCGGTGGAATAAATATAGGAGGTGAAGTATGGTGGATGTCTCGTGTTTGTTTTGAATGAAGTGATGCATTTATGGATTACACTTTTTTTTTTTTTAATCTCCACACATTTTGAAATGAACATAGTTTAAGCTTCATGCTTGGTCTAATGATCAAACTTTACAAATACCTTCTGTGATTTAGGATTTTTATTTGTATTTTTCTTTTTATTTTTAAATATGTAGCTCTTTGATATTGGTTATTTTTGTGAATTACAAGTTCTTGTGGCTTAGATATATGCACTAAAATTTATTATTGCTTTCTGATTGTACCCCAAAAAATTGATGAAGATGTTTGTGAAGATAAAATTGCAATTTTGCTTCCGGAGTGTATATATAGATAGATAGATAGATATATTCTTAAAACATTTCGATATTCTTGCTCAATAAAAAGGAGAATAATCATTTGTGCTGGTGTTTGTGTTTTTCACACAAATAGGTACCTAAAACTAAAAAAATGTTTTGT
>NC_052490.1:29789160-30085192 GCF_009730915.1 Dioscorea cayenensis subsp. rotundata | reverse complement strand
ATTCTTGTTTACCCTCGATAATTTCAAAACTTCCCCAAAAGCACTTGTGAGTTTTGCATCGCCAGTAATCCTTACTTCAGCTGTTGTTTCACTCCTTTTTACCACTGCGTTAGAAATTCCATGTCATTGCCCTTAAACCTGCATCAATTTTCGATTCTTTTGCATGCTCTCGTTTTACTTAAGCGGGAAATTCGTTTTTAAGCGAGGCTTCGTTTCTTAAGCAGAGGTTCGTTTCTTAAGCAGAGGTTCATTTCTTAAAGCGAAACCTCCTTTTTTAAACAAAAACTCATTTCTTAAGCGAGAAAACTCGTTTCTTAGCGAAACCTTATTTTTAAACGTAAAACTCGTTTTTAAACAAAAACATTAATATTTAAGCAGGAAAAACAAATATTTACGTGATAAAGTGTAATCGCGGATATAAAAACCGATTAATCTTGACCGACTCAGTGCGTATTTAAATAGAAACAGCGATATTTAAGCAGCTTTTTAAGCGTCGCCTGATATATTAAGCGAAGCGATCGATAGTTAAACAAAAGGCAAACAAGTATATAAGCGGAGAACTCATTTCTTAAGCAGGAAGCTCATTTACTTAAGCAGGAGGCTTATTTTTAAGCGAGGACCTCGTTGGTAGGGACGTTGAGTATCTCGTAGCGTCGGTGATCTCGTGCGCGAACACTTGAGTCTTGGAGCTCCGGATCTGGCGGCGATCTCGAAAGGTGGCGTGCTGGGTGTGGGGTCTTAAAGGAGAAAATCTTTATTGGCGTTGGCGATCCAGGTTGGCGGCGTTCCTCGGCTGATCGGGTGGTGAGGTCTTGGTGGCGGCGTTGGATAAGGCAAGGTGAACTTGAGCGGAACCATTCTCATTGCGGAGCCACTAGACATGGATAGTGATAGGGTTAGGGTTAGGGATCGTTCAGGGGTTTGGATCCGTGGTGCCTAAGTCGGTGGCCGGGAGCGGAGGGAGGAAGCGGCGTGGATGAGGGTTCGATCTCGCCGGGTCTTAAAGTCTTACGTCTTCAGTACGTGCTTCCCACGCCGTCGACCTCGTCTACTTTCGTCTTCTTACGTAAATCGACCTCGGGAAAGACCGCGTGCTCCTGCGTCGTCGTCGGCGAAGGCGTCGAAAGGTTGCGCTCATGCGTATTTAAAATAGAAACAACGATATTTAAGCACTTTTTAAGCGTAAGCCTTGATATATTAAGCGAAACGTCGATGGTTAAAGCAAAGAGCAAACAAGTATATAAGCAGGAGAACTCATTTCTTAAGCAGAGAACTCATTTTCTTAAGCGGAGGCTTATTTTTAAGCGAGACCTCGTTGAGTGGGGACGTTGAGTATCTCGTCGTGCGATCTCGTGCGAGCACTTGAGTCTCTGAGCTCCGGATCAGCGGCGATCTCGAAAGGTGGCTTTGCTCGGGTGTGGGGTCTTCAAAGGAGAAATCTTTATCGGCGTTGGCGATCCGGGTTGAGCGACGTTCCTCGCGGTCGGAGTGGTAAGGTCTTGATGGCGACGTCGGATAAGGCGATTTGAACTTAACGGAACCATTCTCATTGCGGAGACCGCATGACATGGATAGCAATAGGGTTAGGAGTTAGGGATCGTTCAGGGGTTTTGGATCCATGGTGCCTAAGTCGGTGGCGAGGAGCGGAGGGAGGAGCGGGCCGGAGTGAGGGTTCGATCTCGCCGTCTTCGTCTTCGTCTTCATCGTGTCCCACAGCCAGTCGACCTCATCTCTTTCGTCTTCTTCGTCGTCGACCTCGGGAAGACCGCATCTCCTCGATCGTCGGCGAAGGCATCGAAAGGTTGCGCCCTTTTCTCAGAACTTGAAATCCCGATTTTTACATGCAGCGTGAGTGTGATTGTGTAGCGCGTACTTTGTCTCATGCTGGCCCAGTACAGCTATGATAAAGAGATTTTTGGGGTGATAAATACCAGCTAAAAACTCGTTTTTAAACAGAGGCACTCGTTTTTAAACAAAACCTATTTCTTAAGCAGAAAACTCATTTCTTAAGCAGATATCCTCGTTTTTAAGCGAGCACTCGTTTCTTAAGCGGAAAACTCATTTCTTAAAGCAGAAAACTCATTTTAAACAAAAACTACGTTTTTAAATAGAAAACTCATTTTAAGCAGGAAACTCATTTTTTAAAGCAGTACTCATCTACTCGTATTTTTAAATAGAAGCTTCGTTTTTAAATAGAAACTACATTGACCTGAGGCGTTATAGTCAAACCACGTCACACTTGCCACAACTTCCCATGAGGACAATTTCAGTCAAAAATTCCAAATTAACTCTATCGATCACTATTAGATGTTTGGGGGTTTAAAAAAATCATCGTATTCAAAGGAAGGGGTTTTGAGGAGTCTAAAACTAAGGGGTGTTTTTAGCGATATTATGACTTATAAGGTGTTTTTGGCAATTTCCACTTTTTCTTATCTGGCATAAGACTCGCCTCCTAAAAAAATGATAACAATATTAAATTTATTTGATTGAGATGAAATTAGAAAAAAATCAAACAAAAAAGAGGATAATGATTCGGATGTAAAAAATTATTTCCGGACATTCAAATTTTGAAAGATAACAAAAAATGATAGTTATATAAAAAAATAAAGGATAAGTGGTAAAAAAATAATTTCCCAATATCTTTTAAAATTTGGATAAGAAAATATGTTAGAATTCAAAAAACGGATAGTTTGTATTTTTTTTAATTGAAAAAAAAAATCTAAAAATAAGGAGAGATCAAAATTTGTTTTATAATAAATCCTAGAGTAAAAAAATCGGATTTATTATAATAAAAATAGTAAATAAATAAATAAATCCGAAAAAAGTGAGGATAAAAAAAATAAATAATAAAAAAATAATGATCCGGATACTCAATATATATAAATAAATGGAAGAAACGGGAGAATAAAAAAATTTTCAAAAAAAAAATGATGAAGAGATAATGATGAAAAAAATCAAATATATATATATATATATATATCGGCAAAGGGTTATGAAAAAGGATAATGATAAATTTTTCTCTTCTCTCAAAAATAAAATAAAAAACCAAAAATAAAAATTAAAAAAAACGAGTGAAACATGAGATAAGAAGAAATTAAGGAAAATGGAGAGAGAGAAGAGAGACGAAGACAAAGAAAGGAGAGACGCTGGAGAAGGACCAGAGGGAAAACACACAATGAAGGAAGAAAAGAATGAGAAAAAAGAGAGGAAGAAATCAGTAGCTTTGAGTGACGAGATGAAGAAAAAAATATCAAATCAAAGATACCGGAATCGAAAAGAAAAAAGATACTGGATTTATTTATTTATTTATATAAAAAAAACGTTAAAGTATGATTACTTACATATATCATGTTTACTCAATCTCATAATGAATGGCATTGTCTTGATCATTTTTCTCATTTAGGAGTTGAAATTACAGTGTAAGTGAAAATACTACATTTCAATTTACATTATTTGCTGGGAATGCTGCATTACTTTTAATTTGTTTGGTTTGATATAAATTAGAAGATATGATCACCATGTAAGTAGAGGAGGTGAGATTACCCCCATTATTTAGTATTATTATTAATTATTTAATACATTTAAAAATAATTTAAACTAAAATAATTCATTTAATTTAATTTTTAAATTAATTAATTGATTTAATAAAGTATTTATTACATTTAAAAATAATAATGAGAAACTTAAATAACTAAGCCAAATAATAATAAGAAACTTAAATAATTAGGCACTAACTCTAAATAATTAATTTAATTCTCACTATTTACTCTTAACACTAATGTAAAAATAATAATTAATTAATTTAATGAAAATTTTATTATATTAAAAGTATATAAAATTTATTAATTTTATACTTAAAAAATATTTTTTGTAATTAAAATTAAATACAAATTGGTATATTTTAAATAAAAATAATAATTTTAATAAAACATAAATAAGTATAAGTTTAATTATATTAATAGTTGATTACCATGTAAGTTTTCATTTTTTTTAATGCATAATGTGGAGAGTGAAAAATTAGTGACTTTAACTCAGATGTTTTGCTGCATTTCAACTTACAACAAAAGTTGGTGTAAGTTGAAATGCTGCAAAACTTTTTATACGTAAAACTAATTTCACAGCAAACTAAACAGCTTTTTACATGTAAAATCAGTTACATTACAGTTACTTACAGCTAGTTGCAGGTAACCAAGCAACCCCTTATTGCACAAATAGTGATGATGATGTTCACAACGAAAAAAATGCATGCATACATCATGTGAAGTAATTGCTCCAATTGAACATCTTCCACATTTTCGTTAGTCATTTCTAAAATTAACAAATGAAACAAAATATGTTTTGTAAGAATTATTAAACTATGAGTTAAACAATGATTAACTATATATGATTGATTAATATATATGGTCCAGTCCTTATATATATATATATATATATGTCATTCCTATACAATCATAATTGAATATTGCTATACAATCATGCATGTATGTCATTGCTATACAATGATTAAACAAAGATTCTAATGTTTGGATGATGCTTGGAATGGTGTGAAAATGAAGATAACTGATAAGCCTCATCCAAGTATATTCTTAGCTTATCCTTAATCAAACCAAATAATTAACTATACACACATTCCAAAAGCATTAAATCATAAGTAATAATAATAATAATAATCAAAGCAAACACATATATTATTTATAATGAAACTTTTGAATGAATTGTTCTTGATTCGATTCAATTTGGTGCTGTGCATGAAACTCAATGAGCATTTATGTTCATAAATAGATAAACGTAACACAAATTTATCTACAAATGTCAACTAAAATATCCACAAATGAGGTATATTGACAAGCAAATCAAAGCATAGTCTAAATTACTGGTATATCATTCATATGAACTTAGTGAAAAAGTTTGTGTCAAAAATGAGAATGAGATGCCATACAAGAAATAACTAGATGTCTAGAACATAAACATAAATAATTATAAAGCATGGCATGCATTTGTATCATAGGAAGTTAGTGCAAGCTCATGTCAAATTATAAGGCAAACCAAGAATAAGCAGTCAATATAGAAGAAACTGAAACTATCACTCAATCAAAAGGCAAACAAAATAAAATTATCATAATTACACCACACAAAAAGTGACGACACCACTTCTATTATGAAGGACAAGGTTGAAGAATAAGACTACTTGATTCTAATTGAAAAATAAAAAAATTAGACGATGAGAAATGGGGATCTAGCTAACATGAAGTATGCACATATTGTCTAGAAGATATCGAGCAGTAAAATTAAACAAAGACATAAAAAGAGAAAATTGAAGAGGCAACAACCAGCAGATTGTCGGATGAAGGATTATATTGTAAGATAATAAAACTATGTGGCCACTCAAATACCTACCCTCCTTCATCCACACACACACACGTACAAACCAAAAAATAAGGATTTAAAAAAAATATAAAAAAAAATTAAACAATGATCATCAGCACAGCTGTTTAACATCCAAAATATGACAAAAAATAAAAATTACAAGCATAATATGTTAGGCAAATGCCAGAAACAATTTGTTTAGAAAACCAAGAAGGAATAAGGTACCCTGTTAAACTTCTTTTAGACCAGATCGAAAGAGGGAAAAAGAGGAGAAGGACGAGATTGTTGTCGGCAATAGATCTGAAGCTCGAAGAAGAGGGACAAGACTGATCAGAGAGCAAAGAAAAGGGCAACGGTGGTTCTCAACGGGAAAAAGAGGAAAAAAAAGTGGAAATATTTTCTAAAGGAAGGGCATAATAGTCATTTCAATATCAAGGAGTCCAACTCCCCCCAAATTTGACAGGATTGGGAAGACCCCACATGCAGTCTTCCCATTACCATCCCAACCTTTTACTCACTCCTTTCCTGGTTGCCAAACATGGGATTAAACCTCATGGGTGCATCTCATCCCCACTCCCAAGGTATGAATCCAGGAGCCAAACACCCCATTAGATTGCAAGATCAACACCATGGAATCTCTGAAAGAAAACCAACAAATGTGAAGAATGGGGTCATCGAGAACTCACATGCTGGAATCGTCTCTACCAAGGAGCTTGATAGGTGTGCCAGATGTCGGAAGCACCTATCATGACCTGTTCCGGTGATGAACCCACACCAATGCTCTCGCCACCGCATCGATCCCGGTCTAAGCTCCACCGAGCTCCCATGGCAATCGAAACCCTCAATGATCCATGTTATAACCAGTTTACTGTAGCAGTATGTACTGTAGAAGCATATAGCTATATACCAACCAATACTATTTTTCAGCCCATACTATAGCGGCTTGTTACTGTAGCAGTCTGTTACTATAGGCTCCCGATACTGTAGTTATAGCAGCTTGTTACTATACCAGCCCGATACTATAGCATCCAGAATGTTCTATATCCTTCTTTCGTTCTTCTTTCTTTCTTCTCATTTGTTTCTCATTTGCCCGAGTACCTCAAATTGAGAAAAAATTTCTAGTGACCTTTTCGGCGAATCAAAGCTTCAATTCTCCTCTTTTCATCCTCTTGAGCATGGTTAGGCTTCGATCCAAGACTTTTCTTTCGTATTTCTCTCGTATTTCTTCTTTTTGAAAATCTTTGAAAACCTAAAAATGCATCTTGGTTTGGGTTGATTTTAGGTTCAAATTGAAGCCATGGTCTTTGTTATTCATTTGTGTGAATGTCTGTAAAGAATTCCTTGTTTAGGTGTTGTAAATCGGGAGAAAACCATTGTTTTAGGGCCGGTTTTACTATAACAATTTCTTGGTACTGTAGCAATCCCGAGTTTACTGTAGCACCAATAAGCTTTACTTGTTTCTTTGCTTTCTTTGGGTTAGAGTAAAACTCTGACCCTTAGGAATTCATTTGTAACCTTTAGACCTAGCTTTTGAGCCAACCTTAGGATCGATTTAGGGTTGTTTGATAGAAGGAACCTAAGGTTTCTTGCTTAGTTTTTTGTACTAATCTTTGATGTTGTTTGTTGTGATTGGCAAGGAGGTGAAGCGTTAGCTCGAGGCAAAGAGTTAGCCGAGGATTAGCTTACGAGGAAGAGAAATCGTCAATTTTGTGAGTGGGACTATTAAACATGACTCTATTTGAAAATTACCCATATTTATATGTTTATATAATTTATCTTTGTTAATGAGTTTTTGTGGATTATTATGATTGCTTTTGAGAAGTTTTAACCATGGAATGAGTTTATTTCTTGGTGCTTCTTTTATGCAATTTGTGTTCAAAGAAAAGAATTTCCGTGTTGTTTCTTATGTTGGATTATGTAAATTGATTTGTGTTAAAAGCTTAAGTTTTGTTTGTCCTTTTATCATTTCCTTATAGAAATGGCTGAGGTATTGTTATTGTTGGTTATTGTGTTTGCTATTATACTCCATGTGGAGTTCTGCTTATTGTTGAGTTTGTATGGTGATACCCTATTGTACTAGGCGATCTCCACGGCCAGCCTTTTGAGGTGGCATGGTAGACCAATTGATTACTATGAGAGTTAATTGAGGTGGGAATGTAGAGTCTTGACTGGATATTCATCGGGTAGCCTTTGTTGATATGCGGTGAACAGATAGGTCAATGTCAAGAGCATGAGCGCACTTTTATGGCTCTAAACCTAACTGTGGCCGCGGTGAAGATTTAGGGAGATTTCTAAACTACATTATGCTGGGTGAGTGTTGGGTGTTGCTTTATTCTGGATTGAGATTTATTCCCATTGTTTTTTTTGTAGTGTCATCTTGAATTTGTGGTGAGCGGCTAAAGCCTAGATATCGCTCTTAGGAGGGCAATCTCGTATAAATTTTATTTGATACTAGTATTATGTTTACTTATTGTAAAACTCATATTATTTACTTTGTTATACTTAATTGATTTAAATGTTTATTGTGGAAGCTTTGCTTCATGATTAGCTTATTTCCATAATTTGGAACTCCATATTCAGTATTTTTACACTTTGATATTCTAAAACCCTACTTGAGGTAGAATGCCTTTTTATTCTATCTTTCTTTGTAAAGTATCATATTTGGAGATTTATGTCATTATTGTGGTAGATTTCTATTAGATTTGTGCTAACCTCCCCTCACTAAGGAACGTTAGTTGCTCACCCTCCCCTTTCCTCTTCCCAGCCTTTTGCAGGTAATAGATGCGACAGTACTGTGCTGAGCATTTACTATTGTTCTATCTTCTGTGTATCTTTTCAATTCATATATGTTTTTTTGTCATGGACAGGTTGCTTATGGATCCACTAGGGGATAGTAAACCTTGTTGAATAGTTTTGTATCTAAACAACTCTTAAACCCCTTATATCAATGTTGTTGTTGTTGTTGTTTTCGCTTCCCTGTGCATTTGTAAACTCCTCTATTTTTGTTTATTATTATGGTTGCCGTTGTTGCTACTTCCGCTGTGTATTGTTTCGAGGTTGTTAATTAACCTTGCGACGCCCAGTGGGTTGAGTGACGGAGTGTCCCTCCTCGGGATCGTCGTGGCGGTTGTCGCGTCGCGTGAGTCCGCGGGTCGGGGCTTGACAATCCAGCTCAGAAAAAACTATTAGGGCCGACGGCTTGAGTTGGCATTATATGACAAGTGCCAAGGGATGACATGGCAATGGAAGATGACATGGCTATGATGACTTGGCAAAAATGAGAAGCGACTAGGATAATGATGTGGCTAATGCATGGTGACATAGCATATGAAGATCATGATGGGAGACTATGTTTAGAGAAATTCTCTCAATGGTTCATATGAAGAAGGACTATTTTTGGAAGGAAGATCAAGGTAAAGGGATCTCATAAAATAGAACAAGTTTTATCTTAGGTGTGATTTAATCTATCCTTAGTAAGATATGGGATAATAAATCATATCTTTGGTAAAACTTCTATTATGAAAGATCTATTTAAAAAAAAACATGAATTATTGATCATCATGGAGTAAAAGATAGTAAGAAGGCTAATTATGGATGCAGCTATTCAAGGAGACAAATCATATATGGGAGATTGATTGAAGATTACTTGAAGATTTGATTGAAGATTTGAAGATCCAATAATGGATGATTGAAGATCATGCTTGAGGATATTGAAGGCTAAACTTGGAGGAGATGGGATCAAGTTTAGTAACAATATTTTCATCACATGGGAAAACCAAACTTGGACCAAGTTTGGAAAGGAGATCGGGAGATCTTCGGTGACCATTTTTGGTGAGATGGTTACGTGTGCCTTGGTAGGCACGTTCCTCGGGAGAGGAGACTTGCTGAAATGACGTGAGTATGGAAGTAGTTGCAGGCAGAAGGAGCTTGGGACGAGTCAACTACTACGAAGCAGACTGAAGGAACTAGGAGGATTGAAGGTGTCTCAAGTTCAGTTGCAACTGGCTAGAACTCAGTCATGTTCAGTAAGGTGGGCAATATTACAACTGGGTGTTGGAACATCTAACTTTAGAAGGTATCTAAGTTAGGAAGTCGCGGAGAATTATAAAAAAGGAAGGATATAATGGACGTAGGTACGTCTATATAAGATATCATGCTTGAAGATTTAGGATGAGCCACGAGTGAAAGATCCCTTTGGTGAGGGTTAAGGAGAGTGGGCATCGGGCAATCTTAAGTGGGTATTCTTTGTCTTGAGTGAGTAAGGGAGTATTGTACTCTTTATTCTATCACCTCTTTTTAGTGGATTGTTTTCCGGGCTTGCCTCCTCAGATATAGGCAAAGTTGTGCCGAACTGGGTAATTAATTTGTGTGTCTTCTTTTATCTTGCATGTGTGTTTTTATTTCTTGTAAGATTGAGTGTTTACCTTACACACCTACCCCTCCGGAACTAACATGAGGTTGTTGGTTAATCTTGTGACGCCTCGTGGGTTGAGTGGCAGAGTGTCTCTCCTCGAGATCACCGTGGCGGTTGTCGCGTCTCGTGGGTCCACAGGTTAGGGGCATGACAATCCAGTTCAGAGAAAGAGAAAGAGAGAAAGCGAGCTTAAAGCGTGGAAGGAGATAAGAGGTTGGTGGTGTAGGTGGGATTGGACTTGGGTCGGGCTCGAGTCTGACCGGTTGGACTAGTTTGAACTGGATCATCGAAGTTTGCTTTCAAGCCCAATTTTTATTAAGGAAAAAAATTAGCAAAATTCTTTGTGGTGCCCCCTTGCTTTTCCTTAAATTACTTGCCGGCCCTTTATTTTTTATTTAATCGATGAATATTTTCATATATTTTTACAAAAAAAACATTTTTAATATTTTTAACTCATGATAGTTTGATCAATGTACCTTTTTATTTATATAAATTTTTATTATAATATATTATTAGATGTATAATAAATTTTGACCAATAATTAGAGTATTTTTTTATTAAAAACAAATATAATAGCTAACCAATATAATATTTATATTCTTGCTAAAAACCCAAACTTTAGCTCTAAATATGATACATACAAATAGTAATACAGATGTTATATTTATACTTATGTTATATGATTTGTTCATATAAATAGATAAATATGGACAAATCATGATTTTTATTTTTAATTGTGAGATGATGAAATACCATCGTTTCGTTGCTAAGTTTCTTTTTTTTTTTATAGTGACAAACACTAATCCTAAGCAGGCAAAAAAATTATCAAGCATCTTCACTCTCTTGAAACTGGGGAGTGTGATGAAAGGAAATCGAACTCATGTCTCTCACAAACTAGTCCAAATAATTGGGTTTGAAAACAAATTTCCATACTCTAGTTCAATTTCTCTATTAGTTGGGAAAAATCCTCATATAATATAAAACATCAAAATTTGTTGTCAGTTGGTAAAAAACAGAAAGGTCTCAGGTAATTACTGATGAGAGAGTAGTGGCGGATAATTTCTCTATTTTTCAGGGGTGGCAAGTAAAAATCTCCATATCAGATCATTTAACTGCGCGGCGTCGCGGCGGCGGCATCTTTGTTCCTCTCTTCGCCGAGCAAACGGAGAAGACGAACGACGAGCTTCGTGCGATGACGGGTAATTGCTGCGATTCCATCGATCTTACTGTTTTTTCCCTTCTTTTTCTGGTTTTTCATCGAACACCTGTTGTGCAGACTACGCGCAGGAGCAGGAGATGGAGATCGAGGCGCTGCAAGCTATTCTCATGGATGAGTTCTCTGGTATGGATTGATTTTTTTCTTTGATTGGTGTCTGAAATGGTTGTTCTCCTCTTATTGTTTTTTGATTGTGTCTGCAGAGATCGATTCCAGTGAGAGTGGGTTGGCGACGACGAACCGGTGCTTCCGAATCGTTCTATCTCCGCAGGTGAGTAAATTGTGCTTTCTTGGTGTTTGATCTGAATTGGAAGTTTTGTAGATAATGGTTGTTTTCAGGATCTGCAGAGAGATTTGTTGATTAGGGTGGATCATTGTAGAGATTGTGGGATTTTAGCAGCCATTAACAAGATGGAGTTTTTATGTGAAACACGTAGTAAATAAAAAAATATATATTTGTTTTCATTGAAATAATGCTCCAGTTTTGTTTGGAAGTCTCATAGTATAACTTCATATATGATATAATCTTTTGTTGGGAATGGGCATTGGTTGCAATTGCTGTAAATGAAGAGTGTGATATGTGTTTGATTTTTCTAACAACAATATTACATGATATCTTACACAGGATGATGATATTGATGAGGCAAATTATACTCCAGGTATGTTGATTCGCTTTTATATAATTTTTAATGTGGGCGTTGTCATGCCGCAAAATCTTCTTCAACTATGTAATTGGCAGTGCATATTTTGTAATTTAAGTTCATGAAAAACGTAATACAGGGGAAAAAATTGAATGTACACGTACACACACACACAAAGGTCAATCACTTAAGTGGAACAACATATTGATGCTAAATTCCACTATATGATGAATGTATTTCTTTTGCAGTTCAACTAGCTCTTATTTTCTCTCACACGGAGAGCTATCCCGATGAACCCCCACTTTTGAATGTGAAAAGGTTTGTGAGTAGTGTTTTCTATTATGTGAAAGTAGGCTTGTGCTCCAGTATACATTTGAGAAACTCTATAACTGTCATCCTGTTCTCACTAAATTTTTGGATATGTGCTCCAATTACTTTCTAATGGCTAGAGAACATTCTCTGCTATAAAATTGATTTGGCGACCTTATTGTCTATGTTATATTTTGCACAGTATACGAGGAATAAAACCTGAAGATCTAAAGATACTCAAGGAAAAGCTGGAGGAAGAGGTTTGCCCTAAAGAAAATATCTCCTTGAACATCTGTTGATATCAGAATCATTTCCTGGCCTGCAACAAGTTTATGTTCAATCATGATTTTGACTGTGACTGCCAACTTTACATTATTTTTATTTGCATTTTGTAGGCCTCAGAAAATCTTGGCATGGCGATGGTCTACACACTCGTGACATCAGGCAAAGAGTGGCTAGCAGAAAAATATGGGCATGCTGCTGAAGAAGAAGAGCTTGAGGAGACTGATACTCTAAAAGATGAGGTATTGCTGGCACTTGGTCTATGACATTAACTGGTTTCAAGATTTTTAGTGAGATCTTAGGTTCAAGCAGTAGGATTTAGGTTTAGAATGCTAGGTATAAATTAAACTAACTCAATTTTTTGTATGAAGTAGAGACACAAGTTTTGCTTCCATTTATTACTGATTGCTTTCTGCAGCCTATTTCATTAACCACTGCAACTGATCCTAAGGTAGTCCATCTTCTTCTCAGTTGCTACATGACTAACTAATAACTTTGTAGAAAGTATTGCTTGCCTTTATTTCTGATTGGTTCCTGCAGCGTTGATATTTCACCAACCACTGCAACTGAGCTTAGGGTAGTTCCTCTGCTTCTTACACAATGTTTATTTTAATGATTTTAAGTGGTCAGAAATATTGAGAAAAACCTTACTAGTGGACTAGGGCGTCATTTAAATGTCTGTGAATAGATTTGTGGATGTAAGCGTGTGGACCTGATGATTTTTTTTCAAGCTACTTAAACTTGAGATGATATAGTAAGCTTCATTTTGTTCCATTGACTGCTGATAGCAAGGTGTATGTAACCATCCCAGATAGTTATTTGCAACAAGCAAGGAGGACTACACACACACCCCCAAAAAAAAATAAAAATACAAAACAAATAAGTGAATAGGAAGAAGAGAGATTCTGAATTTCCCTCTCGCAATCTTACTCATAAGAATATATATAAATTTTTTTATGGTGATAACTACCTTTTCCATGCAGTCAGTATTTGTTTTTAACTTTTAACTAATCTTGTGTTGATTTATTAATGCATGTTCTATTTGTATGTTAGTTCTTATTCTTTTACCGCCAATTTGATCAAATCTCTAACGTTGTGTGTCCCTTGTCATTAATACAGATAATTGTTCCACACGGGGAACCAGTTACTGTGGAAACATTTCTTGCTTGGAGAGAACGATTTGAGGCAGAACTAGCACTAGAGAGAGCCAAGTAATCTTTCCATCTATCTTCTTAACTGGCTTGTTTACGGAGCTATTTTGTCTTGATACCAAATTAAGTTATTCCTTTTCTTCTAATTAATACCAGAAGAAGATGCCGTTGAAGTGAATTTTCTTTATAGGAAATGGTATAAAATTTCTTTTATGCAATACAATCTTGAATACCGTAGGCATGAAGGATATGCTCACCCTGCGTTTTGTAAATTTCTTATTTGGGTCCAGCATTGATGAGTTTATTGTTTTGGAGTGATTTATGTTCATATTACTGCCATAGCTTTTTCATATACTACTTTTACTTTCTCTAACTGTTGCTGCTTTTAAAAAATTCTAATTTTCAGGTTGATGCCTGAGTCAGCTCTTTCTGCTCCCAAGGAGAAGAAATTGACAGGGAGGCAATGGTTTGAGAGTGGAAGAGCTCAAGGGGTAACTCTTTCTGTCTTTACCTTCTAAACATGGATAAGCTTGTGTTGCATCATACCGAACATGTACAGTTCTCATCTGTTTGTTAATTTTGGCTCAACTAGCATACATCCGTATGAAACTACCAACTGCTGCCTCTTTGTAGGAAGATCACTTATATTATTCTAGTTCTCAATTTCCCTTGTGATTCATCAAAGATATATCTTGTATCTCATATCCTGGAAGTTCTTTTCAGAAAGGTTCGGCGGTGGTTACTGAGAGGTCTGAAGACGAGGAAGAAGAAGACTTTGACTTTGATGATGATTTTGAAGGTGATGCTTTATACTGCAGTACTAAATCTAGAATTCATCTATTCAGTACATCATATGCACAATGAGAGCATAATACTTATACCCACTGTCAGTCTCATTTATATTTGTTGTCAATGAGATTGCAGATGATGAGGATGATATGCTAGAGCATTATTTGGCAGAGAGGTCCAATGATCCATCAGAGGGATCCAAGAAATGAACAAAAGTATTAACATGGATCTGGTTTCATCGCTATTCTTTCAATTGGGGATTGAATCCCCGCCGCTTACAATGTGCATGATAAAGTCGTGCTTTTGTTTAAATTTATTCATTTCCATCTACTCTTTGCTTGGCAGGCAGATTGTTGTTTCTGAAGAGGCAATTGCATGGATCACACTGCTATGTATACTTACATTGTTACAGCAACCAAAAAACACCCCAAAATTTTGCCACCTGTGGTTGTAAATCCTGCTGACTTAAGTTCCTGAACAGCTGGTTGTTTTTTAAGTTGTACAAGGTGGAAGGAGAATTAAAGTATTATTTTTCGTACTTGAAATTCACATGGTGAAGTTCTTAGTTCTTTTCTGGCCTTAAGCTTTTCAATTGTTCTTTGGTCAATAATGTGTCTAATTTGAATCTAATTTGGTATCAGTGCTTAGTGAATTTGTTGTTTATAGTACGAATGACTAAAAATAGACTAACATACTTTTAAGGTGTCTGCAACATATTAATTAAGATTTAACCATACACTTAAACAAGCTGTTAAAAGGATGGGATGTTCTTTTGTTTTCATTTCAGTGAAGTTATTCCAAGTAACCATGTTTTTATGGCATGCTGTGAATTCCGCCCTACAAAAGGTCATGCATGTTGCAGTTCACACCAAAAGGCAAGGTCTTACCATGCAAAATTGCCCCATTGGTCACAATGTTCTTTCATGAAAATGAATGATGATGGTTCATTTATTTTCACAATGCCACTTTACGCCTCACATTTCGCTCATATTCACAAATTAATCATCAATGAAATTTGATTTTTGTTTTAAGTTTGAAAATCTTTTTGCCAAAATGACCGGTTAGACCGTTAAAAAAAAAAAGAGAGACTATGTAGAAAAAATACTATGCACACACATATAGATCTGAGACCACCCACATATAATCATTACTCACACTCCTACAAATATATCCCTCATTCATCATTTGAACATGGACCCAACTATCAATAATCAATACATATTTTTTTTTAAGTATTTAAATTATTAAAAGTTACTTTACTTGCATGGTGAAATTTTTTATTATGGTTATTGTTTTATATACTTATGAAATTGCAAGAAAAAAAATGTTCGATTGCTTACAATTTGCAAACTATGAATTTCAAATATAATTATTATGCATATTCAAATAATTTTTTTTTTAATTATAGATATCCTATATATATGCTTAATCACAAATTTACTATATATATATATATTTAAAATTTTTACATAACTAGAAATTAACCTAAACAATTTTTTTTTGAAAACCCTAAAACACTTTTCACACTATTTTTAAAATATAAAAAATTTTCAAACTATTAATATATATCACGATTAAGATTATCACTATAAAAGAATTTTATTTCAATAATTATCATCAATTGTTTTAATTTTTTTAAAAATTCACTGCAACTTTGAAGGGATATGCTTATTTTGAACCGATACGAACACACCAACCGGATCAAGATCGGAAACCCGCATAGAACCAGATCAGTACCATTAGATAAGATCAAACGGTCGAGATCGATTCTGTTGAAAGGACAAACTTATCCCCAAATCATGAGTTCTCTCCCTATAAATACATCGTCTTCGGATCGAAACGCATCTCTTCGCCCCCTTTTGCGAAACCCTAGCCGAGGGTTTCCCGTTTCGTCTCTATTCCTCTCTTTGAAACCCTAGAATTTCGATCCCCTCTTCCCCGAAACTCTCCCTCAGGGATTTCTCCTTTTTTTCCAGTTTTTTTCTTGCAGACATCCCAGAACCTTCGGTCAAACCCTAATCGGTGATATCCGGTCTTGAATGTGAGTAAATTTGTTTTTTCATCGATCTATGCATGTTCGGCTTTTTGTTTTTGATTTGGTTTTTGGATCTGGATCTGGATCTGATTTGCTCGTTTGTGTAGGATGGGTGAAGCTAGGGAGAACAACGACTATGAGGAGGAACTTCTTGACTATGAAGAAGAGGATGAGAAGGCCCCGAACTCGTCTGCGGCCAAGGCTGGCGGCGAGACCGCCAAGAAGTAAGCCTCTTCTTGATTATCATCCTTTTATCTTTGTCACATGTCGTTGTTGTTTAATTTTTTCTAGATCTGTAGCCTTATTATGACTATCTTTTTAAGTTGAGCATGGTTATTTTCTCTTGATAGAGAAATAAGCTATTTATTTATTTTCATTAGAGATAGTAGTTTTTTTTCCTCAGATGTTTAAATAAGCTATTTACTTATTTTCATTAAAGATAGTAGTTTTTTATTCCTTAGAGGTGTAGACCCAATTTTTTAAATTTCTCTTTAAGATGAAGACAGTTTGGTTGTGGTTTGTTTGTAAATGGTTTTTTAACACAAGATTCTTAGTGTCATAGTGGTAGTATAGGAAAGCAAGTTCCTTTTACAAATATTCTTGTTATTAAGTTCAAACTAGAGAAAACAACGCTCATAAAAAGTTCAAACGGCCATCCATGGGTTGAACCAGCCTATAACAAAGTCTGTTGCAACACAATGCTTTGCAAAATAACATGGATAATTTAAGTAAAAGGGAAAAATTTTCCACTGGTTTGTGCATAGATGACCTCGTTAAGGTCAAGTGTGGCTTGAGCTTCCCTCAAAAGTCCATTCTATTTTCAAGGATACTGTTCATGGTTGATTATTTACCTTTAAGTTTCCACAAATCATTTAGCTGTAAGCATCTGTATGTTGCAGGGGATATGTCGGGATTCACAGTTCTGGGTTCAGAGATTTTCTTTTAAAGCCAGAGCTTCTCCGGGCTATTGTTGACTCAGGATTTGAGCACCCATCCGAAGGCAAGCTACTTGACTTTTTTCTCTGAAAATGAAAACAATCCATATGTGCTCCAATTTAATTTTTCCTGTTCCAATTCACGCACTGGTTAATCATTGTAGGTTAATGGGCTATGAGGTTTCTTTCATTGCTGATTTTTTGAGTCATTGGCTCTGCATGCATCAGCAACTTCTTTGTATGATAATATAAATTATCAACTGTTTTATGTTACTTGGTCCTTTTGTGATCTGTCAATGCCATAATTTCATTGTTGCCACTTGCCATTGTTTGCATATTTGTGATAAGATAGTTTGATTACTACTCGTCTAACATGGCTTGCTTTGAAAATGTCTTCTTTCTTTAGATGATTGGAATTTTTTTTCTTTTTTTTTTTTTCTGGTGAGTCTGTAATGTTACTTCTAACATACATTGCATGAGGTTTTCTTCTGGATGGCTTTTATGAAACCTGACATTAAATCTCCAGTGACAACTGATGCATTGCTTTTACACAGTATTGCTGATTCTTAGTTGGATGTTATACCATGCCATTGTCATTATTGACAAGTTTTGTTTATTTGATTGCTCTCAGGTAAACCCTACTTCTACATTCTGTCTTCGAAGGAGAATTTGGTAAACCTTTCCATTAAATGGAGAAGACGATAAATTTTTTACTTACTGGGTGTGCTACGCTCCAATTTTGTTTGGTTCTCCACCAGTACAACACGAATGTATCCCTCAAGCTATCTTGGGAATGGATGTCATCTGTCAAGCAAAGTCTGGCATGGGAAAAACTGCTGTTTTTGTTCTCTCAACACTTCAGCAAATTGAGCCAATTCAAGGCCAGGTTGCAGCACTTGTCTTATGCCATACCAGAGAGCTAGCTTATCAGGTTTGTGTTTGAGACACTCACTGGATGTTGGTCTTTAGTATCTCATGTGATATATCCTCTGATAACTTTGTATTGGACTTATGTTTTGATGTCATATATCATACTGATCTTATGGTAGTTTTATTTTATCACAGATTTGTCATGAGTTCGAGCGGTTCAGCACATACTTACCTGATATCAAAGTTGTAGTCTTTTATGGCGGAGTACACATTGCAAAGCACAAGGATATACTGAAGAATGAATGCCCTCATATTGTGGTTGGGACACCAGGGAGAATTCTAGCACTAGCGAGAGATAAAGATCTTTCTCTGAAGAATGTGAGGCATTTCATTCTTGATGAATGTGACAAGATGCTTGAGTCATTAGGTATTATTTTAAAAAGCTTATATTGCCTGCACATGTTTTATTATTTTCTATGAAATCTTCCACCTGTCTTACCTTGTTTATTTTAATTCTCTGTATATTGGTTATTTCACGGTTGTGAATGTTGTGTAGACATGCGGAGAGATGTTCAGGAGATTTTCAAAATGACACCTCATGACAAGCAAGTCATGATGTTCTCAGCTACGCTTGGCAAGGAGATCCGTCCAGTTTGCAAGAAATTTATGCAAGATGTAATGCCCTGTGTCTGCCCCAGCTCAAATTTTCAAGTCATCATTATCTTGAACCTTTTCATGGTGTAGCCAAGCATTTGCATTCCTAGCATTTTTGACTTTTTTATCTTTGGGTTGATGGTTTAGTACATGAATCATTTAGTGCAACAATCAGGCGGCTCTAGTTTTAGGTGTGCCATTTCTTGAGATTCTTCCATTTTGGCTGGGGTAGTGTTGTGGCCCTCACGTGTTGATTGTTCATAGCATGGGTTGGTTACCTTGCCATGTTATGGAGGCTCATTTCATGCATGGGTTTGTATCGCTGTCTATAAAGTATAAGGTGCATACCAGTGTGTAAGCCGGGCACAAGGGAGGAGGTTGAAATTTGGAATGCACTGTCAGTTATGTTATATCTTATTTGCTAGCAGTGCTGTCCTTCCATAAAAACAAGACCTTGTTTGGAGGCCATTAATTTCAAGCAACCAGACTGGGATGTTGGTTCAAGTTAACGTATATCATGCATTTGGTTCTGGATTCAGATAGGTTGAAGACAAGCTGCTAATCTTCTTTACTGACGTTTCTTGCCTTTCAGCCAATGGAAATATATGTTGATGATGAGGCCAAGCTAACCCTGCATGGTCTAGTACAGGTATCTCTTCTATTTCATACCATTAATTTGAAATTTTTTTCTATAACCATTTCTAAATAATGAATCTGATTCATTATACAGCACTACATCAAACTGACGGAGTCGGAGAAAAATCGTAAATTGAACGACCTCCTCGATGCATTGGACTTCAATCAGGTGGTTATCTTTGTCAAAAGCGTCAGCAGAGCAGCGGAGCTGAACAAGTTACTAGTGGAGTGCAATTTTCCATCAATCTGCATTCACTCTGGAATGTCACAGGAAGAAAGGTATGTCATTAGTTTATGTACAAGATTTATGAATGAAGAAATTGGGGCTACCTTATATTGATAATTGGGATTCTTTAATTGTTATATTTAACTTGATACTAATTGTCTCTTACTATGTTTTTATCTTTGTTATTTGACATACTGTTAGTTTTCATGCCTGATTTTATGGATGTTTGTCTTGATGTTATACAAATTGATATTATAGAATTTTTAGATTTACACTTTGGTAAAATGGTGGCGATTCACACTCTATAGTAGCAGCTATAATTATGTTTAAGTTAAAAAAAAAAGGTTTCTCTTGTATCGTATGATATTTGTCAATGTTTTGGTTTAAGAAACTGCCATGATTCAAGATATATCCAATGTTATATTTTTTGTTAACCAGGATAATCTGTATATAACAATTTCTTTTTTGCAGATTGACAAGGTACAAGGGCTTTAAGGAAGGGCACAAAAGGATTCTTGTGGCCACTGATTTGGTTGGCAGGGGCATTGATATTGAGCGGGTGAACATTGTCATAAATTATGATATGCCCGATTCTGCTGATACATACTTACACAGGGTAATCATTATCTCCATCACTATGTGTTCTATGTGACGAGGTTCATCTTCTACCGCCGTGTTATCTGGTTAAGTGATTTACTTTTGTTTGCTAGGTTGGTCGTGCTGGTCGTTTTGGAACCAAGGGGCTCGCAATTACATTTGTGTCATCTGCATCTGACTCAGAAATTCTCAATAAGGTAATTACAAATATGGTTTTGTCAAATTTATATTATTGTTGCTGCTGTGATCTGCTCGGTAGATGATCTTATTTTAATGTTGCACAGGTCCAAGAGAGGTTCGAAGTTGACATTAAGGAGCTTCCTGAACAAATTGATACCTCTACATATAGTAAGTTCCCTGAACCATTTCTGATTTGTTTTTTGTGTTATTTAATTTGGTGAATTTTTTTCCCACTGTATTTATTATTCCATGTTTGCATAAATCATTTCAACAGCATGTAAATAAATACTCTTAAAAAACTTGTTTCTGGCTTAGTGACCTGTCTTTTTTTAATCAATTGGTTTTTTTGTCAATCTGATTTTTTTATTTTAGAACTGATGGTCATTTCTTCTTCTCTTTCAGTGCCTGCCTGATACTGATAGCCGGTCGGATTGTTTTGGTGAACAATTTCAGTTACTCTTTGCTTGTGAAGGACTGCTAGCTATAGGGCAAACGTTTGTTAGGCCTTCAGTTGGGTTGCTAAACAAGGCGTATTCTGACTCTGTCTTTAAGCAGTTATTTTGGTAGCAGTCGTTGAGATGTCATCCTAAAGTCAAGACTTTTAGAATCATTCAGTCATGTTATTAGTCTCCCTCTTCATTCATACTCAGCCATTATGCAGTATCATGCAGTTGCTATTATTATTATTATTATTATTATTATTTTGAATCTACTTATGACCTATGCTTTAATATTTATGTTTTATGATCTCGCCTGCCTCTTTTGTGATTTTGCGTGCGTGAATATGGTATGCTTCTTCGGATCTGGGTTATGTATGTGAAAATTGATCTTTATTTGCTGTGGGCTTATATTTCAATTAAATAACTTAAGGTTTCAAATTAAGTGATATAGTCCAATTTTATCGGATATATATATATGTATGTACATGGAAGATTAAGCACCGTCAGTTGGGTTAAGCTTTGTTAACTTTGTTTTGTTTTGTTTTTGTATTTTTTGCCTTTTAGTTGCAAATGATTAAAAGTAGTGGGATCGTCTATCCATCCCGAGTCATTGCTATGCCGGCTTTAAAGTTTGGGTTATTGTTTGAATCTGATTAAGATGTCGTTCACATTGAGGGCAAAGGAAAATGAGTCTTAAGATATGTAGTATATTCATTAACTGAAACAAATGGCAGCACCTATTTTGGAGTATACTGACAAAAATACCGACTATAATCTTTTAAAGAATCTTACTCTATTACACGTGCAGCATGATAAAATTTCTCCCTTGCACCAAGCTTAGGGCCCTGTTCGATTTGGGGGTGTTTTTCTGTTTGTATATATTAGAACACCATTCAGATAGAGAGGAGCCGGAGCCTAAAATACGGTTACTGTTACGCAACCAAGGTTTGTGTTTTGTCCACATTCCTCATAAACAAATAAATAAATAATGAAGTTCATATCCCTGGTTATTTTAGACAATCAAAGTCAAACCGTACTTATATCTATATCTTCAAAAGAATTTCTCTGAGCATGTGATATCCGTACAGAGCATGGCAAACAAACAAATAAGTCTGCTGAAAAATTAACATATCTGTGAAATAAAGGCAAACGAAAGTGAACGTGATGAAAAGGGAGAACATATTTTGTCTTCAGCAGAGCAGAGAATCAAAACTCAGAACACTAGATATCATCATCCAGCATAAACTGCCATTCAAAGTGAGCCGGTTAAATACATAAGAGGATACATGGATCATTAACCAGAAATCATCTTGCTGATCATCCCCAGCAGATGTTCATTGATTACAAGGAAAACTTTTTATTACTGAGACAAGGCAACCCTCCTCCGTAAACGAACGTACTTTCAATCAAAACTATGACGATAACAATATAATATACTGTTCTATGACTCAAAATCTTTCTGACACTATACAAATAAATCAAAGATTCAATTCACACGACCTGACGTTCATTATTGCCAACATATGAAGTGCAATAAGAAATCCCAAGTATAATACTTACTGTGGACGTACATTTGCTCGAAGTGAATGAAAATGAGCAGCAAGGGACTCATAGTCAGGGAGTTTTGGGTGAACATGAGAAGATTTCTTGAGTGAATCCTCCCGCGATGATAAGCCTTCAGTCGAACTAGATGTTTTTGCAAGCCCAGTATTCACTGGAGCTCCAGAATCTACTGAAGCAAGTTTAGAAGACTTGGAGATTTCCTTGTTTTTAGGAGGTTCTGCTTGAGGAGTAACTTGAGGTTGCTCAGGTGAGAGTTTTGTTTGAGAAGACTCAGAACTTTCTCTTCTCTCCAAGTTTAGAGATTCGGAAGCAGAATTTGATTGAGGTCTTTTTTCCGCTTCGCCGGGATCATTGGACCGAGTAGTGAACCTTGAATTATTGGCCCTTTTACTCTCTGCCGGTAGAGCCCTGGTCCTCCGAGAAAGCTTTACACCTCTCTTTCCTTCACTACTGAAAGCATGATATGGCTCTGATGTGTCTGCCTCATCAGCATCTTCATCGAAGTAACCAAATGGCATTTTCAATCTCGATTGCATGTTTGTCTTTGCACCCTCGTTCCTGATCAGACACCACTTGCTTGGGAGTTTCTGACCTGGTAACATCCAAGTTATCTTTGGACCGGGTTGATGGGAAATCTGGAATAGAGTATGATTCTGAGCTGTATTCCTTCAGATCTTGTCTTGGTGTTCTTGGGCCATATGATTTATAAGCTGAGTAATCCAATTTTGCTGATTCTCTTTTCTGATTGGAAAAATTGCGATTCTCAATGTTGCCTGAAGAATTTCCCAGGGATGGATCCTCATCTGTGCGGTCTCTTCTTTCAGCAGTATAATTTGATTCTGAGCTTTTATCCTTGCTAAAATTCGAAAGAACACTTGAAGCTCTTGATTTAGGCTGGTATGCCTGTGAATGTGGTTCTTGGTCATATTCTTCCCCATACGAGGATTCAATCTCATCAGAAGGTCGATCGATTGCACTTGGTTTTGATGATGCTGAAACATTAGGCAGTGGGTCTTTCTGATAAGGTGGCTGAGGGAAACCTTTGTGTTTAAAACCACCGGTTAGCCTACCCCCCCATTTCAGCCCTTCCACACTATCATAACTAGAATAATTTGAAATACCTGCATCACTTGTCATTCTAACTGCATTGTTTGATTTTGCTTCTAGTGAAGGGACTCTTGACGGACCTCTGGTTTGTGGTTTTTCTTCCCTTGGATTGTAAAACGGCTCATCCTCTGAGTTAATAGAGTTCCGAGAAGCATTTTCATTGTGAATTGACTTGTTACTAGATAACCTATTGGAGCTAGGCCCTTTCCATTTTGTATCAGGATAACCCAGTTCCGCTTCGATTTTTTCTGAGCCATCAGAATGAACAGATGAAAGGTGATTTTCATTAGCCTCTTCGACTTCCTTGTTCAGGAAAGAATATGATTTATCAGGTTCTTGACTAGATCTTGCTGATAGCGAGCTTTCTGAGGAATTCTTCTGATCAAATGGCACTCTACTAGGCTCCATCACTTCTTCATGCATAATTTTGTCAAACACATCCTCCCCTTCATAATTGTGGTCATCATAATCATCAAATGCTGCTGAATTATCGTCAAAATGTGGGGATTGGTCCCCTTTTTTATTAGTTTCTTCAAAATCCTTATGGTGACTTTTTGTTGTTGCTTCAAACACCCATTGCGGACTTTTATCTTTGTCTGTAAAACTACTCTCATGTTGCTTGGGACTAAATTGATCTTTAGTTGGCAAATATCTGACCTGCTTTTCTTCTTGCTGGGTTGAGAATGTATCCAATAATTGGTCATCTTCATCAAAACAGTAGTCATCAAAAACAGGCTGCCCACCTCCAAAGCTTCCTTGTCTAGCACCTGTTTCAGATTTCTCCTCATAATTTGCATTCATCTGACTGTTTGTGTTCCATCTAGTGTCATCACCGAATGAACTTGTACTAGCAGATTTACTATAATTTTCATTTCTAATCTCTTCTGCATAGTCATCGTACTCGTCTTGATCATCCTTATAGTTCTGCACAAAAGGCTCTGAATTTGAGATGCTACTCTGAATACGAGAAGGTGCCCCTCATCAACCTTCTGATTGATCTCCAAATGATCATTCCTTCCAGAAATTTCACTGGAGTGATACAGAGACTGACCAGATGATCTGGGCATGCCACTGTAACCATCATATGTTTCCTTGGCTTCTCTCCTTGAGCCAGCTTGCGACACTTCATCTATCTTTCTGCTCTCCTTTCTCATATGCATTCCTTGTGAGGGTTTCACATCATTATATGGCATAGGTACAGACTCCTTGGTGGCATATTCATCTTTTGCCTTTGCAAACTCTGATCTATCCAAGCCATCATTAATGTCATACGGAGCACTTCCACGTCTAGCAAGTTCAGCGGCAGCTCTAGCAGCCATACTGGCTCTTTCTGCTGACTCAGCAGCTGCCTGAGCAGCTGATGTTGCATCCTTAAATTCCATGTTCCAGCTTTGCCGGTTTAAAGAACCATTCTCCATCTGGTTTGCAGAATTAACTTCTTGCCGAGCAGATCTTCCATCCATGTTATCTGTTCCAACAACACACAAACCCATGGATATTTGATGCTTTGAATTATTATTCTGTAATCACAGCAAAATAATCAATCAGGGAAAAGGTGTTTTGCTTCCTTTACCTGGTTTAGAATGCGAAACGGAAGGTACTGAGGTGCTTGGAGTATTAATATTTGGTGCGGAGGAGGCATTAAACCCAGTGGGTTTGCTAGGAATTTCATTTTGGGACATTCTTGTGCTTGGCTCATTCATGCTGCTGGGTGGGTCTGAAAAGTTTGATGATTTCACAGGCATCTGGTTAACACTTGCAAAAGTGCTGGGGCCAGCCTGGTAGATCACAAAGATAAGAAGTTTATAAGTTTAAACGCTACTTCTAACTCACTCAAGGAACAGGTAACATGATATATTCAAAACTGTACCAGTAAGTCTTCATTAGGCTTCTGAAGCTGATCTTCAAATGGTTTGGGATCCCATTTGATATTGTGTTCCTCTGCTATAGAAGTCATGACCTTAACTTTTGTCTGCCCATCAGGTGCTCTGGCTGACAGTTTCTCCACTAGCTATGTAACAATACAAGTCTACAGTAAGAATAAGACTAGCAACCATAACCATGAAAGGCTTACATTAACAGCAAAATGATTGAAATCAACCAAGCAACTAATATACTTATTTGTCACTGACTGAAAAAAACAATGCAGCAGTAACATGGAAACTCACCAAGCGGCTAACTCCACAATCTGGCCTAACTTCAAGTGCTGAAGTAATGAATTCCTTCCCATATTTTGCTAAAAACTGCTTTCTCACATCCATGAGTTCTGGTATGTCTGCACATCTTGGGGATGCAAATACCACACCAGCAATTGCTTCCCTCAAATCAATGGGGCACATCCTAAATCCAATATGTATTCTTGGTAAATATAAAATATGTAATAGAGTTCAAACAGCATAAAAAATGTTGTGAAAATTTTAGCAGAGCCTACATCAGGAATATTATTGTAACAGAGACCACCAAAACTATAAATCTAGAATATGCTGAATACAAATTTTGCACGATTTCCAACTCAAATGCCTCTAAATAATAATAAATCATTTTTACCTAAAACGGTTATCCTGTTGGTATTAGTTTTTTCCCCCATTGGAGCCTCAAACAATTGGATTGATACAATGAGCAGGTGTGTCAAGCTCCTTCTCTGTTTCATCTTAATCTTCACTACTACAGCAATTCATATGGTCACCCTTTAGTTTGAACAGTGTCCACCAAAATAAATCCATTTTTGGTACAGAGGTTTTACACTAACCAGTTCAGCTCTATACATAAACCCCAACCCATGTTATTGATATAACAGTAAGGTGAATATAACATTATGAGTACATGAAAAAAAAGTGGAAGCATGGATTGTCTAGAAAATCAGATATTTAGAACTACAGAGTATAAAGTAAATCAAAGAGGTCTTGGAAGTAGCCATCATTGTTTGCACTATTAGCAGGCTAACTTGGGCTCTTAATCATCATAAAGCAATAAAGATGATTAGTTCATGAATGATTAATAGAGGTCAGCCATTTTCATCAGAATAAGCATCCATTGAAAATAGCAAAATTCAAACAAAAACCCTTTTACAATAATTGCCCACAGTGCCAGTAAGATCAATAAAGCCGCCATCTAGTTCAATATTTTGGTGTGCTGTTTGCCTTTTTACTTGAATTAGATCAATGTCAAGAAACGTGGACATAATAACATAGCATTGCAGAGTAGAAGAGCTTCATAAATTAGCAGAAAGGGAGTGATATAAATCAGGAATTGGAACATATAACCCAACAGCATGTCAAATCGAATGAGCACTATTACTCTTGACAGGAAATAAACTCAAAAATTTGTATGTAATTATGATTGAAATTATTATAAAAAGGAGTCAATAAGGGCAATAATGGATACCCGCATACACTTACTTCTGAGACTCAATAATTGGTAACCGTGCCACAATCAGTTCACAGTAAATGTCAATGAGTTCATATGCTGACAAGGTCTTCTCTTCTCTGATCACATGTTCAACCTGAAAAGCACAAGGACAATAAACATAAGGACAATCTTATGTCACAAAATTGCTCCTTTTTAGATCCAGAATCCCCATCTTTGGTTTGTAACATTAAACATTACAACACCAAGACAAAATTTATATCTTGCAAACTAAAACCTCAGCAGATCAAGGGACAAAGTTCTCATTTTGAACTAATTTTTCAACAAAAAAAGAAAAAAATAAAAAATACCCGGATCCGCGCAGTTTGTTCCTGTCCAGCCTCCAAGAGCTGCGCCAGATCCCGCCGCATCTGCTTCACTTGGATCTCCTTCTTATTCCTCATAAGCTTTATCCTCGACATCGCCAGCTTCAGCGACGTCTTGCTGCAATCCAAACAACAATCCTCAGCCAAAAAACCATCAAACAATCCAAAAACCTAAATCCAATCCAATATCACATAAAAAATCAATCTGAAACCCCCCAAAACAAACCATTTCGCGCCCTTGAAGCTCTTGGGGAGCATATCAGCGGCGATATTCTTCGATTTCTTATACATCTTGCTCCCAAAACGATGCAATCAAAAGCATGAGGATTCGATTCTTTTAGGGTTTTATGAGGGGAATTGAGAGGAGACTTCGTCTCGAATCCTTACAATAGGCTACTTCGACGAAGACTCATCGGTTTCGTGCGGGAAGATAACGAAAAAATGAAATGAGAAATTGAAAGGAAAATTAAGAATGATAAGACGTGAAAAGACCATAATAGCCCTGACGCTGAGAGAAAGAAAGCGAAATAATGAGGGTCCCCGCCCTGGTAACGTGGGCAGTTGACTAACGGAAACACGGAGCTTAAGCGGATTTGACTGTTTCACCAATGAGATTGTGCCACGTATGCCCTTCTTGGAGAAGGGAATGCCTAGGAAAATGTACTTTTCTGATGAGATTTCTATGATTTTATTGAAAATAAATAAAGGTTTTGTAGTTAACCCTTGTGAAGCCTTCAAATTGCTCCCTATTATTCACAATTATGAAAAAAAAAATATTTTTTATAATATTTATATACATTGATGAGATTTTCTTGACTATATTTAAAAAATCAATATAGATTTTGATATTATATAATCTTAAATTATATAATAAAAGATATTTTAGAAAATAGAAATATCAAGATATCTCATATCTCACAATAAATGAACACAAAAGTTTTTTTATAAAATAATTTAACAATTTAGTGCAATAATCCATGGTTAATTCTAATGAATATTTGCAATTTCAAAGTATCTTTTAAAATAGAGAGATCTAATAGCAATGAAAAACTTATCCAAATAATAAAAATTTAAGCCATTTAAACAAGTGATTTTGTGTATAAAAAAAACATACTTTGAAAAAGATTTATCGAAGGGTCAACAACCAAAACAACAAAGTGAAACCTCTGGATGAATGGGGAATACATTTGAATTCTATAGCAGTATAAAATTTTTGGTAAAGATCTAAAGGGTTGCTTAAAAAGCATTACATGACTAGAGTCAAATGTGGCAGCTTGCAGACTTCTAAGAATAAAAAGATTAAAACTATGAACCAGAATACATACCCATGCATTCGGATCACTAAATATTGAATGCTTGAAAGACTTAATTAGAGACGTGAAAATTATAGAAGTTAGGTAAACATCAACTTTGTGACAACTTATAAATCACATCCTTCTAATAAAACAATAAAAAAGTGGCCCAATGAATTGATTCGAATGAATGCTGTGAGTTAAGCCTCTGGGTCCAAGACCGAGCTACTTTTCAATCAACCTGAAAATTTTGCAGTTTTAAAAGGAGATAGGTTTGAGTCTTATAGCAAATTATCATGTAGACAAGCCAGCAAATTATTGCGGCAATGATGCTTGTCTTGTTGCTGATTCATCAAGGTTGAAAATTGTATGGAATGAAAATTTTGAATGTGAAAATGAGGTCTGGAACTAGAAAACCTCAAGACGTACATAACTAAATTGCAAAATGGTAACCTCTTAAACATAGTAGCCGGTAAGAGTAAAGCCTCTTCCAACGATCTCACCGACACAGAACCATGCGTATAACTCTAGGCCAAACAGGGCAGCGATGCCAGCATCCTCAACCTTGAGCTCTTTCTTATTCCTCCAGATTTGTTTCACACCATCCAACTCCTTCCAGAAAGCCTCATAGCGACCGGGAATACTATTAAAATGAAGCAATAATCATTTCTCAGTAACCAAAGCATAACAACTTATGAATAAAATTTGAATGTGATATTCAAGCATACAAACCACAAAAAAGCTTCAATTCACGAGAAGAGTATGAAAGTATGAAAAAAATCAAGATGGCAAAAAAGATAAAGTTTGACTCAATAAAATTGAATATGATCAGATGTTTCCATAATGAGCACTAGGTCTCATACACCAACCATGGTATGTTCATTTGCTGACATTTGGGAAGGAAACCAAATCCAGAACAAAACAATGAATGCTCAGGATTGTCACTGGTAGGACATCAATTAACAGTTTCAATTCAGATACTTCAAACAACGTAAGCACATAAGTCACAAAGAACATCTGGCTATAAAAGAAAAACCATTGTTTTAACTTGTTACTTATATCTGGTCTGGGACTTTCGTTACTTGATCCTCGGTGGCATCCAACAGTACCAAATGCCATTTTCAAAGTAATACAGCTAATAAAATCAATATATTCCACACTACAAGGACAAGCTTAATGGTGAAAAGTTTTAAAACTACCCAATTTGGTTTTAGAAAGATTAAGAAGATTGTTTAACAGGATAAGGGGAATTATTCTTTATAAGTGATACTGAACATAATCACTGAAGCGTCATATAAATGCAACTTTCCTAGCTCATTCCAAGTTAACAAAAAGGAGATTAACTACAGTCTGAAACCAATAAACCATTGCATGGGTAATCTGCGCATCTATAATGAATCTATATAGTAAACTAAGCATAATTAAGATGATTTCAGAAACAGAAACAATTCATCTCATTTAAAAAATAAATCAGAGCAACCAACCAGCCTAGATGCGACCCCCAGTCAACAAATTCAGCAGGAGAGGATTAATAAAATGAACATAGATAAAATGAGCAAGTCAACACTTGCTAAGCTTATTGAATGAATTGGTCAATTCTAATAAATGAAAAAGGGAAAAAGAAGAAATCCAAGCATAAAAAATCACACAACTTAGGGACCTTCATTCTCACTTCCAAGACAATATCTTCAATATCCATCCAGAAGGAAAAGGGCCAAAAAGCTATTTAATCAACAAATGTGACAAGATTTAATGTGATCAATACTTTCCATTCATTCTTTGAACTTGTGTGTCAAGTTTAAACTATGTAGTCAACCTGAACAAACCTCAGGTAATAGCTTGCCTCATATGCACCACTCAAAACTATCAACAGCTTAAAGTTTAGACAATTCTACAAGTTTCAGCAAGTCATGTTGCCATAACAGTTGGCACAAGTTCCCTAGCATGAATGCTCTTACATTTAACTACATACACTATTATGTTTGAATGCCCAAACAAATCACTTGTGGTATTCCATGTAGCAAGCTGCAGTTGTGAAACAACTTTCAAGTTTTCATTATATTTACTTTAACAATAAAGATGTTAATATTCTTATACACCTGAACTATTGGACAGAAAATACTGTTTCCAATTAAACAATCTAACAGAAAAACTGCCTAACAATATGCATCAAGGTATCTGAATCAGTGTATCTTCCAAAGATGAACACTTTTAACTGCTTATTCAATTCTACAACATATTTAAATTTCAATACATGGTGAAGCAACTCTTCAGTGTCAACAAGAACAAACTAGATTGTTTTGCATCAATGAGATCAATGGCAGTTGGTGTGCATTTGAGAAATAACTAGAAAAATGAGTTACATCACCATGACTAACGGTCAACATAAAGTAATCTTCATATAAATTGTACAACATGAACAGCTAGTTACTTTAAAATGATTAACACTAAGACATGATATAAATGCAAAATAATTTCTAGAGAGAGTTTGTAGTTAGTCACAAACTCAAAAACAATGAAGCCATGTGACATTAATCACAAAACCCTAGGAACTTCAACAGCATAATGGCTCACTTCATGCATTGGTTAATATAACTACGAGCCTTGGACACCTGCTCCAAATAATTCATTACTACACACTAGAGGCCAATGAAGTAGTTAATCAACCAACTGAATTCACAGCAATCCAGTGAGATTGCCATAAAGGTGAGTAGCTATTCATGCACACAAATTGTACGCAGATTACCAACTATTTCATCAATAATCCTCTATAAAACCAAGTTTAAAGGCCAATGTACCAAAGATTAAAGGATTGGTGGACATGTAAATGATTCATGTAGAGAATAACCATCACACCAAAAGCTAATCTACCAATGTAATTCTCTATGCATACCAAGTCATCATCAAATTTCATCCCGCTACTAGAACAAATGAGGATTCAGGATCATTATACACAAAAACGTCTGGTTCAATAAAATTAAACTTAACATCAATTCCTCACAGACATATAACCATGAGAGGAACAAATTAAACTACAAAAATAAAACCGATGCTGACCTCGCAAGACGCGTGTAAAGGAGCTGCTTAGACAGCTCCTGGCACTTCTCAATGGTGGGCGGCTCCACAACATACTGCTTGTTCTTCTCCATCAACTGCTTGTAGTACTCACAGCCGTGTTTGCCCACAAATTGTGATGCCTGCTTCGCCTTCGATTGGAGCTGCATCAACTTCGACGCCATTGTCGAACTGCAATCCAAATCCACAACGCACAAAAATAACAACCATAAATCAAACGACAACAAATCAAAATCGAAAAAAAGGCTGAACATTCAAAGATTTCACAATCAAAACCTGATTCTTCAATTCAGATTAGCAAAATGGATGAAACTTCACAAATATAGATTCAATGGAAATGGTGACAATCCCTAATCTAGAATGACAGATCGGCAAAACAAATTTGAGGGATTCAATTCAATGATGCTGAAGGGATTGTGAGAGACGCGGATTACCTTCTGAATTTGGTGTGATTCGAAGGAGAATCACAGCTGCTAACGAGGGTTTTGGGAGATTTTGGGGCTTTTGAGTGGATCCAAGCAAAGTCGAAGGGATACCAGACGTTAAGACCGGACCGTTAGTGCTGGGGTTATATTTATATACCCTTTTTTATTAATGGGCTTTGGGCATATAATTTGAAATATTAAGGGGATGGTAATGATAATGCCGTGGTCACCGTATTATGGCTGAATTTTATTTTGATTATTGTATTTCAATTTGTATTTTTTTTATTATTAGATATTGATTTGTTTTCATCGGAAGGTCACTTGGAATTTTCAGGCCAATTTTAAATGATGTGGTAGTCAGAAATACCACGTAACTTTATTTTAATATTTTTCTCATGCCAGCTGGAGAGAGCACATCAACTGGATACTGGCTCAGCTTACTTAATCCGAAAAATAAAGTAAGCGAATTGGCATTTTCGACTGCCACATCATTTATAATTAACCGAAAAAACCCCAAGTGACCTCCATGTGAAAACAAATCAATATCTAATGACCAAAAAGATACAAATTGAAACATAATGACCAAAATGAAAATCAGCTATAACACGGTGACCACATGAATTCACCCGCTGGTAAAAAAATTTATTGGGAATGAAAAAAATTATAATAAAATTACTATTTTGTCCTTTTTGCAAATGAATAATATTGAAACATTACTCATGTCAAGCTTTTTATCAGTAAAATATTTTGAATATTATATTTCTTTTTATCATTGTATATTAATTAAATATTTTTTTATTATTATTTAAATTACTTACTATAAATAGGTATTATAAATATTTAGATATTATTGTCCATTTTAATAATTGAAATTAAATATGTATGTTAAATACTTCGTATAATTATAATTATAATTATTATTATTAATTTTAATAATTATAATTAAATATATATGTTAATAATGTTGTAATTAAATATTATGGAAGAATGGTATTTATGTCAATTCCCTTTAATTCATATCCATTACCCCCACATTGGGGGGTAATGAAGACTAGCTCTCTAGTGCTTTGATATGAAAATCTATTCTCATTCTCTAGCTTCCCTAAAAATGTGCTTCTTTTGAAATATGTGGTCATTCTCATTCCTGAGTAATCAATACCCCCATCCAAACACACACTTAGTACTATGAATTCCAATGTATGTGATAACTTACAAATTTATTGCAAAACAACAGAGAAAAAACAACATGAATAACAAAACAACAACAAAATAGGAAAGAGTCACAAGTGGTGAAGTAAGAAACATACAAAACACACTAAAAGACAAAAACACAGGAGAACGGAGGAGGAAGGACATCGGCCATGAGTTGGGAGAGGCAGGTTGGAGAAAATTTGTGGTCTTTTTTTATTTGTTCTATTTTAAAAAAATTTCTTTGATATTTTTTACTTATTTATTTTATTAGTAATTTTATGAAACATTAAATATCGGTTTTCTAAATTTGATCTTTATATTTAATATACTTCTACAACTTCTAATACATCATATTCAACTACACATTTTATTAAAGTCATATTTTAAATAAAAAATATCTTGGAAATTAATATACTTTTTTTATATAAATTTTAGATTATCAACTAACTTTACTAACTTTCTTAATCAAGACAAATAAAAAGAATTTGAGGGAGTATTTGTAAATCATGTATTTCAGAATGTAAAGAGTGTTAAATCCAGTGTTTGGTCAAATGTATTTAGAATGTTAAATTATAAAATTTTGTGTTTAGTTGGAAAAATGTGTAAATTTAAATTAGATATATAGTAACAGGTTTTATTAATTATAAAATATATTATTATATTTTATTAATTATAAATAAACAATATATTTAGTTACTTTAATATATACTTATGATTTTGTACTTTAATTCATTTTATATGTTTAATATTTATATTGAATATAGTATATGTTATCAATTATTGTTCAATGGCAACAAAATTTAAAACAAACATTTTGAAATTTAGTTATAAAATAAATCATATATATATATATATTTTATATATTTTAAAATTAAAATATATAATTAATTTAAATGTTTCTATAAATAATAAAAATAATTTTTATAACTATCTAAATAATATAAAAACGGGTATTCACATGTGTCACGTGACATTCATGTGCCTCGTGACGAGCATTTGAAATCCCGGAATTTGGAATCCTTTGGGAGAGGGTTTGGATGATGGGAATATCAACTATTAGCATGTTAATACTTTTGCTTCCCACTGTTAAACCTTTGTTTGTTATCCAATAAAGGATTCTACAATAGTCTTGTGAAGTAATAGAATTCATGCATCTTATCCCTCCTTAGTTTTGAGAGGATTCTCATTTTTTAAGTTTTAAATGATGATTTTATCCCTCTCTTGTTATACTATTCTCTTTATTTTACTCTCTTTTTCAACACTCTTTATTTTATCGTGCATCTCTTCTCTCCCCCATTTCCACACTCTTAACAAACTCTCTTTTATCAACTTCACAGATATAATTAAAAAAAACAATAGGAGCTTATTAAAATGTATTATATTTGACATTGTTAATCAGCTAATTTAATTTTCTTAGTCTGTATCACTTATGTTGTATTTTTCTCTTGATAGTCAGTTTTAAATTAATGTTGAAAAATAAATTTCTAGTTATTTCTTAAATTTTCTTAAATCCCCTCTCCATTTGCTTTAATAACTCCATGCACATCATGTTCATAGCTTGTAATTATATTTTCCGCTTGGAACAAACTCAATAAGAAAAGCTTTGATATATATATATATATATTTATAGATTCATTGTGATAAACTTTGTAAGTTAAAAAAAGTAAACGAAACCTTTTATAACAATGATGCTTATAATGATTGTGATGATGATTTGGGTTAGATTTATTAATTAAACTAATGACTCTTGACTCCAAGGTATGAACTAAATCCCACCAACCAAAAAAAGGATATTGAGAAAATCTTGTAACTCCAAATACATGAAGTTTTAAATCCCCTCAAACAAACAACACCTTAATTTAATTTGTTTGTTTGGTTTATAAAAAAACATTTTTTGAATATGTTAAAAATTCTAAACGTGGAAATAATACATGAGAATATCTTTATACCAAACCCTTATGGGAATATAAAAAATCATAGTTGTGAGAATGATTTATACCCGAAAATAATTTCATACTTTTTTTATATCAAATATGAGAATAACACATTCTCTGTTTTATATTTTTCAACAATTTTAGATTAATTTTTTAACAAATATATCATTAAATATTAATTAACTTTAAAATTTAAAATAAATTAATATCTAAAATATCAATAATGCGCCAACTGTGAGTTAGTCTATTAGCATTAAGGTCCTTTATGTGCGAGCAATGTCCCATATTTGAATCCTGTAATTGGTGAGTGCTAATGCAAAGATCGAAATTTGATTCCCTTCTAAATTATTGTTGAGTGAAGATTCAAAATGTGTGTGGAATGATTTTCCCACCTTACAAATAAATAATTTAATAATTTAAATTAAAATAATACCTTATGGACCATGTTAAGCTCAAACATAGTGCTAATATATCATTCTTGGGCCGGACATGACACATACCTTCGTACCTTGCTGCCAGGACGTCGCGGGCCACGAGTCATGTCAGCATGCGGCCCGCAACCCCTTTCTCTCTCTCTGTATATATATATATATATTGTATATAAATCCCTAGACTGTTGAATGCTAATCCATCTGTTCCCCTCCCTTCTACAATCCCCCTCTAAAAAAACAAAATAAATAAATAAAATAATAATAATAATAATAATTGGCCAACCACGAGTTGATGAGCCGTATCGGCTCGAGCAAGCATAATACTAAGCTTGCATGATACTTTGACATATCTAATTTCTCAAATAATTACTGAGAATTTTATAAAAAATAAATCTCTTTAAATAGGTGTCATTTAAATATATAGAGATTTTAACTCCAAATTATTTGATCTAGTCGTTATGACAATAATAGATGCATAAAAAACTCTTCTTTTGATTGTAGTGGTTTTTTTTTAAATTTTATAAAATCGGCATGAGTAACATTCATAAAGATTGAATTCTTTTATTTTTGTCAAAAATTTAGTTACCTATAATATTTTTTTAGTTACAAGTTATCTACAATATTTATAGCAATGTTTTTAACCCATTATCAAGAGCCGTTAGATTCCAAATTTGATTAAAAAAACTATCGATTAAAACAGGAAAATTAGCAAAGATCTCACAATCAAAACAAGAAAAAAAAAAAATCCCTTTTCAGTTAAAAAAAACCTGTTTAAAAAAAAATAACGGACCATATCATATTAAAACATGAATTCTAATAAAACACATTTTAATTAATAAATATTTTAATCTTTAATTAACATCACCATCATCTCTTGAAAAAAAAAAGAATTAAAACATTGAAAATAATTATTAAAAAAACCGCGTATCTGAACGCCACAACGTCATCTCTGTTCTCCATCTCTAGAGATTCAGGGGCAATTCCGTCATTCTACCCCCAAAAAAAAAACCTCGAGAAAGGAAGGGAAAAAGGAAACAAGGGAACCCTCTCTCTCTCTCTCTCTGGGCGAGTTCATTGGTTCTCTTCTCCATTCTCTATCTTCATCGAGAATCGAATCCATCTCTCATGGTGACAATCGGGATCGAAGCCTGCTTGAATCTCTTGGTCGATCACGGGCTTTGATATTCTCTGCCGATTTTACCGCGATCCTTATAAGGAGATGAACGGGAAAGCAACAGAGGAAGCTGGGTCATCGGTGGGGCCGGGAGAGGCGCCGGTGCCGCTTGAATGGAAGTTCTCGCAGGTTTTTGGTGAGCGGGCTTCTGGAGAGGAAGTCCAGGAAGGTATGGACTTGAGCACTGGATAGATCCACTGGATTTCATTGGTTTTTGGTTTCCGATGGTTGGGTGGTGGAGGTCTGGGTTTTCATGCCTATCTGGTTTGGTCTCAATGATTGGTTTCGTTCTCATGCTTTTTGTTAAAGAAAAATCTGATTTTTTTAGTTTTTTTGCGTGGGAAATGTGTGAATTTCGTTTAAATTCAATACATCCTTGGGTTTGCTTGAATAAAGGAGGAAACTTGGTAGGTTTGGTTGAACACTATGGTTTCAGTCAGTTGAGGTTTGTATTCCTTTTGCTACCTTCCTTTTCTGGAGCGATGTCTAGTTTTGGGACTTTGTTTTGGAAATTAACCGAAATAAATTGTATATAATTCTAGTTATAGTTGCTTTTACTTTTCAAGTAGTACACTGAACTTCAACCACTTGCTTAATTCCCATTCATCATGTGGAACCATCTTCCTGTTTTTCCCTTTTCCAGTGAACCTACCTCTCTGTATTTTGTGTGAATGAGTTGTAAGGAAATTTCATTTGCATGTCAAGGTAGTGATTGCTTCACATTTCATATCCTAGTCATTTTGAGAAAATTTTATTGGCTTCCATTGGTTGTCTCCAATTCTCTTTTCGACAATCGAAAGAATACAAACGTGGCTGAATGCTAGTTTTCATGAAGAAAACAATTGTTTGTCATGGGCATGAACAATTTGGTGAAGCCACTTTCGTAGGTGATCATAGCAATCGGAAACATTAAAATATGTGTTGATTAGATTAAGTAAGCTAACTTTTCCTTTCCTATTCTTCTGTTTGCCACTTAACCTTAGGTCACAGTAGTAATTATATACCTGAACTACTACATTTTGCATGCATTCTTCTTCTTCTTTGGCCTCATGGCTATGTATGCCTTTTTCATCTCCCTTCATTCTTGTGAGCATCTTAATCACCTTGTGTTTCTGTTTCCTATTGCAGTTGACATCATCTCCACAATAGAATTTGATAAATCTGGTGATTATCTTGCCACTGGAGATAGAGGAGGGCGTGTTGTTTTATTTGAAAGGACAGATGTTAAGGATGTATGTTACCCTTGCACTGTGGTTGGAGATATATGCACTTTTGCACATCTCCAGTCTTCCATGTCTTATGTCATTTGTTTTTTTTTTCTTATTATTAAAGCATGAAGATCGAAGGGCTTTAGAGAGGTTAGATTCCCCAGTTGGCAGGCATCCTGAGTTCCGTTATAAAACTGAATTCCAAAGCCATGAACCTGAGGTATTGACTGGTTGTTTGTTAATGCGAAGTGAAAGTTTTGGTCTCTTGGAATCTTAGTTTGCTCTTTCTTTTGTCTTCAGTTTGATTACCTTAAAAGCTTGGAAATAGAAGAGAAGATCAACAAAATTAGATGGTGTCAAACTGTCAACGGGATCCTGATTCTTCTTTCAACTAACGACAAAACAATCAAGTTCTGGAAGGTTGTAACCGGAGGCTTTTCATTGCCATTTTCCTGATATGATGTCTTTTTAATCTTCCTTGGAGTCCTTTTTTTTTATATGTGTTAATTATGGATTTGTGCTGCTGAGCGAGTTAGCTTCCATTTGCCTGATATTTGTAAGATTTGGAGTGCATTTGTGTTCGGAATTCGCACCTGTAGTTTCTTTGAGCACCCTCCAATCTTATTCCATTGTTGTTTTAAGATGTTTTTCCAGTTTCTGTCCATGGTATTTCCTATCTTTTTGATTCTTTATGTTACAGCTTTTCTTAATTTTGTAGTTCCATGATCATGCACAGGTTCTAGAAAAGAAAGTGAAAAGGATTTCTGGGACAAATTTGGGACCTTCAGAACATGTAGGCGATGGTTTTCTGGCTACTTCAAGTACAGTTAGCTCTAGAGTACACATGCCGAATGGTGGATCCTCAGAGAGGCGGCACAGTTATCTGAGCAATGACTTCTCATTTCCTCCTGGAGGATTTCCATCTCTACGATTGCCCATGGTAGGGGTACTAAGTCTAGTATGTGATGATTCATCATGTATTGCCATGAACATTATTCAGTTCATGCATAAACTAACCTGCATTAAGAGATGGCGGGAATGACATAAACATATGCCTGCAGCCATGTTCCAGACTGTAGCAATTTTTAGAAGATGCAAACCATCTTGGAGGGGTGGTGCTGTTTGTACTCTGACTGATATTAGATTGATGAATGGGATGTTGCACATTGTGAAAGCAAATTCATATTGTTACAGTGTTTAGCATTTCATTCTTCATCTGTCTTCCGGTTGATTTATTTGTTCTCAGCCATTTGTCATTCTATGTATCATAATTGATTATAATTGCTGATGTGAATGTGTATTGGGTGTAGGTTTCTATCTATGACACAAGCCCTTTGGCTAGATGTCGCAGAATATATGCTCATGCTCATGATTACCATATCAATTCCATTTCAAATAACAGGTCTTTTAAAGTTTTTGATCCATTTGATTTCCAAGCCTTGGTCTCAATCCACCATCAACTTCTGCCATATTATTGTTATTTTTTGCAGTGATGGAGAGACTTTTGTATCAGCTGATGATTTGAGAATAAATCTTTGGAATTTGGAAATTAGCAACCAAAGTTTCAATATTGTTGATGTGAAACCTGCAAATATGGAAGATTTAACAGGTATTAACTTTATGCTTTATTGCTCTCTATCAGGCAGTTTCTTTTCTGTCTTTTTGTTTTGCGCGCGCGCGTTTGGTTGAAACCAAATATTCTATTTTATTAGTTAGTCCACACAAGGGCTTCTGCTTTTACATGAGTCAAATTTTCTATGATGCTTCGTTATACAGATTTGAGAATCTCCAAATGTTCCACATCTTTTTTTTTCCCAGCTGGCTGTTGAAGGCTGCATTTTCAGTATTTTAATTTGGCAAATTGCTGGTGTGGTTGTTAAAAATATTGCATAGTAATGAAGTTACTATATCTGCACACAAATAATCTGAAGATGAACTTATGTTAAATATATAGCATATTTAACACAAAGTTGATGAATTCTTTAACTTGTAAGTTACTGGTTCTCCATTTTCTTAGAATTTCGATGATGCTCACAATTTATGATGGATTTTTTTTTTCTTCAAAGCATGAAATTTTGTTTATCTCCTATGTTTTTCCTATGGTTCAAAAATTAAAGCAATGACAGTTAGTGCTAAACTTCACTACTTTCATTCCTGCAGAGGTGATAACATCTGCTGAGTTCCATCCTACCCATTGCAATACATTAGCGTATAGCAGCTCAAGAGGTTTTATCCGGCTTATTGATTTGAGGCAGTCGGCATTATGTGATAATCATTCTCAGTTGTAAGTAATTCTTAAGCAGTAATTCATTTGATTTTCTGTTTTGCGTTGTTGTTTGCCTTTTGTGATTTTAATTTCTATGCCTTCGCCGAAATTCCCTAGGGCATATGTGCTTATATTCTTTTACCATCAAACTTTCCTGTTGGAACTATACAGTTCATGAGGGCTTCTGCAGGATCTAATGGCATATTCACACATGCAGGTTTAAGGGTCAGGATGCACCTAGCACAAAATCTTTCTTCACTGATATTATTGCTTCAATATCAGATATTAAGTTTGCAAAGGATGGAAGGCACATCCTGAGTCGTGACTATATGACTCTTAAGGTTACCAGTTATTCACATTCACCTCTTCTTATCATTCTTATTTGTTTGTGGTTTCTTGAGCATGTTTACCACCTAAAAGAAAACGCTTATTGGCTCTGATGAAAAACTATCAATCACTGGTCATATTTATGCTGGTTAAACTACATCACCATCAGATGGTGCATGCAGCAGTAAAAATTTCTCAGAAAAGTTTTCGGTTGTCATTTTGGAGACTTATCACCTAATTGCTTGATCATGTGATTTCTTTCATGATTCAGGCAGTAGATTTTGGAACAATTTGTTGGTCCATTTTTGCTTTGAAGTAATTTTTTTTTTGTTATTTGATGTTGTGGATGTGGACTATTTCTCCTGTATATAGCAGGAGGGATGTTGAAGACCTGCATGGAATAGTGGGCATGGTTAAACATTGTAGTTAGGACGAGAATTAAGTCATCCAGTAATGTTAAATTTGTTTAGGTTTATCTGGAAGTATATACTTGATTGAAGGTTGAGGTGTGCTAACCAAGCAAATTAGTTCATGTATTGGTATCCCTGATGTGTTAATGTTTTTGTCTAAAAATTGCCACATAGAAGCCTTTTCTTGTTCTCATTCTTGGGAAATAATGATCCATTCATTTCCTCGTGTTATTATTCTGCCTCCTCATGTTGCAGCTTGCTTTGTTCTTGTATCTCAGTTATGGGACATAAACATGGATGCAGGTCCTGTTGCAACTTTCCAGGTCCATGAATATTTAAGGCCCAAGGTGATTTGTTATATTCTTTCACAACCTACTCACTGTGATTTAATGCATTGATTTATGCAATTGGTCATCTATTAAGCCCAATTCTAATAATTCCCACTCCATGCAGTTGTGTGATTTATATGAAAACGACTCTATTTTTGATAAATTTGAATGTTGTCTGAGTGGCGAAGGACTACGGGTAGCAACAGGTTCATACAGGCATGTTTTCAGATCTTTTGAACTGATAATTCTAGTTCTTCCAGCGTCCTTTGATCATTTTTCAATCTAGTGGAATTATGCCATGTTTCTATTGTGACTTCAGCAATATTTTTCGTGTGTTTGGCTGTGCTGCTGGGAGCAATGAGGCAACAACTATGGAAGCTACTAAAGCTCCGATGAGGTGCGAGTCTATTTCATGATTATTTCGATGATTTATCGCCCAAAAATGAAAGAAATTGGAAATCTGGTTCAAGCTTATTTAGTGTGATTTACAAATTCAAAAGGATCATCTTGATATACTTGTTTGTGTTAGTCACTGGTTGAAATCACTATGTGTTATCTCGATGTAGCTCATAATGCGAAGAGATAATTTTACATACTCCAAAAGGTCATGCCATTTATTGATCTTCTTTAAATTTGTGACTTTTGGACTCATTATAGTGCCTACTTAGAATGATTATTTAAAAATATGAATTATAAAGGCATAACTGAAATCTTGTGTCCTCCTTTTCAAATTCGGTGAGTCTCTGCATTTGTCTTTGTGCTGGATTAGAATGTGCATGTAGATCACTATTTATAGTGTCACTATTTTGCTGATAGCCACACTACTCACTAGTAGTAGTTCACCTACAACTTCCTGATCATTAAGGTAATATTTCATTCTTAAGCCAGTGATTTTCGATATTCATTCTTTAACTGTAGTAAGTTTCCAAGTCCTTGTTCTTGAATAATAAGAAGATTTCTTGGGTTCTACCCTTTCTTCTTAATTTATTATCTGGATTGTTTTTGAATAATGCAAATTTTTCTTTATAAAGTAGGAAGCAAGTGCAAAACTCTACCCGACCTACAAGAACTCTCAACAATTCGGCACGGGCAGTAAGACGAGGTTAGTTCCTTAGCACCAATTGACCTGGTCATTTAAACTTTTCCCAACCAATGTGCCGAAATACTTGCCATGTTGCAGGAGCAGAAAACACGGCACTTGAAGCAAATGGAAACACATATGACTTCTCATCAAAGTTGCTCCATTTAGCTTGGCATCCAACCGAAAACTCTCTTGCCTGCGCCGCTGCTAACAGCTTGTACATGTACTATGCGTAAAGATGTAGCAGGTTTCACTTACAACATTTTTTTAAGGTTGCATTTTGAGTAAAAAAGCAGTTGGCCTCTCCGGCGAACAGCAGAGAAAGCTCAAGAGATGTTATTTGGCATACAAGTTACCGCTATCCGGAGAATTTGAGTTATAAATTCGTCTTTCGATAACTGTCAATTAGTTTTTTAGGTTCCCCTGTTGTATCAGCTCTCTTGCACTTGCTGTGCAACTGATCAAAAACTGTTAGCCAGTAAGTGATGCAAGCAAAGAGAGGGGGATTGTATTGTCTGACTGAGAATGAGGCTTGTGAATAGTATAATTGTTATTATTTCTCTCTATTTTTCATTATTTTTAATTAACAAAATCAGCCAGCAGTCTATATATATATATATATATATATTTACTTTTTGTTCCTCATTTTCTATTATTTGCTATTTATGTATTTATTATTAGTTTTGGAGTTAAATTTTAAATTTTCTTATGGTTCAGTATTTTATTTTTTTGTTGGTGGGTGGAGGATCTGTGCTTACAAATAATTAGGAAATTATTTTATTTATTTAAAAATTATATTAAGAAACTCTAAAAGGAAAGAGATAGTTTTTTTAAAGTAAAATTGATAAATCACTAATTTATACGAAAATAAAGAACGGACGAAGATAAAAAAATAGAGAGACAATAGAGGTAACTCATTCCCACATATGCTTGATCACTTCTCAGGTGGCTGAACCACATTGAATTTGAAAAATTTTAATTTTTTTTTTTAAACCAAACTATTCTACAAAATAAATCTTTTAAAAGGTCTGAAAGAGAATGTTGCTGGGCCTCCAATGTAGATAACACTGAGATTGTGGGTGTGAGTGTAGATCTAGAATTTATTTAAAGAAAGATCATATTCGCAATATAAGAAGATGTGGTCTGTAGTTTGACAAGGCTAACACAAGTGTTTGTTCTACTCTGAATGCTATATCCTCCTTTTATCACATTGTTTATAATGAGTAATTTGTCATCTCAAGTTAACCAACCGGATAAAGTTATTTTGGTAGATAATTTATTTCCCATAAATTTCTTCTTTTTGTAAATGTTTTTGTTTCAATCTTCAACAACAAATAGAAACCAAGAGAAGATAATTCCCAAACTCTCCCATTAATTATCATTATTATTTTTAAATACCATCTTGAGTTGAAGAAACCCCAATTTTTAATAGGTATAATCACTAAAATAGTCATTGTACTTTTCTCTCTCTTCTCTTTTAATCTCTCTACTCGAGAAATGCTCCCGATTTGTCCCTTATTTTTGAAAATGTGTTCACTTACTTAGAAATACTCCCACTAGTCCTTCTACTTTTAAAAATATAAGTCGGGAGCGATTTCCGAAAGAGAGTGATCGAAAGCAGAGTATAAAGAAAAGTAGAGACTCGATTAGAGATTATATTTTTTTAATATTATTAGCACCCTTTTTAAGTTGAAATCTACAAGAATAAAAAAAATTAAACTTTTTCAGAGGTACATGTAGAAAAAAGAAACTTGTAAGTTCAATTTCAGGTTTTTATAAGGGTATATATATTAAAATTGAGAATTAAAAAAATAAAATAAAAATAAACACATAAAATAGTAAGAAAAGCCCAGTGGATGTGCAACTCGAACTCAACGAGCTCCATCGCCGCCGAGAGAACTCTTAAACCCTTCTGCAAACCCTAGTTTTGGTTTTCGCTTTCCATTTGTATACGAGATGGGAAAAGCGAAAGGGCGGGAACAAGGGCCCGGCGTCGCCCAACCAGAAAGCCACCTCCGACGCGAGCATGGATGATGCGGCGACGCAGACAAGCGCCGCTGTGGTGGAGGAGGATAAGGCTGAGAGCTCCAATCTCGAGGAGCCGATCGGAAGTTATGCCGCTAATAGGCGGTGATCAAACTAGCGCTGACTACTACTTCGATTCCTACTCGCATTTTGGTGGGTTTTCTTTGGAGCTGGATTTTTCTAGACTTGAAAGCTGTGATTTTTATTGTGCTCTAGTGTTTAATTCAGGTGTTGGTTTTTCTGACAGTGATGTTTCGACGAACGAGCTGTGTTTTTCCGTTTTTGTTTTCATTTTTATTTTTATTTTTTTTGGTGATTTGGGTTTGAGGTTAAAGGTCGTTGCTTTTGTGCTAAATCACTTGTGGAGGTTCTTAGCGTTTATATAATCACTAAGTTGATATTAATCTATTTATACTATTGTTTCATGGTTGAAGTTTATGATCCTTAGGGTTTCTTTGGAAGTGATTTGCGTTTAATGCGGCCAATATGAGGTGGATCATTGTGACCTCAAAGGCTTGGAGCTCCATCATGTGGTTATTGTGATAATCTTGACAGACAAACTATTTTAGTTATTTTTTTCTTTTGCAATGATTTTAGTGTTTAGTGCCTGCGAAGTTGTAATCTGTATCCTTGAGTTGGGATATTTTGGATAAAACTTAATTTGAATCATAATGGCTTGTGGGATTTTACGGTTCTGATCATTGTTTGCCATGGCACTGTCTAATAAAAACGTTTAACCAATGTCATCAAGGTTTTTGTTGGTGTTTTTCTGCTTGGTAAGTGTTAGGGTTGGTTGCATTTTAGATCCGGGTCTTAATTGCTTTTCCTCCAATATTCCAAGCTTTAACTGGATGATTGTTGTTTTGTCTATGATTTTTTTTCTCCTGGTTTTTGTCTGTATGTTAGCTAATGCTGGACCTAATGTTTGAATTTTCTTTTTTCTGTTTCCTCCTCTGCAGGCATTCACGAAGTAAGTACATCATGTTGAAGCTATATTGTCAGTTATGGTTCCATATTACAAGTCAGTAACTCCTTAGATATCTTCCTATATTGATGGAGCCAAACAATTCTTAGCATAATGTACAATGGTGTATGGATAATGATAGATGGAATATTGTTGCAGGTGATTATGCTATAATGCAGTTAATGATCAATGCTCAATTCTTACCATTCTTCTTTCGTTGTCTACTTCATGTTTGTCTCCTTTAATATAAACTACGTAATAATCTTTATTAGCTTTCTTGGTAACAAACTGTAATCTGTCGTTTTCTTCAGCAAAATTATGTCAGGGTTTCGATTCCACTCCAAATTTCTTCTTTCTTCTTTTTTCTTTTTTATATTGTTATATTCTTTATACTTTTCAGATTTTTGACTTTGTAAAATAAATGCAACATTCTCTCTATTGTTCTATATCCTGTAGGAAATGCTGAAAGATACTGTGAGGACAAAGACATATCAAAACGTTATTTATCAGAACTCATTTCTTTTCAAGAACAAGGTTGTTCTTGATGTTGGTGCTGGCACTGGAATCTCTCTCTTTTTTGTGCAAAAGCAGGAGCGAAGCACGTCTATGCGGTTGGTGGTTTTCCTTCTTATCCTATTCAGAGATGCACCTAGTTCCTTCATTTTATTTTTCTGCTGGAGGAATTACTCTATCCTGTAGATTTTTCGTTGCCCCTATATATGTAGTTTACCTTCTTAGTTAATATTTTGCAGGTGGAATGCTCCCTTATGGCTGATATGGCAAAGGAGATTGTCGAGGCAAATGGATTTTCAAATGGTTCTCTTGGCCTCCACAACATTTATAAATTACCAAATATGTTTTTACTTATGTATCTATGTTAACAATTGCATTTTATTTTTCCAGTCATAACTGTTTTGAAGGGAAAAGTTGAAGAGATTGTGCTTCCAGTTGCTCATGTTGACATTATCATTTCTGAATGGATGGGCTATTTTCTTTTGTTTGAGAACATGTTAAATACAGTTCTGTATGCACGCTGATAAATGGCTTGTAAGTAACTTCAATATCCTATATACTTCTCCACGCATTTTCAGCTATTTTTATTCACAATGTAAGATGATTGTCGAATTATTTGTGTAGCCCTACTCTTGTGCTGTGAACTCAAACTTGCACTGAAAGTAGTTGAAATGTCTTCTATGCCTTTGTGATTCTGAACCTGTTTGTTGAGCATAGCAATGGATGTCTACCCTTGATTATTGGTGTCATTCAAACGATATTTGGAAACGGAGCATGCAAAATGATTGATTAATCAAATTTGAAGTCAAAATTTTCATTTTTCCTCTTGTTTAAGGAAGAGTTTTGGTTTTGTTCTGTACAAACAAAACTCAAAATGTTTTTGAGCTGTCAACTAGTTTTTTCTGATGGCAGTCAGTCGTTGTTTTGAGATTCACATACATTTTTTGTTGTTGCTCTGGAGCACAGATGCATGTCTGAGTTCCCATTCATTAGATGGGATATTGGGTTATTCTTTTGTCATGAGGAGTACTGTGCATTGATGCGGTTCTTTGTCATACGGTTTGCTTTTAATGCAGTTTAAAGATGGAATCGTCTTACCAGACAAGGCAAGTTTATATCTGACAGCAATTGAAGATGCTGAATACAAAGATGATAAGATTGAATGTAAGTTTTGCACTTTTGACTGCTGGTGTATTTTTAGGCTTCCATTACCTCAACTAGTGTTGTCAAACTCTGATTGAGTATCATTTCTTGAGGGGATGAGCAGTTTATTCTATTTGTTGATTCCAATGTGATTTCTTATGAGCTGTTGATTTTTCTAATCTTGCTTTCAGTCTGGAATAGTGTGTATGGTTTTGACATGAGCTGCATCAAGAAGCAGGCAATGGTGGAGCCACTGGTTGACACAGTGGACCAAAATCAGATTGTAACAAATTGCCAATTGTTGAAGGTTGTCTTTTCTTACTTATTATCTATTATGTACTTGTGCGTCGGATTGCTTTTAACCAGCAAACTTAAGTATTCTGATCGTAGTCTCTTCCTATGTTCAGACAATGGATATCTCAAAAATGACTCCCGGGGATGCTTCCTTCACAGCCCCATTCAAACTTGTTGCTGAACGAAATGACTACATTCATGCTCTTGTGGCATACTTCGATGTATCATTTACCAAATGTCACAAGTTGATGGGATTTTCCACAGGTTTGCACTTCCATCTTCTTTTTAATTGTATGATGTGCATCTAGTTTTCCATGAGTTACTTCGTGTACTTGCACATCTGTCTTAAGTAACAACAAAAATAAATGCTATTGCCTAAGGTCGGAGGGAAATGTTTTCCCGCATTAAACTTTTTTCGATCGGCTTGTTACTGTCCATATCGCTTATCAATGGCGTTGCATGTATAATGTATGACATTTTCCACATGATGAATGCCCACTGATTTATCTGTCATTCAGGACCTAGATCTAAAGCTACACACTGGAAGCAAACTGTTCTTTACCTGGAGGATGTTCTAACCATTTGCGAGGGAGAAGCATTGGTAGGGAGTATGACTGTGGAACCTAACAAGAAGAACCCGCGCGATGTTGAAATTATGCTGAAATACACGTTAAACGGGCGCCATTGCCAGGTCTCGAGAACACAACATTACAAAATGCGCTGATATATTTGTTCGTGTATTTTTCGTTGAATTATTTGTTCAAGAATCTCTCTAAATGCGCCTTTGAGATTCTGGTGCATGCTTATGCTTGTTGTATGTATTTTTTTATGCACGCTCTCTCATTTGATTTCTTATGAATTTTGAGCCACATTATGTTACTATTGGTTTGATAAAGTCCATGATATTTCATGATACTGAGTAGTTTTATTGTTGCTCTTTTTGAGAATGAAGGTGCTTCTCTGTGGCTAAGTTTTCATTTAATCTGTTCAATTATTTACAAGTAGTATTTTGTAACTTTCTTTTAAATACTAAAAAAAGTTTTATTTTGTTCATTTCGGTGTGTGTTCTTGAATTTAAGAATTTAAATTCCGGGTGTTTTACATATGCTTTTGAAAAAAAAAGGAGATTCCTACATGTATCCTTTGTTTTATAATTTTTTATTCTCCGAGTACATTTTTGAAAATGTTGTTTTTGCAATTACTTAATGAAATTAATCAATATATATATTTACATAATTTTTAAAATAAACGGTTTGTAATTTGAAATTTAAAAAATAATATCCACAACTAAATATAAAATTTACTAATATATTAGGATAAATTTTTATGGAGGTTTATTTGTAATTTTAAGATTTTAGGGAGTGTAAACGTAAAAAATATTATATCCTTAAATTTTTTTTTATTACGTGTAAATACGAAGATAAATTGGTACTTTTTTATAAATTCATGCTGCTAAACACCACCTTACCGTTGTAAAACCTCTGCAAACCCCCCCAAATCGAAGAATTTCTAGGGTTTGCTTCTTTGCCTCCCTCCCGCCCTCGTTCTCATGGAGGCCGTTCTCGTTGAATCCCCGTTCCAATCGAAGGCTCACACTGACTTCTTTCTCCCTTCCGGCCCTAGCTACGATTCCATGCTCCGTGAATCCATTGATCGCTTCCTCGTCGAGGTCCATAAGCAACCTCGTGACTTCTCCGCCTTCCGCTCCGTCTTCTTCCGGCTTCTCCAGTCCAGCCCCGATCCCCCGCTCGAGATCATCTGGTTTTACTCCGCAGTGAACTACTTCGACTCTGTTTTAACTGGTAATGATGTCCTTGCTCGCGTTTTGGGGATCAGAGACCTTCTCCAGCTTCTCATCGCCTGTTCGGCGTCTTGTGACGGACGAAAGTCGGTGGCTTTGCTGGCGCCTGTCGTTTCTGAGCTATATCACTGCCTGATGGAGGAGAAGGAGCTCCATGGGAAGGCTAAGAGGGAGATTGAGGGCTTGGTTGAAGGTGTCATCAGCTACATTAGCATTTGTGGAAGCAAGCCACATAGTGATGCAAATGGTTCTGCTGGGTTTCTTTCTTGTTTCATGGATCTTGTTCGTGTTTGGTCGTCACGATGCCCAGGCGGCGGAGATGGCTCAGATGTGGTTTTTCCATTGGTGAATGGTTATATAAGGAGAAGGCTTTGCAACCAATGCCGGGATGTTGGGTATTTGGCTGCGGTTGTGACGTCGGAGATTTTCTTGCTGAGGCTGTGCTTGAAGGTCCGGGGAGCTGGTGAGGTCAAGACAGAGTTGCCGAAGGAGCTCAAGATATGGGCAGTCAGTTCGGTGACTGTGTTTCGGAATTCCATCTTCTTTGGTAATGGTTTCTCTTGCTATAATTGAACTTATTTATTGTTATTATAAATTAATTGTTTGAGCATGTAGATAGTGATTTGCCGTTGTTAGTGTACTTTGCGGTGGTATGATATTTCTGTGAAGGAATTATATATTAACTAGAGATTTGTATGGTTTCTGTTGAAGTCAGCATTGGTCACCTATTTGTATGGTTTCTGTCTAGTAATTCAAAGGTATTCTTATATATTTAGTTTTCGGTTGGATTCTGAAGTCATTGTTAAAGATGAATACGACCTGGATGCTGCAAAATGATGGTTGTCTTCTGCGTTTTGTCCTGAGCCCGATTATTGCTTTTTTTGCTTGACTGGTAGATTTCTTACTTGTGTACAACCCATTGTTTGGCTAATATTGAAACCGCTTTCTTTTGCATTCGTATCTGATTCTTTGATCATGAATGTGTCAATCTTTCATAAGTCAAATTCTATGATATAGAGTAGAAAGGAGCACCTTTTCTTCTCAAATCCTATTTTGAGGGCTGGCCAGGTTGATTAATTTTGAGTTTTATATGTTGGGAACAGAGATATTATTGAAGCTGCTGCTGGGCCCAACACTGCCTTTCAAATCCTTATTGGTGAGTACATGCCGTTTTGGATCACATAGTAATTTTATGGAGAAGTGAGTGTGCATGTCTTTCTTAGCTGAGTGGTAAATGGAGCAATCCAAATAGAAGTGCCCTTCTGAATCAGCATGAATTGCAGTTACATCAAAAAGGATTTTTGCTTCCTCATAGTTGTTCTCATCATTTTGTTTTGTTGATATAGAAAGTTCTGATTCTCTTAAATAAAGCATTTGACTGTTAAGGGTCTATTATGATGCTTGTAAATTGTATATCTTTTGCAGATAAGCATCATTTACTGATGTACTCTCTCTGTCAAAATCTCCAAAACTCTACGTTGTATTACTTCTGTATTCAATAATAAGCATGCAGGGAAGGATTTCTTCCAGACACTTATCTTCATATCAGATATTTGAAGAACACAAGAACAATGCGCATATTGACATGATACGCATCTGTTCCTGCTCTGAACTCGTTGATGAAATTTGTGAATTCCTCTTATAGGATCTTAATTTTATGTTAGTCATATCACTTAAAGTGTTGACTTAGAATGGTTGAGTTTGGTTTTGTTAGGTAATCTGGATGGTCTTGAGATTGAATGTGGCATTAATCTCTTTACTTTAGGTTATTGAGATGCTTTGGAGAGAATCCTTGAGAAACAGTGTAAGTGCAATGTTGTGTGCTAATTTCAAGTCAAAACTCACGGTCAATTGCGTATTCTTGTATAGCTTTCATCCGAAATAATATGCTTGGCGTGACTGCTTTCACTGTGCCAGTTAGGGTGCACACCTGCCTTGAAGTTAATTTTTGCCCAAGAGATTTCTCGAGTGGAATGTTAATTAAATGTGGTCTAAAATTTGTCATTCTTTTGATGGAATGTTTCTTTTCTAGCATTTTACAAGAAATGTATAGCCTATTAGGATTCCCACTATATGTTGCTTGTATTAATTAGTATCTTTGTGAAGCCTTTTTCCTCAAAATTTTGCACAAGCATGCTTGAATTCATGTTCTAATTTCAAACTCTTGCATGGTTTAGAATTCGAAGGAGGAGAACCTTGTGAAGAGCATCCTCTATGATGCGGTGATACTCGTGGATTATTCTTTTCTTAATCCTGGAATGGGCCCGGAACAGTCATTTGATCGTATAAAAAGTCTTGCTTTGACAAGACTGTTCGTATCTGATGAAGCCATCAGAATAGCCAAGTAAGGAACTATTTAAATCAGGTTCCAAGATTCTTAGTTTATTTCCCCACTGTTGGGTTTTGATGTAGATTTTGATAACAGGGAAAATGGGGATCATTCCAAGGTTTTATCCTATACAAGTGCCTTTTCCACCTCCAATCTTCCCGGTGATTTTGTTAAGTGGGTCAACAATCATGCTGCTGCCAGTAAGGTGGCATGCAAGCGGCCAAATGGCACTACGCCTCAAGCTCTTTTGGGTGGGTATCCACATGGCTTGTGTATGATCGTTTTCCATTTTAATTTTGATACACCATGTAGTCTACAAATATCATCAGATCTCATTTTCTGTTTGCAGTGTGGCTTGAGGGCCTTGAGGACAATGGACTGACACTGTTTGAGGACCGAATATCTAGCTTGCGAACCAAGCTCTTAAATCAAGATGGAATTCACCATCCCGGGGAATCACTAATTGATCCAAACGAGTACTCAGATGCTGAACTTTTCCATCTTGATACAAGGGTGAATCCTGAAGTCGAAACAGAACCTGTGGATTATAAGTTCTCTGCTGCTGTTAGCTTAATGAGATCTAAAGCCACCTATTCACGGAGGAAACGAAAAGAATTTGGGGGTGAAGAGGCTGTACCTTCAAAGCTTGGCAAACATGAGGCCAATGATGATTCTGTGGAAGACTATTCCATGTCTTATGCCGGCAATGATCGTATGAGCAGTGATAGTGAGATCGAGAATCCCGAGTCTGATGACAACATGGACATAGTAGGGCAATGAGATGAGTAGTGGTTTAAGCGCATGGCAAATCACACTTATGCTAGTTTTTAGTTAAAAGAAAAATCATATATATATTGGTGCACTAGCATCATCATATTTTCTCATGCTTTCAGGAGCATGAGACTTAACCACTTCACCTGCTGAGAGAGGAAGGAGTTGAATGACCTTGTCTCCATCCATCTCTTTCGTTTCAGTAAATGTTTTGTTCGTCGGAAAACTAATATCTGTGATGGAGATTTAAAATATTCATATGGTTATTTTAACTTAGCTTCAACTACAATGTGTTAAAACTATGTGCGAAATTTTGATTTTTATGTTAACAAGTTTGGTGTAGCCTGGAAATTGAATCCTTTTGGGTGTGTCTATTTAGGAAGCTTGGAGTTCAGCATCATCACCAACCAAGCGTTAGCAAAGCAAGAAGCACACTGGAACTCTCAGTGGTTCAAGTGTCCATTACCACTTCTTTTTGCTCTGCTTTTACAGAGAAATTGACAGTTGAAGAGGTTTGAGTGCATGAAGTTAAAGTTTTTAATATATTTTTGTGTGTCAATGTGGATTCTAAGCAATGATCTTCCAATTATTTTACATATTAAATATGGTTCCATTCTTATTAGTATATTTTATTATTATTATTATTATTATTATTTTTATTTGGTTCTTTTGCAGGTTTTAGTCATGGCTACCAACTCTGTTTCAACTGCAAGGTAACCAGACTACTTCTCTTCAAAGTTTGTTAGGAAACCTCAATATTGAATTGCTGATTATGACAAGGCTCCTTCTACCTTAGCTATTGACTAATCAAAATTAACATTTTGCCTTGCTTTGACTTTACCTTCTTATTATTTCTTGTTTAATATTATGGTCTATGCTAGAGCTATAGTAAGCACATGAATCACATTATTTTTAAAGAAGTGGACAACATTATAATTAAATAAGTTGTTTTTCTTTCTTTAATAAAGAAATAAAATTTTGAAAAAAAAAAAAAATTTAACTCATAGTAAAATTTAGTTGTGTGGAATAAAAAAGAAAGAAGCAAAACAAAAATTCTATTGTCCAAATGGATTCAAAGTAAATGAGGGTAACATGTGAACTAAATATATATGTTTTCCGGACATGTCATGACATCAATATTGCTTGCATTCTCTATCATGCCATTAATAATTTTTATTTTTTTCCCAAAAATACATCATTAGATTTCCCCCATGACATGCAAACACTCTCAAAGTGGTGACCACATTGGCATCAAGATTTGGTTGTATATGATGACAGAGAAACGTGGGCGCAAAACACTGGTATATTCTTTGCTATCTTATTCACCCATGTCCTTACTTAATAATATAAAGAATAAATAAGTTGATTTAAAAAAATATATATAACTTTTGAAATTTTAGTGAATTATTAATACAAAGCCCTTATAAATAAATAAAAAAATTAAATTAGACTGACTTAAAGACCAGTGAATTTTAACTTAATCTTTATGCATAAGACCTTGTTTAAGAGACTAATTAAGTTGTTAATCTCTCAATATAAACCGTTGGATCAATGGCCACCAGCTTCATCGCACGGCTCACAGACTATCCGAGTTCGAAGGGAGTAAATGTACCTTCTATCAGAGACTAACCCAGAAATCCCGGAATACACTCAAAAAGTAAAAACTGGTCCCATGATTAACCTGATTCGGATCCTATGCCACATCCGTTAACAGAGAATTTTCTCCCTAGATTGCCCTCCAACGGTCCAGATTTTGTTCTAATGGCTAACTTTTAGAACGGGCCGTTGGATTTAACGGGTTATCGGATCCTTACCATTTGGATCCTAGCGGATCCGTTAGTGAACCCGACAAAGTCCGCACGTTAGCCACATAATATGACAAAAGTACCCTCAATGAAATTTTTTTTTTCCTTTTTATGTGATTAAAAAAAACCAAAAATAATCTCAACGGGAAAATTTCTATTCGACAACGGGAAAGTTTTTTATTTTGTTTTTTGGTTGGTTACTCAAATAAAAGAAAAGGGCAGTTTGGGAATCTCGGGCAAACAAACTGGCGTCACTTTCAGAGAGCTGCGAGGTCACTTTCGTCCTTTGGCTCCTGTTTGAGTATAATGCACCCGCGGTTAACTTTACCGGCGTCTCTCACCTGCCAGCTGGGTCAAGAGAGAGAAAGCGTCGGTGAGGTTGAACCTGGTTCGCTTTCCGGTTCAATTGAACCGATTTGGTTCGGTTTGCTTCCTATATATATATATATGGGCCAAGAGAGAAGAAGGGAAGGAGAGGACAAGGAGAGAGAGAGAGAGAGAGAGGAGGGATTTCCGCTGTTCGTGCCGAAGGAGACCCCTCGCGGAACGAATGGTGGAATCGAGTGGCTCTGTCTGTCTGGATGTGGAGAGGATCTCGTTCGGTGGAAAGGTTAGAGCTTCTTGATCCATCGGCATTTTGTCTTCGTTGCTGATATTGTGGATTTTCTCACTAGTTCGTGTTTTTTATGCGTTTGGTTTCATTGTGGTGTTGTTTTAGGGATTTCTTAGTTTGTTTCTGGTTTATTGTTGCTTTTTTGGTTGTGTTTTTGTTGAAATGTTAGTTTTGTTTTTCGGGGGTTGATGTTTGATGATTTGATTTCTTGGGATTTTTTTTTTTTATTAAAAAAATGGTTTTATGCTTTGATGTGTTGTTCCTTTTTAATTAATTGAGTTGCTAGTATTTAAGTTGTTTTAGTTTTTCTTTTTTGGCTGGAAAGTTGGGAGCTTTCTTGCTTGATTGATACTCTCTTTCTTATCCAGGCAATCTTCGTTCATTTATTCTTTCTTTGTTTCTGTTTTATTTCTGGTTTTCAAGTTTTTGCGGGTAGTCTTTCTTACAGCTTTGTTTTGTCTTGTTTTATGGACTTTTCTCGGGTTTGAAAACTTCTGGGAATCGCTGAGTTTTTGTATGTGCCTTTTGTTTGGTATGCGAATTCTGTTTTTTGATGATTGGTTTTTATTTTCCGTCAATTTGGTCAATACAAAGATTTATTGGGAAAAATCTGGGTGGCGTGGGACCTTTCATTGCAGGACCATCCTTTAACTCGAAGAATAGAATTGATTCCTAACTAAAGCTAGGTGTCATGGCATTTTATTGAATGGTGGGAGGAGTTCAACTTAAATTTTAATTTGTTTTATTGGTTGCTTTCTTGTATCCTCCTGGATTCTCAAACTTCTCTGATGCCTTTTTGTTTTTGAAGTTATTTATCAGGATCAAATTATTTGTGCTCACTTTTCTTTTAGCCATTTTTTTAAGATGCTTTAATTGGTGGTAATTTAGATGCCTTACTTGCAAAGCTTGCATTTTGGGTTGTGGGGATTGCTGCCTTTTCATAACGCAAGCCATACTCTGTGAATGAGTAAAAACTGATCTTTTTTTATTATTATTTATGTGTACTACTCAAGAAAATCATTTTTTTTTTTGGTTCAGTGAAGACAATAACATGGATATGTTTGTAAAAATCTTTTTTTTTTTTCCTCCGTTCATTTTGTCCTTGATGATATCCCACTAGTAGTTTTAGTGACTGTGTGAGAAACGTTGATGGTCAAACATTCTATTTGAACTAATGATATATTCCTTGATAGAGATCTTTGTTCAACAAGCCTTACAAGTTGAGAATTATGGCTTATTCCAGGAATACCTAATTCAAACTCGCCATGGTTCTGTATCTGTAGCTGTGTATGGAGATCAAGAGAAGACTGCACTTGTTACTTATCCAGATATTGCTTTAAATCGTGAGTATCTGGTATCATGGACTTCCATAATGACTGTTATTTCCTCCCAGTTCCTATATTAATTATGTTATCGTTCTTCACATTATTTGATACGTCATGCTGTCTTTGATAATGCACAGGGTTTACTGTAGATTTTTTTTTTTTATTTTTTTTTTTTTTTATTTTTATTTTTATTTTTCTAAGCCTTGAGTATATGATTGTGAATGTTTTCTTTGGATGCTTACGGATGTATGTTATTAGATGTGTCGTGCTTCCAAGGCTTTGTTCTTTTGCCCTGAAGCTGCCTCGTTGCTTCTTCACAATTTCTGCATATATCATATCAGTCCTCCAGGGCATGAGGTCGGTGCTTCTTCCATTTCACTTTAATATTATTTCCACAATCTATGTATATTAAGGATTAATATCCATATGAAAGAATTGTGCTCACATAAACCTGGGTTGTCATCTTCCTCAAGAGTTCTTGCAGTTAGGCGCTGCTCCAATTTCTTTAGATATTCCGGTTCCTTCAGTTGATGATTTAGCGGATCAAGTTGCAGATGTTCTTGACTTCTTTGGGTGATAATTCTATCATTATTTGTTTATGTGTATAATGCTGGTTTGGATCTACCGCATAACAATCTACATATTTTTCCAGCTTAAGCTCAGTGATGTGCTTGGGAGTCACGGCGGGTGCATATATTCTTACACTGTTTGCAGTATGTCTCCCTCTGAATAAGAATTTGTTTAAACATTTGATATATGTTGTAATGCTAATTATATTTTTTATTATAATTGTAGATTAAATATAGAAAACGTGTACTTGGTTTGCTACTTGTTTCCCCTCTATGTAAAGTGCCTTCTTGGACGGAATGGTTGTATAATAAGGTAGTTTCTCCTTCCTCCCTTTGTACTGTATAGTTTTTATAACCATGTTTGGATACAGCTGAAAATCTTGAGTTTCAGGTATTGTCTAATTTGCTTTACTACTATGGGATGTGTGGTTTGGTTAAGGAGTGCTTACTTCAAAGATACTTCAGCAAGGTATAATAATTTCCTTTTCACTTGTCGTATTATCTCATTCCAGCAAGAACATGTGTTATATATAGTGGCTTCCTGCTTGTCTATTCCTTTATAGGAAGTTCGTGGAAGTGGACAGGTCCTCGAATCAGATATTGTACAGGCATGCCGAAGTGTAAGTGTTTTGTTAACACCTCTTTTATTTATTGGGAAGCAAACATCGAATCTTCAACGTTTGTGATATTTTTCATTTTGCAGTTGTTGGATGAGAGACAAAATACAAATGTATGGCGGTTGCTTCAATCAATTAATGGGTACAAACTATAAACAGAAATCTGATTTTGTGATTTGATTTTAATTTGGTCTAGCTTATCATCTTTGGTGTCCATTGATTGGCAGGAGAAGTGACATCACTGAAGCATTTAAAAAAATACAGTGTCGGACTCTAATATTTGTTGGCGAAAACTCTCCTTTCCATTCTGAAGCCATCCACCTCACTTCAAAGTTGGATAGAAGATATTGTGCTTTCGTAGAGGTACTGGTATTCCCATTCATAGGATAGTTATCTAAAGTACAGAACATCATCATTTTAAATCATTTATACTGATGGAAAATATACAGGTCAAGGCTTGCGGATCCTTGGTGACGGAAGAGCAACCCCATGCCATGCTGATACCAATGGAATACTTCTTCACATGGTATGGACTCTTCCGGCCTTGCCAATTTAATGGGAGCCCCAGAAGTCCTCTCAGTCCATTGTGCATTTCGCCAGAGCTTCTGTCTCCCGAGAGCATGGGTCTCAAGTTAAAGCCGATAAAAACTAGAGTTTCACTTCAAGCTTGAAAAAGAAATGACCGGTCCATCGCGTGCCTTATGTTAGACTTAGATTGATGTTCTTTTTGCGCCTGCATTCTAACTAAAGCTGTGTAGATATTAAAAACTTAAAAAAGATGAAGAAAGCATGGGCTGCTCTTGGCTTTTGGTAAAGATTAGGTATTCTATTCTATTCTATTCCATTCATTTGTAAATCAACATTTCATATGACTGATAATAATAATAAAAGAGAAAGATGTGGTAGAGTCCTTTTGGATCATTGTGTTGTGCTATATGTTTTTTCATATTCGTTGTACTGTTTTCAATTCTTTCTATTCTGAGAGTAGATGAAGTGTCCACATTACTGATTATGTTAATGCAATGATAGAAACCGGAATGCTGATACTATTTAATGGCAGATGAGGTGTTGTTTTCTGAGATAATGAAACAAACTGGATTGAGAATCTGAGTTTGAGTGGAGATGATGAATTGAAGAAGGTTTATTTGTTTGAAGTCTTACTTGGCTGGCAAGTGTCAATGTATTTTTGTTTATTCTGGAGAGAAATAAGAGTACAAGAAATGGTGTCATTTGAGCTGGACTTCTGGACCCATGAATTGGATCTGTATATATTGCTTGACAGATATGTTACCATATAATAATAATAATGTGGAAAATGTGTATGTTTGATATCAGAGAAGTCTGTAGAATTCTGAACAAGATGCTTGCTTGATTCCTGTTTATTTATTAATTTTTTTGTTTGTTTGTTTATATATTTATTTTGTTTATCAAATCTGGCAAGGAAGCTATGCTTATTGCATACTTCCTTCCTGACAGGTCTGTGATCTTTGAAAGATAATTTATTTCTTTTGATTTCAGGAACTAAATTTAAGGAATAAAAATATGAAGCATGATGTAGCTTAGTTATTTATTAATTTGTTTTCTGTACTTGATTTGTTAATATATCTCTGTTCATGTTGTATTTAAACAGTCCTCTGATGTTTGCTGTACTTGATTTGTTGATATATCTCTGTCCATTTTGCCTATTTTTTTGGGTGACTTTTTTTTTTGTATGTAGTTCTTACAATTCATGTTTTTAGTTGTTAATTATAATCATATAAAATATATGTTATGATAAATTAAAAAATTGATAAAGAGAAAATTATAAACTAATAATAACAATAAATCATTATTAAGCAAATTGCTTTTGAAAAAACTAGAATAACAATTTTTGGATTTCAGCCCAATCAACTTTGTCAGCTAACCAAGCCCGCCTCATTATTAAATCCTCTCAATATGTTAAAAACCCTAAAAATCCAAGCTTTTATATAAATCATTAATATCAGTGCATCAAATGATACATAAATATCAAAATACAATAATTCATTTTAAAACAACAACAATTTTATTTTATCACACCAATATCAGTGCATACCAATAGTTCAACTACCTCTTATTTGTTAGTATTGGGTTTCTTGTGCATGTGTTTATTTTAGGGAAGATCTGAGATCGAATCCCAAAATCCACGCAAAGTGAGAACACGTGTTGTTAAATTTGTAGTTGTGTTTCATGTTTGCATACATTCCCGACTTCCCTTACATAGTTACATGGGACACTTGTCGCAAATTTATGAAAAAAAAAACTAATATCTGTATATATATATATATATATGTGTGTGTGTGTATATATATATAACATGTAATTAAAACACATTAATTTGCTTGTTATTTTGTCCTAATCACAAGACAAGCAGTTCCACAATTGTTTTTGCTGCATAAAAACATAAACAAGCTGCAGTTTTAATCTTCTTCAATAATATCTGAATGAAGACCTCAAGATGTTCAGAAATGGTCAGTGAGGAACAGAAACAGGATGAGAAATGGAGGACTGATCATGAGAAGCCATTGGCAATGCTTCAAGCTTGCAATCCATGGAAATCAATGGTGATGATCCATTGGAAGAAGAAGAAGAAGAAGAAGAAGAAGAAGCAGAAGACATCTGATAATTGGAAATAAGTTGCATGAGAATTCTCTCAAGTTCTTCACCATTGCTCCATTGATGAACCTCAGCTTTGATTAGCTTGGAATTTTCAGAAATAAGTTCAAATAAAGGGTAGTCCTTCTTAGCCATTATATGGTCTCCTTTCATTAAGCTTTAGTGAAGGACAGTAATCTCCTTTTCCATCACCCAAGTATATGAATTGATCTCCTTTTGTTTTTGAAGCCATCTTTGTTTTCATTCTCTCAATTATCTTTCCCTGATTACAATAAAATAAATAAATAAACTTTAGCACTGTTTATTTGCCCTTATAAAAATTCAAACTCAATAGGTAGAATATGTTTAGCATATCTTATCTTTGATGGATCATTTAATATTTTTTTTTTCATCTTCATCTTATATAAAATTGATGTATGTATGTATATTTCTTTGGAGTTTTTATTTTATTTTATTCTATTCTATTCTATTTTTCTTGCTATTATAGACTTTATTTTATCATTCTCTATATACTCCTGAAATTAATTTTGATTATCTACTTTAATTAAAAATAAAACAAATGTGTTTATCATATTTAATATTGTTATTTCAAAAATATAATGGAATAGTTCTCTTGTTAGGTAGTTTCATTTTAACGTTTGTCTTTGATAAATTTATGAAAATATTTCCTACATGCAAATCTAATGTTATTCATTTACATCAGACATACATAACACAACATACATATACCAAGTTTTAAATACAAATAAATTAACAACTAATCACAAATATTTATAAAAATAAAATAATAATTATATAATTTATAAATAAAAGGGAGTTGATCACCTTGCACATGTTTGTAGGGCAAAGAGAACAACCATGAGGAGAATTAATATGATCATTATATGGCAAAATCCTTAGTCTCCCATCTTCATCAACATAACAAGGGTTTGTGTTTATCTCTGAGAAACAATCAAGAACTTCATGCTTTTTCAATATTGTCTCAATGAACAACAAGTTTGCATCACTTACAATCCTCAAATCACACCTACAAAAATAAAACCCCTCAAAATAAATATAAATAAATAAATAAATACATAAGTTAATAAAAAAATCAATTACCCCATAGCATAAGCTGACTTGATTGCATTAATAATATGAGCATCCAATTGAACTCTTCTCAGGCATTTGACAATATCTTCTATTGTTTTTCCTTGCACATGTAGCTCTTTCATCATTGTATCCTAAAAAATATATATACAAATATTATATATATATATATATATATGAGGACCAGTAATTTAGAGATGCCCTTAGATTTCAAATTTAAGTACGTCGACAGTAGCCGTCAGATGTCAATCTGACAACTATGATAATTACAAATAGTACAAAAACGTGTTTTGCAGTATTGTACGGTAATCATAAATAGTAAAAGATAGACAATACTTATATAACAAACAACTATTGGATAATGATTTAACGGTTGTAATTAATCGTCTCTAAAGAACAGTAATCTAGAGGCGTACCTAAATTACCATTTCCCTAATATATATATTATCAACTTTGCACATACCATTAGAGTGTTCCAAATCATGCATGGCAAGAGTTGTTGAAAGAGTTCACCGATGCCGAGCTCATTGACCACCCATTCATCGCTATCGCAATCGATGATTGTCTGATCGAAGTCGAAGACTAGAACAATACTGTCCATGATTTTCTAGTTAATTTTATGAAGGGATGGAGTTAATAAGAAATAATACTTTAGCTATTTATAGGACACAAAAAGTTGTTGCATGACATAAGGTGGGAAGAAAAAGGTTTTTTGTTTATCTATCTCACTGTATAAAAATGTATATAATTTTAACTTTATATTTTTATAATAATAATATTAATTAAATTAATTAGTTTGCAAGGATTAGTGGGATTGCCACCAATTTATATTAGGGGTGTTAGCTCCCTTTGATCCTTAGGGGCCTTTGGAATATCTTCTAGATGCTTATTAATTAATTTATTAATATATAGATTCATATATGCTCACATATATGACTATAATTTCTTTTTTTAATTTATGGTTTTAGTTTTTGCATGTTTTTTTGTTTAAATTTGATTCTCTATGACATAGTTTTTTTTATGTCATTTAATTTAATTGAAAACATATTTTACACGATTATTCTGAACATTGAATCAAAAGATTTAGTTTTTTAAAAGATAAATAATGTTTTTCTTTTAAAGTTGTGGATGATATAAAATGAAACTTAATGTGTTCACATTAAAAAGATGATGGAGATTTGATATCAAATAAGTTTATTTTTAAGATGTTTTTATGGGGAATTTGTAAGAAATTTTTAAAATAATTTTTTTTAATTAAGTATGGATAAATCACAATTTTGTTGAAATAAAAGAAGGAGTACAGGAGTGGAGATAAAAACATTTTTACTAACATGAAAAATACTCCAACTCACAGAATCAATATTCATCCAAAGTAACTAAGCTATATTTATGTATATGAATAAAAATATGATTTTAAAGGACACAAAACAGGCACTTTGGAAACATGACATAGCTCAAAATTTAAAAATAATATTAAAAATGTTAACATATGTCAACTCATTAATTGATTCATAGTCATACGTAACAACTCAAAATATACATTTTTTTAAAAAAAAAAAAAGGAGGAAAAAGAAATAGTTTGGAAGATGGGTGGAATGCATTAACATGGAGTGGAAATGAACAGATGCCACTTCCATGTTTGTGCTTGTCAATTGGCATTCAAATTTGTTCATGTTGAGATAATAAATTATAAAATGTTATTGCCACTTCCACTAGTTCTTCTAAAAATACATAATTTAAATTTAGTTATATTTTCTTCATCATAAATATTAATATTGATTTGGTTTGAGTTGGGGCTCTTCATGCATCAAGCAACATGATAAAAGTTGAAAAATTGGAGTGGGTTTTAAAGATGTATAAATTATTTATATTAGTTAAATACTATATACTTTTATTCATTAAAAATATTATAAATAAAGATCACATTTATTAAACAAATAATTATAAATGAGCTTCCGTATAATTCAAGTCAAGGGTAACTTAAGTCAACCCAATTAAGTTTTTTTAAATTTTTTTTTATATTATTTGTAAAGATATATGAACTATATTCGAATTTTTGATCTTTGATTTGAGAAAGGAAAGTAATATCAACTATGTTATTTTAAGGTGGTAGCTAGCTAGCATGGTTTATGTCTATAGGTTAGTGAATTTGAATTGAATTTTTAAATTTTTTTAATCAAATAAAGGCCACATTTATTAAATACCTAACTTAGCAAGATAGGTGTTTTTTTTTTTCCAATCTGATAACAACAAGATTACATTTCTGGTGTTTTTTTTCTCCATTAACCAGTTCAAGGGATTGTCACATGTAATATATCCCATAAAAAGTGATTTGTAAATAAATATTTTAATCAGTAAAAGTAAAAATTTATTGAGCAGAAACTAGTAAAAATTAACTGTCTTGCTTTAAGTGGATGCTTGGTTCAGGATGGAGTGAAGGAATTATTAAAAAAAAAAAAATTGTAGGGGGGAAATTTTATTTTCAACTAAAATTTTAAATTATTTTGATAAGAATAAAAGTTTAATTATTGTTTGTCAGTTGTCTAACAAAGTAATTTTTAGTTTTTTTTTTCTAGACTTAAGACCGATAATGAATAGTTAAAAAATACTATACTTAAAAAGTGAATGTAATTGAAATGAGAATGTTGGGATGGATGTTAAACATTAATAGGAAATGACCAATTTAGTAATAAATTCATTATCAGAAAAAAGAATTGATTAAGATGATATGGACATAGAGTTAAATGACTTACAAATTGCCCATAAGAAATGTGAAAGCTCGGGGAGATCTTAAAATGAGGAAATGTATAAGTAAAGAGTGATTCGCAAAAAATTTACATAATGATATGTAGGATAGAGTGCCAACAACTTAATATTGTTGTTGGAAATTAAGTATTTTGTTTTATCATTTTTTTAAATCAAATTTTTTAAAAAAATCATCCTTATCTTTATCTGCAATTATTTGGTTTAGATTAAAAACACACACACACACACAAAATCATGATTGTCCTTAATTCTGATTTTGGTGAATGAAAAGAATGTGCCAGAGAAGTGAAAATATAGATGAAGCAGAGAGGGGAGGGAATAGAGATTTTTAAAGAGGGTTAGACGATAGGTTGTTAGACAACCTCAATAACATGAAAGGTATTTTTTTTTACCAACAAATATTAGTTTTGGAAAGAAAACACTATGAGACATGCATGCTATCAAGACTGAGCCCTCTAAGTTTTAGGACAATACTAAATTTGCGATGCCTTTGTTCTTGCGGTTTTGATTTCAAAAATGTAGATAAATCACTTGATTTATTTTATGTTCTTTGAGATATTTTAATAAATGATGAAAAATAGGGTTCCCTTTATGATTCACCTTGTTGTTACTCATAGCTTTATTTTAGATGCGATCGTTTTCATGTTGGGTGGAAAGCTAATATATGCAATCGGCATCTATTATACTTTATTAGAAATTTTTGTTGCCATTGATTATTCATTTGTAGAATTATTGCTTCACTAGGCATACATGGAACATGATAGAGATGACGATATTTAGAAAACTTGAACATTTAAGCTTTTCTTTTTTATTTTAGCTTTAAATATTGCCAATTGCCAATTATCTTGATAGGTATCAATTAAGAATCTTCAAAAACTAGGTTATCCTTATAACATGCCTTTTTAAAGTTAAAGTCAAATTGAGTCTTTGTTTTTTTCCTTTAAGTGACAAGTTAGAGAAAGAATTGATTAAAATGATGTGGGCATGTCATTAAATGATCCTCAAATATAGAAATGTGAAAGCTTGGGGGAGGTCTTAGAATAAGGAAATGTTTACATGTGGAAAAAAAGATTCATATAACTGACCCGGTAATGGCTTAATGTTGTTAAAAATTTAGTATTTTGTTTTACCATTTTTTTCTATAAAAGTAATCACATGTTTAGATTTTAAAAAATGAAATCATTATTATCCTTATCCGCAAGAGCGGTTATCTGACACTTGATTTAGATTTTTTTTAAAAAAAACATGAAATCGTCATTCTCCAAGAGTGATTCTTTGACGCATGGTTTAGATTTTTAAAAAGAAATGGAATCATCATTATCTATTGTTCAGAATTTTGTTGAATAGAAAAAGCGTCAGAAATATAGAAAAAGCAGAGAGAGAGAGAGGAGGATAGAGATTTTTAAAGAGGGCAATGAGAGGTTGTCAGAGACTCGAGAAAAAAATACCATATTGTCATCAACATTGAAGGTATAATTCTTTACCAACAAATCTGAGTTTTGGAAAGCAAATACTATTAGACATGCCTACTTTGAAGACCGATCCTTTAGGTTTTAGGAAAATACCAAAATTGTGACGACGCCTTTGATCTTGAGCGTTTGATTTGAGAAATTAAGATGAATGCCATGAAAAATATGGCTCCTTTTATGATTCGCCTTGTTGTTACTCATCTTGATTTTAGATGTGATCGTTTTCATGTTGGGTGGAAAGCTTATATATGAAATCGACACCTATTATACTTTATCAGAAATTTTTGTAGCCATTAACAATTCATTTGTAGAATTATTGCTTATGAAATCGACATCTATTATACTTTATCAGAAATTTTTGTAGCCATTAACAATTTATTTGTAGAATTATTGCTTTGTTTCATTATGGATATGGTAATATTTAAAAACTTAAAAATTTAAGTCTTTTCTTTTCTACCGGCTTTAATTAATCTTGCATATTGGCAATTATCTTGATAAGTATCAAGATAAGAATCTTCATGAACTAGGTCATCTTTATAGCATGTCTTTTTAAAGTGAAAGTTGCATTCATTCTTTGTTTTTCTCTTTCATGGCGAGTCAAGAAAGAATTGATTGAGATGATATGACATGTCATTAAGTGACACACAAATGCCCTCATACGAAATGTGAAACCTCGGGGGTAGCTCTTAGAATAAAGAAATGTATACCAAAGGAGTGGTTAGTAGAAATTTTACATTATAATATCTTGCTAGGATAAAGCTTCATGGAAAGAAGGATTAACATAGTTGACAAGTAACTGCATAATATTGTATTGAAAATTAAGTATTTTGTTTTATCATTTTTTCTAAAAAAAATCAAATTAAAAAATTTAAAAAAATCATCCTTATCTTTCACGTGGTTTAGATTTTCAACAAAAAATATTATAAAATAATATTGCCATTATCCTTATCCACAAGAATAGTTATTAGGTAGTTTTGACTTTTCAAAAACAAAAAAAGAAATTATAATTTCCATAAGTGCAAAAGCGATTCTCTGACAGGTGGTTTAGATTTTGAAAAATAAAATAAAATTGCCAAAATCCTTATCTGCAAGAGCGGTTTTGATTTCGGGGAACCAAAAAAAAAATGTCAGAAAAGAGATAATATAGAAGAAGTCAAAGAGAGAGAGAGAGAGAGAGGGAGGGGATAGAGGTTTTTCAAAGAAGGCAAGACGAGAGGTTGCCGGACACCAAAGAAAAGAACATCTCATTGTCATCATCATCGAAGGTATTTACCAACGAATATAAGTTTTGAAAAGACAGCACCAGACATGCACGCTTTTAAGAGTGATCCTCCAAGTTTAAGGAAAATACTAAATTTGTGATGCTTTTGTTCTTGCGGTTTTGATTTGAGAAATTCAGATAAATCCCTTGATTTATTTTATATTATTTGAGATAATTGAAACAAGACGAATGATAAAGAATAGGCCTCCGTGTATGATTCACCTTGTTGTTACTCATAGCTTGTTACCTATTATTGCTTCGTTAGGCATACATGAAACATAATGGAGATGATGATATTTAGAAACTTGAACATTTAAGTTTTTTCTTTTTTATCTGCTTTAAATCTTTCCAAATGGCAATTATCTTGATTGGTATCAAGAATATTCCTGGGTTATCTTTATAGCATGTCTCTTTAAATGAAAAGTCGAATTCATTCTTTATTTATCTCTTTACTGATGTGTAAAGAAAGAATTGATTAAGATGGGTATAATTCTATGAATATTATTACTACTATTCTAAACTTACTTTTTTAGTCTCTCTACTTTATTAGTCCCTCTATTATTTTAATTGAATTATTTCAGTGCCTTTATTGAGGTTAAGGTTTATGGGGACTGATATAGCTTAGTTAAAATTGTCGAGGGAGTAAAATGTTATAATTTAAAGTAGAGGAACTAAAAAAATAAGATTGACAAAGTAGAAGGGTTGTTGAGGGAATTACACTATTAAGATGATATGGGTATGTCGTTAAATGACCCGCAAATGCCTCTGCGAAATGTGAAATCTCCCGGGGTGTCTTAGAATAAGGAAATGTACACCTAAAGAGTGGTTAGTAGAAATTTTATGCAACATGGAAGGAAGAATTCATATAGTTGATCAGTAACAGCTTAATGTTGTTCTTGAAATTAACTATTTTGTTTTATCATTTTTCAAAAATCAAATAAAAAAAATAATAAAATCAACCTTATTAGACATGTGGTTTAGATTTAAAAAAATAAAATAAAATCATCATTACCCTTTTCCATAAGAAAGCTTATCTCACACAAGATTTAGATTTTCAAATAAAAAAAAGAAAAAAGAAATAGAAATTATCATTGCCCATATCTACAAGAGCGGTTGTCACACTCCGACCCCTGGGCAAGGCACGCGACAACAGTTGTAACAATCTTAAGAAGGATACACGCCATCTAACTCTCGAATTGCCACAGGGCTTACAACTCCCTACTAATAACAATCCAAAGAAGAAGTGTACAACTAGAAGACATGAAACAAAGATAGAACCAATAGAGTATGCAATATAACACCAAATGACATGGTTCAAAAAAGTAGAGATACAGAGTAGCAACATATAGATCAAAGTCTACAAAAGTCAAATATCTCACTAGTGGATCTGTAGTCTTATACAATGCATTATGATCAAAATGACAAACATACATCTAAGACTAGAAGAAGAGGAAGGGAAATTGTCAAGCATTCGTCTGTTCAAGCCTTCCCTACTCGCTAAAGCCTAAAAATGGTGAGAGGCATGAGTAACATGATTACTTAGTGAGGGGTGACTGCATAGATAAATAGAGTTCTAAATCATTTCAGAATGATAAACAAGTTAAATGCAGTTTGCTTAACATCAAGTAAAATATTTTAAAAACATCCATATGTAAATCAATAAATATTAGAAGTACAAAAATAGGTTTCCTGTTTAGTTGAGGCCTCAACCAATATTGGGTCCGCCGAGGATTTGAAAACCAAATAAGAAAATCCCTTGCCGTTGGCTTCTGATCAACCCTGGCGGTGACCCCGAATATCTCAACATCACACCAATCAAGAGCTCTACAACACCTTTTGTATGGAAAAACCCAGGGTCAACCCTACCATCTCTCTAAAAATTGGACCGAGGAGACTCCTGCACTGTAGTACCGGACCCTATTCGCAAATTTGGGCTAGCGCCCGCAGGCCGTACCCTGCTATCACCATCAAATTTCAATAAAAACATGAAGCTATTTTCAAGATGAAGGTTCACTTTTTATCTCCAAATCCTGCTCCAAACAAACACGCATTGAAAGCATTTTTCTTATAAATAGCAAAAAGGAATATTGACATATATTCACTTATGAATATAACACATACACAAACATAATACAAGTTTCAAGTTTCATAAGAAAACCATTATGTACTTTTGAGAGAAAGAGCAAGATAATATATATAAGCAATACTATGTTATAAAATACTTAAGCACTCATTTAAAGCTATGCATTTAACCAAATCACCACTCACAGACTTAGGAGTCCAGACTTCCCTAAAAGGGGTGCTACTCCTCCGGCGGCTCCTTGCGTCGAGCCGAGCTTTCACAACCTAAGCCAACACAACCACACAACCACACAAGAACTAAGGAACAAAAGAAAATAAGAAATCAACAAAGGAAAATAAACAAAGAGATGCATAAAGAAATCCTAAATCTATATGTGATGTAACCTTATAAGAGGCCTACGGTTGATTCAAACTTGTGTTCAATGAATTTCAAAGAATTTCCATGGAGGTCAACTCCATTCCAAACTAAGGAAATATGAGAAAGGAGCAAGATTCATTTAAGCTACAGTATTGCTATATTTTCCCTGAGCTCAAACACAATGAAGGTTCATGAATCTAACAAGATTGCAGGAAATGGAATACATACTCTCCACTCAAGGTCTTATCATCCACTTACAAGAATGACAACCACAAATCTCACCAATTTCAACAAGTATCAACCCTAGATCTAGCATTCAAGGAAATGAAATGCAAGTAGGAGGTAGGAAATGATCTAGCTTGGTTCTATGATCGTACTCTCTCACAAACAAGGATAGAGCATGAAATCAAGCTTCCTCAAGTTCATCAATCACAATCCTAGTCCTATTCTACTAAGATGAAGAAATCGAAGTAAAACAATAAAAGGAAGATGGCATTACCTCGCCAAGCCCTAAGGAGAAGGAGAGAGCACCAACGGAGTTTCTTCCAAGGATTAGGATGGAGGGATTCATGTGGGGATTGTCTCATTCAAGAGAGGATGAAGCAAAGGAGATGAGAAGGAAATAAGGGAGAATAAGAAAAGGGTTTAGAGGTGTGAGAATGACAAGAATACCCTTAAAACAACAAGAAAGAAGGGTGCAGGAAAGCATTCACATAGGTTGTGTGGAGCTTAGCCCAACAAAAAAGTTATGGTTGGAATTGGCATAGGTTGTGCCATTTCACACAGATTGTACAGATTTCAGCTTGACAAAAACTTTCTAAGTTAGGGATGGCACGAGCTGTGCCGAAACTCGATTAAGAACTATTTTACAACTGAAAACTTCTAGACCAAACAAAACCCTACTGAGCATACCCAAAACAAAGATCAAAGCCAAGGAAAGGTTCTTGGTATCACAGCGGTTCTCTAACACGTGGTTTAAATTTTCTAGAAGAAATAGAATCATTATTGATCGTATCCGCAAAGAGCAGTTTTGTGGAAAAAATGTGTCACTAAAGAGAAAATATAGAAGAAGCCAAAGAGAGGAAAAGATAGAGGTTTTCAAAGAAGGCGAGACGAGAGGTTGTCAGACACCCAAGAAAAGAGCACCTCATTGTCATCAACATCAAAGATATTTTTCTTTATCAACAAATATAAGTTTTGGAAAGAAAACATGAGACATGCATGCTATTAAGATTGTCCTCTAAGTTTTAGGACAATACTAAATTTGCAATGTCTTTGTTCAAGTAGTTTTGATTTCAGAAATTCGGATAAATCCCTTGATTTATTTTATTTTATTTTAGATATTTTGGGAAAGAGGAGCGGGCGAACCCACTAGAGACCCAGGGACGTGCACAAGCCTCGGTGGAACAAGTGGGGACGGGGCACGCTCACGTGAGCCCGAAACCACCCGTACACAACCACTATTCACAACTCCCAGAAATGTGCCCTCAGCCGAGAATCGAACTCTCACCACTCGGTGAGAGCTCTATCGGCGACCCGTGTACCAATAGACCCCAAGGTCGTTAGATATTTTAATCAAGACGAATGATGAATAATAGGGCTTCCTTTATGATTCACATTGTTGTTATTCAAAGCTTGATTTTAGATGCCATCATTTTCTTGTTGGGTGGAAAACTTATATAAGAAATCAGCATCTATTATACTTTGTTAGAAAGTTTTGTAGCCATTGATTATACATTTGTAAAATTATTGCTTTGTTAGGCATACATGAAACATGATGGAGATGGTGATATTTAGAAACTTGAACATTTAAGTCTTTTCTTTTTTATCTGCTTTAAATCTTTCCAATTGCCAATTATTTGATGGTATCAAGATACGGATTTTCTTGAATTGGGGTTGTATTTATATCAAGTCTCTTTAAAGTGAAAGTTGAATTCATTCTTTGTTTTTTTCCTTTATTGACGAGTGAATAAAGAATTGATTAAGATGATATGGGCACGTCGTTAAATGACCCACAAATGCCTCTCATAAGAAATGTGAAAGCTTGGGGGAGATCTTAGAATAAGGAAATGTATACCTAAAGAGTGGTTTGTAGAAATTTTAAGTAATGATATTAGCTATAATAGAGTGACATGGAAGGAAAGCTTTATATAGTTGACATGTAATGACTTAATGTTGTTGTTAAAAATTAAGTATTTTGCTTTATATTTTTTTAATCAAATTAGAAAATAAAAAATATCCTTATTTGGCATATGGTTTAGATTTTAAAAAATAAGGGGAAAAATTGAAATGGTCATTGTCTTTATCCGTAAGAGCGATTATCTGACACGTGGTTTAGATTTTCAAAAATAAAAAAAATTGGAAATCTTCACTATCCTTATCTACAAGAGCGGTTCTTTGACACATGGTTTAGATTTTGAAAAATAAATAAAATCACCATTGTCCTTATCCGCAAGAGCGAATCAAAAGTGAACGAAAAAAATGTGTCAAAAGAAGAAAAAGATATAGAAGAAGCTAGAGAGAGGAGGGGATAGAGGTATTCAAAGAGGGCGGGTCAACAGATTGTCAGACACTCGAGAAAAGAGCATCTCATTGTCATCAACATTGAGGGTATTTTTTTTTTAACAACAAATATGAGTTCTATAAAGAAAGCACCATGAGACATGCATGCTTTCAAAACTGATCCTTTGAGTTTTGGGATGATACTAAAATTACGACACCTTTGTGTCTTGCAGTTTTGATTTGAGAAATTCAAATGAACCCATTGATTTATTTTATGTTCTTTGAGATATTTTAATCAAGGAGAAAGATTTATGATTCACCTTGTTGTTACTCATAACTTGATTTTAGATGAGATCATTTTCAAGTTAGGTGGAAAACTTTTATATGAAATCGGCATCTATTATATTTTATTAGAATTTTTTGTAGCCTTTGATTATACATTTATAGAGTTATTGTTTCGTTAGGCATACATCAAACAGGATGGAGTGGTGATACTTGGAAACTGGAAAATTTAATAAGTCTTTTCTTTTTTATCTAGGTTCAAATCTTACCAATTGCCAATTACCTTGATAGGTAGCAAGATAAGAATCTTCGTGAATAGGGTTATCTTTATAGCATGTCTCTTTAAAGTGAAAGTCGAATTCATTCTTAGTTTTATCCCTTTGCAAACGAGTCAAGAAAGAATTGATTGAGATGATATGGGCTTGTCATTAAATGACCCACATAAAAAATGTGAAAGCTCGGGGGGTGGGTCTTAAAATAATGAATTGTATACCTAAGGTGTGGTAACAAAAATTTTACGTAATGATATAAAAAAACGTGTCAAAGAAGAGAAAATATAGAACAAGCCAAAGAGAGGATAGGATAGAGGTTTTCAAAGAGGGTGATGTGAGAGGTTGTTAGACACCCAAGAAAAGAACACCTCATTGTCATCAACATCAAAGGCATTTTCCTTTACCAACAAATATGAAGAAAACACCATAAGATATGCATGCTATCAAGACAGAGCCTCTGAGTTTTTGGACAATACAAAATTTGAAACGCCTTCGTTCTTGCGGTTTTGATTTTAGAAATTCGGATAAATCCCTTGATTTATTTTATGTTCTTTGAGATATTTTAATCAAGAAGAATGATGAAAAATAGGGTTCCCTTTATGATTCACCTTGTTGCTACTCATAGCTTTATTTTATATGCGATCGTTTTCATGTTGGGTGGAAAGCTTATATATGCAATCGGCATCTATTATACTTTATTAGAAATTTTTGTAGCCATTGATTATTCATTTGTAGAATTATTGCTTCGCTAGGCATACATAAAACATGATAGAGATGATGATATTTATAAACTTGAACATTAAAATCTTTTCTTTTTTATCTACTTTAAATCTTGCCAATTGCCAATTATCTTGATAGACATCAAGATAAGAATCTTCAAAAACTGGGCTATCCTTATAAGATGTCTCTTTAAAGTGAAAGTCGAATTCAATCTTTGTTTTTCCCTTTAGTGACGATTCAGAGAAAGAATTGATTAAGATGATATGGGCATGCCATTAAATGACACCCAAACGGCCCTCATAAGAAAAGTGAAAGCTTGGGGGAGATCATAGAATAAGGAAATGTATACCTAAAGAGTGGTTTGCAGAAATTTTATGTAATGATATCTATAGCTATAATAGAGCGATATGGAAGGAAGGATTCATATAGCTGACCAATAACAAATTAATGTTGTTGTTGAAAATTAAGTATTTTGTTTTATCATTTTTTCCTTAAAAAAATCAAATTTAAAAATTAAAAAAAAAATCATCCTTACATGACACGAGGTTTGGATTTTCAACAAAAAAATGGAAAAAAAAAAAATGAAATCATCATTATCGTTATCTGCAAAACAATTATTTGACACTTGGTTTTGATTTTTCAAAAAAGAAAAATGAAATTATCATTGTCCTTATCTGCAAGAGCGGTTCTCTGACACGTGGTTTAGATTTTGAAAAAGAAATGAAATTGCCATTGCCCTTATCCTCAAGAGTGGTTCTGATTTGGGGGAACTAAAAAAACTTGTTAGAAAAAATAGAAGAAGCTAGAGAGAAGAAGGGATAGAGGTTTTCAAAAAGGCGAGACGAGAGGTTGCTAGACACCCGAGAAAGAACATCTAATTGTCAGCAACATCGAAGGTATTTTTGTTTAAGAACAAATCTGAGTTTTGGAAGGAAGACACCATGAGACATGCATGCTTTCAAGATTGATCCTCTGAGTTTTAGGACAATACTAAATTTGCGATGCCTCTATTCTTGTTGTTTTGATTTGAGAACTCAAATGAATCCTTTGGTTTATTTTATGTCGACGAATGATGAAAAAAATAGCCCCCCTTCTAATGATTCGCCTTGTTGTTACTCATAAATTGTTTTTAAATGCGTTCATTTTCATGTTGGATGGAAAGCTTATATATGAAATTAACATCTATTATACTTTATTAGAAATTTTTGTAGCCATTAATTATTCATTTGTAGAATTTTTGCTTCATTAGGCATACATGAAACAGGATGAAGACTATGATATTTAGAAACTTGAAAATTTAAGTTTTTTCTTTTTTATCTACTTTAAACTTTGCTAATTGCCAATTATCTTAATAGGTATCAAGATAAGAATCTTCGTAAATTGGGTTATCTTTATAGCATGTCTCTTTAAAGTGAAAGTCAAATTCATTCTTTGTTTTTCCCTTTACAGACAAGTCAAGAAAGAATTGATTAAGATGATTTGGGTAATAAAATGTGATATCTAGTTGGGATAGAATGATATGGAAGGAAGGATTCATATAGCTAACCAGTAACTATAATATTGTTGTTGAAAATTAAGTATTTTGTTTTATCATTTTTTTTTCAAAAAAAGCAAACAAAAAATAAATAAAAATAATCTTTATATGACATATGGTTTAGATTTTTTTTTTTTTTAAAAAAAAATCGTCATTGTCCTTATCCGTAAGAGTAGTTCTCAGACACGTGGTTTAGATATTGAAAAAAATAAAATAAAATTGTTATTGCATGTCCATTTCTACAAGAACAGTTCTGATTTGTGGAAAAATATAGGAGAAGAGAGAGAGAGAGAGGAAATAGAGGTTTTCAAAGAGGGCGAGACGAGAGGTGGTGTTTGAGAAAAGAACATCTCATTGTCATCAACATCGAAAGGTGTTTTTCTTTACTAACAAATATGAAAAAAGCACCATGAGACATGCATACCTTGAAGATTGATCCTCTGAGCTTGAGGACAATACTAAATTTGTGACGCATATGTTCTTGTGGTTTTGATTTGAGAAATTCAAATGAATGCCTTGATTTATTTTATGTCCTATGAGATATTTTAATCAAGACGAATGATGAAAAATATAGCTCCTTTTATGATTCACTTTGTTATTACTCATAACTTGCTTTTTGATGCTATTGTTTTCATATTGGATGGAATTCTTATATACAAAATCAGCTTCTATTATATTTTATTAGAAATTTTTGTAGCCACCGATTATTCAGTTATAGAATTATTGCTTCGTTAGGCATACATGAAACAAAATGGTGATAGTAATATTTAGAAACTTGAAATTTTAAGCTTTTTATTTTATTTTAAATCTCTCCAATTACCAATTATCTTCATTGTTATTAAGATAAGAAACTTCAGGAACTGGGTTATCTTTATAAGGTATTTATTATGCAATTTCTCCTTTGTTGACAAAAGTTGTTTTATCTAAAGTTGTTTGACAGGACTAATCCCCACAAAAACATGGTGCCCAACTTATAAAAGATCAATCACGAGACAAAAGGGGTGGCTAGGATAGTCTCAATAACGATCAACAAATATTGACCGTCAGATCTAATTGAAGGGTCAGGATTTCATCTTGAAACGTCTATCATAAAATCAAGAAGAGAGAGACATATACTTCGTTCTCGCATCTTCTTTGTCTTTCTTCGATTCCAGAACTCTTCTTCATCTCTTCTTTCTCTGGCTGCATCGCCGGCTGTTGGCTCTCACCCTTCGTCGGTGCTCCGGTGTCTCCGTTCATCCCCGTTGTAGGTTTGGATCTTTATTTTTATCTATATCTTTCCCTCTGTGCGTTTCTTTGTATTGGTTTCAATTGAATTTGATCCCATGGTCTTTGTTTTGAGGCTTTGATTCGATTGGAACTCAGGGTAAAGGTTCCCTAGTTGTTCATGTGTTTTATTGGTTTCTTTTGTTATCGGGTCATATATCTCATCATTCTGAAATTAAACCCTAGAAGTGTTGTTTTTGGATTACTTGGATCCGTGGGGAGTGTTGACTTTTTGTGTTCCTTGACCAAAGATCTAATCTTTGATGCATTAACTTGACTTAGTTTTCAGTTTTGAATTCGTTCACTTGCTGATTTTGAAAAACTGTGTTTTTGTTGTCTTTTATATATCCAGGCTTTGATGTTCAGTGAAAGCACAAGTTCCCTTCTTTAGCTTTGTCTTTTTTCTAGTGGTTGTAAATGCTCTTTTGTCATGATGCCTTTCGTGGATGGAGAATTTGTTGTGTTCACACTGATTTCTCCCTTCCTGATAATAATGAAGCATATTCTCTCTGTTCCTTTTGTTGTTTTTCATTTTCTTACTGTTTCTTCCCTGAATTATAAGGTGGCGTTTAATTTTGTATATTTTGCATGAAGTGGCCAAAAGTTTGAGTTTGTTCTGCACAATCTGTGGATTCTCATCTATGTAAAATCTCTTGATTGTTATTATTATTGTGTGCTCTGACTTTCAAGGAACTTGGGCTATGAGAATTACTTGATTTGTGACATTTGTCATGTGTTTTTTTAGCATGTATTAGGTATTGTTCTGATAGATTTTCTAATATGAACATATGTGTAAAAATATCTATGGTTTTATTGCCTGCTTATTCTAGTGTCATTTTGCCTATTATATGCCCTTGCAGTTTACTGAGGGGATTTAAATGGATAGTGAACAAGATGGTGGCAAATATGGTATAGGCATTGAAAATTCAGTGCCTACAGAAAAAGAACAGGTAATCATCCTTTAACTGATACATTGTTGTATTATTCATTGCTAATATTTAACCTACAAATTTCAAACTTCAAACTAATTAAATGTTATTTGGTTTTGAACGTTTTCTAAAATAAGATAGGTTCACTACAACTAATACGTATATGGCGTGGATGTCATGGTCTTGTGCCCATTCTCTCTATGAACTTAATAGCTTCATGACAACTGATTCATATATGGCATGGATTTCATGTCTCATACTTAGTTTCCTTAGAGAATTAATTGACACACACAACCACTGATACATTTATGGCATGAATGTCTTGATTTGTACCAGTTTTTGATAAATTCATGAATTCTTACTCATAAAACCTTTTTGACAGGCTTTTCAATATTTTTCTTTTGGTGGAACAGGTTTTTTCAGATTCCTTTACTGAGGATTTTGCTGATGAGTTCCGCTTGCCAATTAGTCACAGGCCTACTGAAAATCTTGATATGGATAACCTTGAGCAAGTATCTTTGGACACACAAATTACATCATCTAATATAGGTTTTAGGCTTCTACAGAAAATGGGATGGAAGGGCAAAGGTCTGGGGAAGGATGAGCAAGGTACAATTCTTAGGTTAATCAATGCTTTTCCATCAAACTGTTTGCATAGCCTTCAAAAAGCGTAATATTTGTTTGTACTTTTTATGTAGCAATTAGATATGTGCAATGTGTGTGTGTTTAACAACATTGGACATAGTTTTACCTAATATATCCATTTTAACTGCACAAGTCTTTTTGGCATCTGTTGTATTCGTGCTATCTGTGTGGCCTTCTATAGTAAAATTCTTTAGAAAATGACAAATTTTTCTGTTTTAAAAATCCGGGTGATGGAAAGCAGAGATTTCCTTTTTTTCTTTAAAAAAGCCATCCATTTTTTGAACCTATTTTGATTTTTAAGAGCTTTCAAACAAAGAAGAAAAAAATGTTTGCTGAAAGTTAGGAGAGGAAAAACAAGATGGATGAGGAACCCTGTTTCATTTGATAAAGGTTTCTAATTCTACTTGTAAAAAAGGGCTTTTTGATTCCAAAACAATTATGAAAGAATTGAAATAGGATACCCAATTTTATGTGTTTTCTTGCATGAATGAGGAACCAAACCAGTTCCCCCAATTTTTGTTAACTGTTAAAATATAAAATTGTTTGGCGAAATGCAGGCATAGTTGAACCAATAAGAGCTGGTATCAGGGATCCAAAACTTGGTGTTGGGAAACAAGAACAAGATGACTTTTTTACTTCTGGAGAAAATGTGCAACGAAGGAAGCTTGAGGTTGAACTTGAGGAGACCGAAGAGCACACAAAGAAACGTGAGGTGTGTAATCGTATATTTCTCTTCTGGCTGTTTACTTTCCATTAGCGGATATGTTGAGGTCAAGGTTTATATTTTTGGTATCCACATAGGTAATAGGTTCCTATTGAATATGTCATATCTTTTGACGGGATTGGTATATTATAATTTAGAAGGGACATCAACTTTGGAGGGTCTTGAGAATTACGTGCTCTTTTTATTATCTGGTGGCTTCTACTGCCTGGTTCGTGCACATTGATGAAAATCCAGGTTGTAGCAGAACGTGAGCAGAAAATTCAAACTGAGGTGAAGGAAATACAGAAGGTATTCTTTTGTGCTCTCTGCAACAAGCAATATAAACTAGCAATGGAGTTTGAAGTTCATCTGAGTTCATATGATCACAATCATAGAAAGGTACATCCAGAATTGCTTTAGATGTAAACATTTTTCAAATGCTTTACAGAACTTCACAGCTTGTTCTGATTGTATTCAGATACTTTAAATGTGTGCAAACATACTCTCTCTCGATATGTCCTTTAGCTGTCTTAATCTGTTAACTAATGTTCATGCCTGCAGAGGTTTAAAGAAATGAAGGAAATGCACGGTGGAAGTAGCCGTGATGATCGATTGAAAAGGGAACAATTACGTGAAGAGAAAGAAATGGCAAAATTTGCTCAACTGTATCTGTCTAACTCTTTTCTGTTTTACTTTCTGTGGAAATGTTTCTTGAGTTTTGTTATTATTCTCAATGATTATTGTTGCAATCAAGTTGTTGTTTTAATGATCATTGGCATCATTTCAGTGCAGATGCTCATAAACAACGGCAGCAGCAGCAGCAAGAACAATCTGGAGGCTCTCAAGATGCTGGTTCAGTGTGCAATACCTCTGCTGGTCTTGTAACTCAGAATCAACGGCAAGCATTGAAGTTTGGGTTTTCTTCTAGACTTGGTTCCACCAAGGTTCGTATATACTGCTCAGAAACCACTCTTTTATGATAATATTTCAGTCTTACTGCCCAGTGGCAACAGTAAACCATCTCATACTCTCCTGATACATGTGCCTGATGGTTCATGCAGTAGTTTACTCTTGTTAGTATGATAAATCAATTTTATTTATCAGATGTTGTTTGGCAAAAGTCTTTTTCATTAGTTAATTTACAGTTGAAGTATGTATATCATTTCTGATTGGGCTTGTGACACATCTTACCTGTTACTTGGCCACAGTCAACTTTTTTATCTTCTTTCCATGACCAATATCTTCTTTTAGACATCTCACAAAAATGTAATGCATAAACCTCCTACACTGAAAGGTTCTGTTTGTTATTTTATGGATGACACTCCATGGGTTTTATTTAGTTTTGGATCTCTCCAGTATATGTTGAGATATCAATCAAATATTCCGAAAGAGAAAGATATGCGTTTTTATGATTTGGCACAAATAGGTGCTGTGTATATCATCTAGACATAAAAAGTTGTCAGCATAATTTTGTTGTTTTTTTCAATGTTTTTCTTGATTGATTAATGGGTATATAGTATTTTGTTTCTGTTCCAGAATTCAACCGGCAGTGCTGCAAAGAAACAAAAGGTTGCTGTAAAAGTATCATCCATTTTCGGCAATGACAGTGATGAAGAATCATGAATTATTTCATTGATTGTCCTAAATATAATTCAGAAATCAGATCACAAGAGTATTACTCCAGAATTGCTTTTTTGCCCCTTTTAATTCTATTTACCCTGGAATTTCCCTGTATACTTACAAACTGCCTTTCATAGTGTTTGATTATCTAGTCTTATGTATCTTAATTAAATAGGAAGAATCCATGGAGACATACACAAAACCTCTTGTGACTGATGAACTTATTGCGTCTTTTCAGTTGGATTTTTTTCTTTGAATACAGCAAATACTCCAGAAATATAAAGTCTTCTTTTATCTTTGGTTGAATGAAAGGAAATAAGTTCTCAATTTTTTCCCTTCTGTTTTAATTGATGTATTTATGTAAAATTAAAATGTTTGTCAACATGGACGCCTACTTTCTGGGATTTATTTTGATTACCATGTTATAAAACTTGCTTAAATTTTCTTTTTCTTTTTTTATATTATCTTAAAATTATGGTTTTTTTTATTTTAACTGTTAATATGAAATGATCAGAATGCCCCAGCCTAGTAAATACCAGATGGGCGCCTCAAACGTGAGCAGTGATTTAGAAATGGGGAGTGTGATGGTGGAGATCGCTCTGAGGTTGTAGTGCTCTCTGATCTTCGAGGGATGATCTAAGGTTCTGTGATTTCTATGCTCTTCTGGTAATGATCCTTTGCTCTATAGTACTCCTGTGACGTTCCTCGCTGGGATTGATGCTATTCCGCTTCATTTGTTTGTGAAATTTGATTAAATCCTTGTTGATTTTGATCTATGTGAGTTGTATGATGTTCTAGGGCTCGAGGTTCATTGAATTGATGTTTGATTTGTTGATCAACCTTTTTAGTTTTGGGGATTTTTGGTTTTGTTGTACTGATTGCCGCTTTCCTTCGGTTAAGGTAGGCCGGATGCCTTTTGACTACATTGATTTGGTATTGTGGTATTGTGACATTGTGGTTTGTTTCGCCTGATCGTTGCTCTGATATACAATCTAAGAGCAAGTCTATGAAATAATACCTTGTTTGATTATTAGATTATTGTTTTCTTTGTTACTATTTCCTTTGTGTTGTTCATGCTTTTAGTTTTATGTTGGTTGATTGTTTCTGTGATGCGCTTGTACTGTTCTGTGCTACTTCTATTTCCAAATTATTTTCTTTTTATATATGAACAGGTGATAAGCCCTTATTAAGGGATTGTTAAAGGGGTAGGACAGACAAATATAAAGGAAAATCCCCCAGCTATATAATCTTGTAGGAGTGAAATTATTATTTTTTTCCAATGAGAGACCTACATTCGAGTTGAAGCAGGTTATACTTTTTTATTTATTTGTATTTGAGATGGTTTCATCTCATAAATATCCAGCAATAAGAAAGAAAATGATTACATGATTTTAGATGTGATACCAGTAGATCTGATCAAGTTAGAATATCAGTATGATCTCGAACTAATAAATAAGGATATCTCCAATACTCATTTGGGGAAAATGCCAGAGTGACAAAATAGGTTATTGAAGATATTTTTTAGAAAAGTGGGAAATTTTCATGTTACAAAATGGTGTCTCCTGTTGTTATTTGATCACGGAGGAATCAACATGAGTAATTATAATTTGAACAAATTTCTTAGTGTTTATGTTTAGTCCATGTTTAAATAGACAATTATTTTTTGAAAAAAATGAATAATAAAACAGTCTACTGATAATGAAAACTGGCAAAGTCCAATAGAGAAAAAAATACAAACATCAACAGAGAACTGTACCCCCAGGGTCGAATCCATGGGTTGACAGTACTGAAGATACTATATAAATATTGTAGATGTGATATAAATACTGTAGATGTGATGTTCATTCACTGTTCATGGATCCCCTGTGGGAGAATGTCATTTTCTTCCCCTCTAGGGTTGCAAGACAGGAGGATTTATTAACTTGATTTAGTTTCTGAGATATCTTCTGAGGGTTGTTAAGTCACCATAACTGGTGCATTTCTATACTTATTTATCTATAAAACAACAAAGATAAATAGGTTTTTAAAACAGCAAAGATAAGGAGGTATTTAAAAACCCAGGGATACTATACAACGAGCAAAGATATGGCTCACCCTCGCCTTTGTTAAAGTCTCCTCACCTGATCCTGTGCGTTGACCGAGGAATTTTAAACTACGTTGTTTAGCTGTTGCAACTGGCCTTTCCAATACGCGAATATCTCTCTTCACAATAATTGTCGTAGTAATAGCACTGATTCAAATGAAGTAGGTTCAAGGTGATGTTAAAGTTGTGAAAGTTTTTGGAAGAGGAGCGGGGCGAACCCACTAGAGACCCTAAGAACGTGCACAAGCTTCGGTGAAACAATTGAAGATGAGGCCGCGCTCACGTGGGCGCTGGAACCACTCGTTCACAAATCACTATTCACAACTCTAAAAAATGTGCCCTCAGCCGAAAATATAATTCTCACCACTCGGTGAGAACTCTATTAGTGACCTGTATATCAATAGACCCGTAGGTCGTTGGCGTTACAGTTGTGAAAGTTGACCAGCCAGAAATAAAACTGATGGAACGAGCTTGAGGTAAATTACTAATTTGACCGAAGCCTGTTCTTTCTTTATCCAACAGTGACTTTGATAGTTGCTTGCCTTGTCGCTAAGCCTTCATCACATCTCAGCCATTAATTCGCCATTAATGGTGAGCATGATGGGCCCTTACCTTAGAATTGCAAAACCTCTTGGTTGGTTGCTCCTTGATTTGTTATTAGTCTCAATCTTCCACCATCCTTTTCTAAAAATCTCCAATGGTTGTGATCATATCCCACCAATTCAATACCACCACAAAGAAGCCACACGTCTTTCAAAATCCTTAATAAATACTACTGTAAATACAAACCACATGTCTTTCCCATCATAGATTTGAATCACAAAACCGTTTCATTGGTTGCTTCTCATCCTCCACAATCCTTTCTAATAATCCCCTCTCAGCCAATCACAATCCATATCTATACCAATATGTTATAAAGTTTTTAATTTTTCCTCTTTCTTTGGTCGTGAAATTTTACAATATTTTTATTTTATTCTATAGAAAAAAAATATTTTATAATAATTTTTAAGATATTTTTTTATAACAAATTATATAGTTTTGATTAATTTTTTTTTTTAATGTTGGGGGATCCCCATAAGTACCTGACTCTGAGTCGGATTTAAACACCTAATCCCAATTAAATTTTAAGCTGGGTTTTGATCATATAAATTTTAGCCTGACTCAACACGGCCCGAATAACTAAATAAATAATATATATATATATATATTTGTGCTTTTTCACTTTGGTTTTTTTTATTTGATTATATTTATTTAATTATGTGACAAAATATTAATGTTGTACAAGTATTTTTATTTATTTATTTATATTATTTTATTAAATAAAATAAAACTCTGCTTATTTTTTTAGCTGGATCGATTGAACCTAGGTGTAATGAAATTCATATGGGTCAAATTTAGGCCAAAATAATTTAGCCCAATTATAACCCAACCCCGTCTGAATATATAAACCGCCCAATTTTACCCTACTGAAACTTGACCAGTTGCCTATCCCTAATCACATCCCATGAGATTCAAAAAGTCACACACAGCTAGGGCTGTAAACGAGCCGAGCCGAGCCGAGTATCGAGCTCGGCTCGAACATATTATTAGAAGGCTCGAGCTCGTTCAAGCCATTTTTTTTTGTGCTCGAACTCGGCTCGCTGAAAATCTCAAGGAGCTCGAGCTCGAGTTAGGATAATATATATAATATAAGTAATTTAATATAGTTATATAATTGAGGATGCATCTTCTGCCCACGTTCAGAGATTCGTAATCTGTGAACGTTGATATGGGCCGTTGGATTTCAATCCAACGGCTGCACACCATTCTATGAACAGTAAACACTGCACACTATTTATAAGCACAGTAAAAAAGTGGGATGCACAGTGTTTTAATCTGAACTATCCAATCAATCTTAGCACATAAACTGAATCAATCTCAATCGTCCAACCCTATTAAAGTTACTGTGCTGATCTGTGGACGTTCTAACGTTCGCAGATGACGTTTGGCCTATATAATTATATAATATTGTAATTAATATATAAATAATTTAATATTATATATATAAGCTTATTTAGGCTCGTGAGCCTCACGAGCTAAGTATGTTTGAGCTCGAGTTTCACTGACAACATAAACGAGCAGTTCGAGTTCTGGCTCGACTAGTGAAAAATCGAATTGAATTCAAGTACTGACTAAGTCGATCTCGAGTAGCTTTTGACTTGTTTACAACCCTACATACATCAGCAGCAGCGTTTTTCAACCATCAAAACTTGATTATTGGTATTTTTTTAAATTTTTTTACAATCCCTTCTCCATTCCACTTAATTAATTTTTCAATGATCCAACAATTAATGACATTGACTCCCATTCCTTAAAAGTGATACTTCCACACATACACACACACATATCGGACTTCCTCCCACCATAATTCCCAACCATGCCATTCCCGGCGGAGCATCAGATCCCAACCTTCCCTCCACCGGAATCGGACTCGGAGGAGTCATGGGTATGGTCCCAGATCAAAGCCGAAGCTCACCGCGACGCCGACTCCGAGCCCGCCCTCGCCAGCTTCTTGTACGCCACCATCCTCGCTCACACCTCTCTTGCTCGCTCTCTCTCCTTCCACCTCGCCAACAAGCTCTGCTCCTCCACCCTCCTCTCCACCCTTCTCTATGATCTCTTTCTCCAGACCTTCTCCTCCTTCCCCTCTCTCCTCTCCGCCGCCGTCGCTGACCTTCTCGCCACCCGCCACCGTGACCCCGCTTGCGTCTCCTTCTCCCACTGCCTCCTCAATTACAAGGGCTTTCTCGCTCTCCAGGCTCACCGTGTTGCGCACTCTCTTTGGTCTGAGTCTCGCCGCCCTCTTGCCCTCGCCCTCCACTCCCGCGTCGCCGATGTCTTCTCTGTCGACATCCACCCCGCTGCCCGCCTCGGTAAGGGCCTTCTCCTCGACCACGCGACCGGCGTCGTCATCGGCGAGACCGCTGTTGTTGGCAACAACGTCTCCATTCTCCACCACGTCACCCTTGGCGGTACCGGCAAGGCTGGCGGTGATCGTCATCCTAAGATTGGGGATGGCGTGCTGATCGGCGCCGGGGCCACGATTCTCGGTAACGTGAGGATTGGGGAAGGGGCAAAGATTGGGGCTGGGTCTCTCGTTCTTATTGACGTGCCTCCACGGACCACTGCGGTTGGGAATCCTGCGAGGCTGATTGGAGGGAAGGAGGCTCCGTCGAAGCTCGAGGACGTGCCTGGGGAGTCCATGGATCACACCTCGTTCATCTCTGAGTGGTCGGATTACATCATCTGATCGGCGAGGTGATGTATGTTGCTCTTATCAATCTATGGATTCTCTAAGCTGCTGCTTTTTTTCTCCATTTTTACAAACTTTGGATAAAATGCTATGTATGTGATCGAATTGGGTTTCATGATGAGGTGATTTGTTGTTAGATAGAGATATATTTTCGATGTAAAACAATGGTTTTGCATTGTGAGTTGGTTGTATTAATAATCGCATGCATGTTCATAATATAAACCTGGATGAATTCATTTAGGATTTTTGGTGTAGCGATTAACTTATGATTTGCTTGTATTTTGTGATAAGAGCATTGAAAGTGATTCTTTACAATGATGAACACTGCAAGAAACATATCTGACTTGATAGTTCAGATTCTTTTCGGTTTGGTTTGATCCATGTATGAAATTATTGATGGATATTCCTTTGTTATGTATGTGTTGTGTTATCCAAAGCCCTTCTTCCTTGTTGTTCGCGCTGTTTCTTTATTCTAAAGTTTGTTGTTATGCAGCTTATGCTGCATGATATAGAATTGTTGTGGAGATGTGATGTTCTTCATCCTTCAATCTCTGTACTTGTGTGTGCTGTTGCATTTTCTTTCATTGTATTTTTGCAGCTAACACTATTACAATGACTTAAGTTGGCCCTGCAATTATGAATGTATTAGGCTGTTACAAATTTAGCCATATATGCTCAAGGAATTTCTGTGGATCGAACTTGTTGATTTATGTGTTTTATGGAAATTACTTGTTCAGAATTCTTTTTGTTGATTTATGTAATCATTAGGGGTGTATTTAGTTTTCGTCATCCTTTTTGGCGCAAGGAGAATGGCATATCTTTTAGAAGTGAACATTGTGGTGGTCTCATTATAACTTCATATTACCAAAAAGAAATATTAGATAGAAGCTGAATTGGATATTTTAAGTTCATATGGTAGGGTTAATGATTTTTCTTCACCCTTTCTGCCAAGTTTGTCATTTATAAGTTTATGAGGACACTGTTTCCCTCCTGAAGGTGATCTCTTTTCTACTCTTTAATCCTGTGGAGAAAGAGGTTAAAGCTTTATTATCAATCGGCTTTTAACCATACTTTCATTCCTTGATGATTCATCCCCTGTTACCAGTCATGATCGGCAGTCATTGATGAAAGCTTCTCTGTTGCCAACCATAACTTCATTTTCTGTTACCTTAGATTTTTCAAACAAATCAAACACACGACTTACAATTTGCTTGCACTAAAGATGAGAGGTATTTGTGCTTTCATAGTATTAAACAAAATGAACCGATTGATAATAAATCATGCAGGAATAGAGTTATGGTTGGTAAGAGAGAATATAACTCCCAATTTGCATACTGATGACATCTTGTGCGTTTTTAATGCACTTTTGGGTACCCCTACATCCGTGAGTGTTTTTGTATTGTTTTATGGTTTCTCATTTTTTTAATCATGTTTAAGAAGTTTGTTTATGGTTGGTGGCTGAGTGATTTGTTATTGTTGCATGGTTTATCATAATCAGGTCTTTAGAGTTTATTTTTTATTTATTATTTATGGTTGATGACGGAGAACTCTACTACTTCCAAATGGCCTAGTGTTAGTATCTTATGCTTTTAAAAATGTAAGTATATATTCTTGTCCATGAGTGACCTTCTATTGTTTTTATTGTTTCTCATTTTCCGCGTGTTTAAGAAGTTGCGGCTTATTGTCCATATTTTGTCAGACTTTTTCTCAGAGTACATTTCCTCTTTCTCCTTCAAAAAATAATTTACTTTTATTACATTAGTTGTATTTATCTTGCAGTGAAAAAGTTGTCCATTCTCACCTATGCACTACCTTGCATTTGCCTTTAACAAGTCCTGCTTTTGACTTTTTTTATTTATTATTTATTTTTTTTTATTTTTTTATGAGATTGCTGAATATGTAAAAGAAGGTTTAGGGGCGTTAATTTTGGATGAACCGGAAAAGTGAGAGTAAGTGGTCAGATTATTATTATTATTATTATTATTATTTCACTTTCAATGTTTTTTTTTTCCTGACGTAGAAAAAATGGTATTTTTTTTTTGTTTATGATTGATTGGAGTAGATTTTAAATTAAATTTATTTCAAGTAATTTTTAACAAAAATGAGACGAAGTGAGCTAATCCATACAAATTTTTTATTTTTTTTCTTCTAAAGTTTTATTTTTTGAATTTAGAATTCTATTAACACCTGAAGTATTATATTTTATTTTTATATTTTAATAAATAAATATCAGAAATACTAAAAGTGATATTATTTTTTTCCACTCATAAAAAGTGATATTTTTCTTTATCTTTCTCACTAAAGTCTGACATTGTTTTCATCCCACCAACAGGCGTCAATTTGCACATAAAAGGTCAGCAGTCTTTGCGGCTTCTTTTTCTAGTTGCCTTCTCATTTTAATATATAGGTATTTGCAAGCTATACGGCTTTAAGAGTGTGCCCTGTCATGTTACTTTTGTTTATATGTCCACTGTTGTCCTGATCATTGCTATAAAAAAAAGTATTATTGAAACCCGGAAAACTTGAATAAATTATAATGCTTGCATGAACACCTTTCTTAAACTTTATAAAAGGATTTTTTTTTTTTTAAAGAGGACACCTAAACGTTTAAGATTACGGTCTCATTAGATGATAAACATCTTAAATTAATGTGCTTGGTTGGTGTGACTTTTAATAAGATAAGTTTGACCGATACCTATTTTAGATGATTAATTTATTTGTTTGCCCAACAAATATTCTTAATTTGTATTTATTTAAGAAGAAAATGGTACTATTTTACACTTTTTAAGACAATTAATTATGAATGTGGACAAATAAAAAAAGCTTTGTGTTAGGAACTTTAATTTGAAATTACTTCTCCATTATAAATGTACATTAATCTTACTAATTTATTTCAAAAATATATATTTTTTTATTATTTTATGATAAAAAAATAAATAGACAAAATATAAAAGACAAATGAGATTCACATTCTCAAAAATCGGCCAACAGAAAAATTAGCCTCACCCTCCTCATATACACGTTCCCTCGATGTAGAGCAAAGTAAATGTTCATAAAATTTTTTTAATTGTAATTATTTTTTTAAATTTTTTTATGAAATGATTAAAGTCAACACTCGTAAAATAATTAGATTAAATTATTGATTTTTACTTTTATTTATTCAAAGAATATTATGAAGCAGATAAAAAACTGACGGTATAATATTTGAATTGGTCTCTTTATTTAAGATCACTCTGTCATTTTATTTCTATCTTAAAAATCTCAAATAGTCCCTTTACTCGAAAATGGCTAATTTTTGACGTTTGAAAGAGGGATTAGTTGGGTCATTTTCGAGTGTAAAAAAGATTAAGTGGTTTTATTTTTAAGAGTAGATGGATTAATTGGGAGTATTTTAGAGAGAGACTAAAAAAGTAGAGTGACCAAGTAGAAGAACCATTTAGGGCATTCTACCAAGACAGACCCAATTAATTCATGGTCTGACTGGGTTGCACCATATCAAATGGCCGTGTCGTCATCCATGCTAGTCCAGACAACAAGGAAACCGCCATAGAACCTTACGGTTTTCATTCATAATAATAATTTAGCCCTGGAATCCAATGATAATTACGGTGATGCCACCGGCGCAAAGCAAGCCTCCTCAAAAGACGCTTTCTCATGAGTCTCTCAAACGCGAATGAAAAGGCCTCGAGCGAGAGCGTAGGGTTGGAAGCATCTCCCTCCCTCCCTCCCTCTACTCTCTCGCACTTCGAGATCCTCTGCTTCCCAATAATCGATCTCTTCCTCTTTTCCATTCCTCCTTGAGATCCATTCCGCTTCTTTTGATCCATTCTCTTTCCCTCTTTCGGGCGTGATCTGATCTCCGTTTTTCGCTTGTTCGATTGATCCCTGTGGTTCTGGTAAGCTTTCTATGCTTCTCTTTCCTTTTGATCTATCAGTTTTCATCTTTTTTTGTAATGTGGTTTCTGGTTTTCTAATTTGTTGGGGAATTTCATGATTTTTGCCTAGTTTTGTTGTCTGAAAAACAGGAATTTTTTATGAGCAGGGGATGGGATATATAGGTCACCATGGAGTTGCGACGCTGCACAAGTATAAGTATAGCGGGGTTGATAATTCTCTTTTGGCCAAGTATGTCTTGCAGCCCTTTTGGAGCCGTTGCGTTACTCTCTTTCCTCTTTGGATGCCGTAAGTTTTCTGGGATTCTCCATTTCTGCAAACTGGTTGATTTGATTTTTGTTCTTTTTTTATGCTCGAATTGATCAGCTTCTTCTTTACGCCGACTCAAAGTAAGTAGCTTTTTGGATTCTTGAATTGGGTCTTTTCTTTTGGTCTTTTGGTGATAGATTTGAATCAGCATATTCTTGAGAAAGTGCTTCAACATGTATATTTACTTTGGCCTATGCCCTGCTATATTTGATAATAGCTGTTACTCCTTTATGCATTGTATGGAGTTAGGCTTAATTGGGTGATTCTTGTGTTTTTCTTGTTTGTGCATGTCTTATTGCGGTTACTGTGAACCAGACCGAACATGGTAAGAACTCATTTCCTCCATTGCCTTGTGTAAACATGCTGAATAATCATCTTTTTAAAATGATATACTAATATAATTGATCTCCTTTCCAGATCACACTTACAGGCTTTCTGTTTCTAGTGGCATCAGCTCTTCTTGGTTATGTGAGTATCCAGTGCTCATCAACTTTTTTTATTTTTATTTTTTTTTTATTTGCCTTATATATAGAAGTAATCGCATGCTGCATTTTTGTATCGAAGTAACCTAGTCTGCTTTGCTTGCATTTTGATGTAATGTTTGTTTGAGTTAACCTGTTTGGGGATACAAGTTTTTTTTATGACTTTTGCTTCATAGACTTAAGTGAGAGTTGAATGACTGCCTCCTTGTGTGATCTATGAATATTGATGCTTGTAGCTTTCTACTTCAATCATACATGCAGTGTTGATACAAATTATTCTGAATCCGTTCATTTATTCATATGTGACTGCAAATATGTCTAGAATACCGTCTTCCTCAATAGTTCTCTTTGCCTTCACTGTTTTTGTTGTATCTATTTTTTTTCTATTATTACAAAATGTATTTCATTGAAATTTATAGATGTTTTAATTGCTTGCAGATATATTCACCTCATTTAGACACAGCTCCACCACGATGGGTTCACCTTGCTCATGGATTGCTCCTTTTCCTGTATCAGGTTCGTTCGAAATAATTTACCAATAATTGCTAGAACAGAGTATCCTAGTTTAATTTAAAATAATGCTCTGTCAGTTGCTCTATCTTGGCATGCTTGCTTCAAACTGATATAAGTTACTTATAACTTGTGATGTTGTTAAGCAATCATGAAAACCATAGTTTATGAACAGTCTCATATGTGAACTCATGTGAAATGAAGTGCAATAAACAAATGCACATGACAGTCCAACAAGCTATGCTTGTGACCATTCACTTGCTAAGTCATTCTATTTAAGTTCAATTGGCATCCTGATGGCGGCAAAGATTGGTCACTGAGGTATCCATTCTATTTCTACATGTAATTGTTAATCTAATGAGTAAAACATAAGTATGGCATCTTATAAAGGTTCTACATTCCTTAAGATGCCAAAATTCGATGATAATAAAGGTTTTCTAACCTAAGATGCTTATTGGAGATGTTTCCTTCTTTGGCTACTTGTTATACTTTCTCTTATAAAGGTTTCTACTTGTGTTTGTCTTAGACTTTTGATGCTGTTGATGGTAAGCAAGCAAGGCGTACAAATTCATCAAGTCCACTAGGGGAGCTTTTCGACCATGGTGATTTCCTTTGTAGTGTTTGTGTGGATTTAAAACAAAGCCTTGAAAACTTCTGCTGATCATCTTGAATTTTGTTTGCAGGTTGTGATGCTCTTGCATGTGCGGTATATTCTCAGTCATGTTTGCTGTGTTTATTTTTGCTGCTTATGTTGAACTTCTCTTGAGATGTTGATCTGCTGTTATTCAGTTTGAGTCAATGGCCTTTGGGAGCACTGCCATGTGTGGGAGAACATCTTTCTGGTTTTGGGTGATTTCAGCTGTACCCTTCTACTTTGCCACATGGGAGCAGTGAGTTATGCGCTTGTTTTGTTTCAGTAGTCATGTCAATGCTAACTATTAATAGTCATTTCTTTAAGAATATATTGTTTCATTGGGTTTCTTTCTTGACACTTTCATGTTCATCACTTTTTCCATAGTTCCTCATACATTCAAGCTTTTAGTGAAAGCTTATGAGCAAATTTACATCTGCATTCACTTTATAAGTCCCTGACTTCTTTTTAAACTATTTTACTAGTGGGAGATTTCTTTTAGATTCTCTTCAAACTTCCTTCGTGAGCAAAGATTTGTTTGCCGCTGGCAACAAGAATTGCTTCAGTTAATTGTTTGTAGTGGACTATAATGTAGTGACTTGGTGTATGATGGGATGTAGGATTGCATGCTGTAATGGTGTGTTGTGGTAAAATTTGAGTGCTGGTGTTGTAGGGATTCAGGGGAATAGGAAAGCTTTAGTGCACTTATAGGTAAGTATTTAACAGTTTGAATTTTTGTAAGAAGCATGGCTTTATATGTATTGCAGCCTTATTGAATTAACAAGATGTTGTGGGATACATGAACTAGAATGTGAAAACTGTTTATGTGCTATTTATTTTGCATCTTGTGGACAACATCCCATACGCTTGGGTTCTGTAAAGTGGCTATTTCAGGAATATGATTTAACTCCATATTACAGTCAGGTTCATGGTTGCACATGTTGCTCCAACTATCTATGATTGGTAGTGTGCATCTGTGTGAAACATCTTTTCTCCATCTGATAAGCTGCTGCTCATGATTGCAACCTTAAATAGCATTTGCAGAACCTGAGTTTTGTAGCCAGAGATTGCTACCATATCATCCTAAGATGGAGTGTTTGTCTTCTCAAAAAGCAAAAAGCAATGTCAAATCCATCTGTCCTTTATTTTCTGTCACCATGACTGTTTGGTGTTGTCTGACTATCAACATATTTCAAATTTTGTTTCTTTGGGTTATATCCTCTTTTTGATTAATATTCATCACATAATGCTGTTTGCAATGGGATATATCATGATTCATGCATGCTTAACAGTCGATTTAAATGATTTTTGTTTGCAAAAATTTATTATGCTTGGATTGTTATACTTGATTATCTATTTAACACATTTTGTTTAATTTCAGCTTTTTCACCAATACATTAATTCTTCCTATAGTAAATGGACCAACTGAAGGTCTGATGCTGATCTACGTGTGTCATTTTCTTACATTCTTTTTGGGTATGTGGATACACTCTCATTCTCATTATTTAATTAGAATTTTGTATTAATGGGTTTTTGTGCTCCATGCACAATATATTTGACATGTTTTTTGGTGTGCATGCGTGTGTTATCAGGAGCTCAGTGGTGGGCACAAGACTTCAGAAAGTCGATCCCTTTTTTGTATTGGGTGCCTGTCATTCCTGGTAAATTATCCACTAGATCCATTTGAAGCTATTTAGGCGCATGCATGTAATAACTGGAAACATGAAGTGGCATTGTTCTGCAACCATAATCATAGTGTAAATATGCATGTGTTGGGGGAAGGGATTCATTTTCAATATTTTGGTGCAAGTATGATTGTCTCATTGTATAGGTATTATGACTCTGATGGATAGTTGGATGGTAGAATAATTTTGTTCTAATATTGACCTTGCTCTCTAATATTTGTATGGGGAAGGTGCCAAAGCAGTGGTTAGACAGTATCCTTTAGACACTATCCATCTTTATCATTTTTTTTAAAATCTAAATTCCAGCTCAAGTTTGCCCAAGAATAACAATTTATTTAATCAGCCAACTCAAAAGTTGCATATTTCCCTTCAAATTCTATGAAGTATGCTTATTTTTAAGTCTTGGGTAACTGTTATTATTTACTCATATAATTGTTAATGCGGCTTTGCATAAAGTAATTTCTGATTCATCGTTGTTATCATCAGAAATCCCGTTCTATGATGTTGTGCTGTTCTTAATGATTGCTTTTGCTGTACTCCCCACTATTGGGTCCAAGTAAGTTCAACTTCAGATATTGTGGACTTTACATGTGTTATTCTCTTTGAAATTTATTCTTCATCCATGATCGGATGTTTAACACACTAACTTATTAGAGTAGTATTTTTTTTATGATTTCAAATAACGATTTAGAACTCGTATAGGATTATTTTTTTTGTCTTTATTATACTATTTCCATAACTAGATGGATTTCAATGCATAAATCCATGACAAGCTACATTCTGTTTTAGGCAATTATATGTAATTTCTAAAATCTTAAGTCTTGTATGAAAAATCTTGAAAATGATTTCTACCTTCAAGGGCCTAGGTTTTTTTCTGGTCATTTCACAAAAATATTTTTATTCAAATGTCAATTGGATGTGGGCTCAAGGCATATAGGAAAAAAAACCCATATGTATATAGTGTGAATTTTGTTGCACTGTTCTGACCTTTTTTAGCTGAAAATGTTTTTCTTTTACCATATGCAACTATCCATTTTGCTTATTTCTCTTTTCTAGTGATGCATTTCTTTCTCACTTATCGTTTGCCTCTGGTTATAGCTGTGAATAGTGATATTCTATTTTTTTCAGTATTGGCAATGTCCATAAGGTTGTCCAGGCAAGAAAGGGAAGCATGTTGTTGGCTCTAGCAATGGTAATGGAAGTTCTGGCCAGCATGTGCTACATTTTCACTGTTCGGATTTTTTGACACTCTTTTTCCTTGTGGACAGCTCTTTCCATTTTGTGTACTCATGGCTGGAGTACTTATTTGGTATGGAGTCTTTTCCCATGTACCATGATCACACCCCCTGTATTTTCAACTAGAAATTTTTAGAGGTTATCTGAGCACATTAATGTTCCCTTGCAGGTCATTTCTGTCTCCTTCTGATATTATGCAGAACCATCCCCATTTGGTTATTATTGGTACTGGATTTGCATTTGGGTTTCTAGTGGTAAGCTAACTGCTGCTTCAATTGACGTTGCATTTACTAGTATCACTTTAGTTACGTGATATACACATAAAATGATAGCCCACAACACCATTAACATGTTTCTCTTTTAGTTTGTTTTTATTTTTGTTATTTTTCTTAAAGATGTGCTTTCTTAACAATATATGCTGAAAGTAATTATTTTTGCAATAGACAAAATTTCCTCATTCATGGTCTTGATATTTGATAATATGATATATATATATGTACATCTATTTATCATTTTAATCTAGGAATACTTTGAAGTTGTTATATCCTTGATCTTTTAGTATCTGATACTAAGAAAAACCAACTTTATGCTCATTGTCGCATGAGCTAACACCTTTGATATTTGTCCGCTGACAGGGAAGAATGATTCTAGCCCACCTGTGTGACGAACCAAAAGGCTTGAAAACCGGAATGTGCATGGTACATACTTCCATCCTACCTAATCACCAACTTTTCTTTAAAAATTCATTGTGACTCAACTAGCTAATGGTTTTGACAACAGTCCTTGCTATATCTACCCCTTGCTATTGCGAATGCACTGACTGCTAAGCTCAATGATGGGTAAACTTCTTTTCGCTTATTATTTGACTGGCGTATTCTTCTCTTCACTCACAAGTCGCAACACATGTTCTGTTTGCAGAGTTCCATTAGTGGATGAGGGTCTAGTTCTCCTCCTATATTGCGTATACACAGGTAAAACTTCGCATGACTTTTGATCTAGAATAATTCTTTTATGATATGTTTCAAGATACTTAATACTTTGTCCATCGAAACAGTCGGACTTTACTTGCATTTTGCAACATCAGTTATCCATGAAATCACCACTGCCCTTGGTATCTACTGTTTCAGGTAACAAACATTGTCCTTTTTGTACTATCATTTTATTGATATCATGCAGTTCTGACCTTTATATAAGAGAGTATTTATTGATGTTCTAAGACTATTAATTTCTGAATTTCAGGATAACAAGGAAAGAAGCTTAGAACATGATCAGAATTCTGGTCATTATTTTTCTGGATTGCATATTTATCACCATTTGAGGATGGTATTCCTCAAACCTGATAGGATGAATGTAGCGTTATTATTTATCATCAAACATTGCTGATTCTCCCCTAATTATTTACTCCAACTCTTCATTTGGGGATTTTGCATTAAAACAGTATAAAGAACACTGAAAAACAAGCACGGAATCAACTAAACTTGTGGAGATGAATTGTGCTTATTTTTTAAATAGGTGGAAGGAATTTTTGGCAAATGGTTTCAGGTATGGTTTTGGACCGTTTGATGCATCAGTACACCTTATGAATATTCATGAAGTAGGTTGACCAAAACTTTGACATTGAATTATAATTGAAATAAATCTATAGTAACTATTTCCATACAAAAATATTCCTTATTTTCAGTTTTATGTTTTTGGGATTTTTTTTTTAAAAAAAAGATTTAATATAATCACGTGATGTTATTTAGGTTTAATATAATAAGATATGGTTATTTAAGATTTAAATTTAAAAATTTATTTTGTTTTGAAACAAAACTGTCTGTTTTAAGAGAATTAAGGAACAAAAAAAAACCCATGTATATCAGTATATGCGGCCATGATAAATGTAAATATTATAATCATGTGAACACTTGATTTAGTTATATATATATATATATATATTTGTCAAGATGAGCGGTTAGGTCACTAAGAAAAGTAAAGCCGTGCACCCATACACAATCATTAGTAATCTGTGGACTATTAACAAACCACTTGGTCTTTAGTAATCCATGGATATTCTTAAAAGGGCTCAACAAAAGCTTCCAAGTCCATGAGCTTAACAAATGATTTCGTTTTAATAAAGGAGCTTGTGTTTCTGGAAAGTGGAGATGATCCATCTATTTATAGATTTAGTTTTTTTTTTTTTTCCAAAAAGATCTAGTTCATTTTTTTTAGAAATTAAGAATATTTGTTTAAAGATTCTGTTTATATGTTTAAAAATACAGTGAATATATGCATTGAATGAGTGTATTATGTTATGAACCTCATCCATCTGCTGCTTAAAATTCCTACATCCTTGAATAATTAGAGAGGGGAATCAAAGAAGAATATAAAAAATAAATAAGTAAAAATACAAGATAAAGTATATTTTCTAGAACTAAAAAGTATTAAAATAAATAAATAAGTATGAATCACCTTCACAAAATCACAATGTAATAGCTACAACCCATTTCTCATGGATGGGAGAGATGGAAGGTTTACCTCCCTCTCCCAATAATAGTTGAGGATTATGATTTATTTATAGTTATAAAAAATAAAAAATAAAACAAATATGAAAAATATAAAATCTAGAAAAAAAAACAAAAAACAAAAGAGAGAATAATAGTAAGATGCCAACACTTACTTGGTCTGGTGTTAAAGGCATTGTTCACAGTATTGTTTTTAGTAGTGTTATTGCACCTAGGTATTATTTACAAGATTGTTCGAATGGGTTCTCGTCGGCCTCCTGTGAAATGAATTATATTGTTTTTTTTAAGAATTGCATAATAAGAGAATTTATAAGGATTTATTAATTAGCTCAATATGGCTCTTGTAAATTTTCATGTAACAGATTTTCACTGCTCTATGTGACACCTAATCTAGTTAATAAGCCATTAAAAATCGATAAGTAATTGAAACTAATTTATATCTAGTTGTCTTTTTATAAACCCTTTAAAAAAAAAAAAGTAATATCAAAACATATTAAAAACCGGAAAAAAGAAGAAGAAAAATATCATTAAAAATATTTGAAACTCCTCAAGCAGTGGTTTATCAATTTATATATATATTTAAAACACCATTGGCGCATATCTTTCTCAACTTGCTAACAAAAATAAAAGAAGACATTTATTATTAATGGTAGAAGTCCCTCTCTGTTTGATGTACGTCACTGATGACGTGCCGTATTAAATATAGATGAGAAAGAGCCTACTCACCAATTGACTTCAAATAAAGCACACATTTTTTCCCATCACAATTAAAATCTTGTCTTCTTTCAGTTGCGTCTAAATTCTCTCTTAAGTGTTAATGTAGACCTTGCTTTTACAATACAAAAGAATATCATTCTCACCAACATCATCTCAAGTCCCAAGTCTTATTCTTCTTTTAATGGTGGTATATAAAGCAAAAGTCTTAATCTTAAGATAAACATGATCTAATTCTAAATTTGTAATCTTAAGTCCAATTAATATTGGGATAAATTTTGAAAAACCATCAATAATTTTTATTGATTCTAACAATTGACAAACTGGAAAATAAATCGCCTCTATAATATGAGATTGATAACTTATTTACCATTTAAATGAGATATTAAAAATTATGTTTTTTCTTACAAGAATTATGGTTTATCCATATTTATTAAAAAATAATAAAATAAAATAAAATAAGATTAATATCCTTGTCAACAAGTTTGATGTTGATTCAAACTCATTATAATCCTAAAATTTTAGTTTCTAAACATTGTGTCAGTTTGATACATTAAAAAATTTATCAAGTTATAATACAACTAAAAGATAAAATTATTCTTGGTTAAAAAAAAATATATTAAATACACATATATGATATCAACAAAATGTAATAAAATTTTATTCTATCTATCGAATATTAAATATAAAATAATATAAACATTTGAATATTGATCACTCTTGATTGAATTTTGTTCTCAAGGTTAAGAATGTTTCACATCAAATGGATTTGCCATGTAACTTATTGTGCAGCTAGATTCTTATTCTTGATCTACGTCTAATGAAAAAATCTTAAGCAACATCATTATTCCATTTACTAAAAACATAATCATTCCATGCCACATTTATCCACTTTCGAAAATGATCACTAGAGTACCTTGATGTGGAAAAGGAGATAATTCTTTATAATTATTTTCAAAATTCTCCCGCATTGGAATTTCTATAATCGCCCCAACAAAGAAGGTCGTTTATCTGGAATGACCTTTTACAATGTCTTCCTGCCTTTTAGAAAATTGTATTTCTTCAATTGTGCACAATGGGGACTCTTTTTTGGCTTGATAAATGGGTGGAGAATCATGCGCCAATGTTCCTTTAGCCAGAGCAGTTCACCCTCTCCAATCGCCCCTTTGATACAGTTCAAAATCTGGATCATTTGTTACAATCTCCTTGGTTCGTAGACGGGACTCACTCTACAATTGGTCTCTCAAGTAGCAGTGTCCCAAACACACATGGGTTGAGAGATAGCAAAAAGTGGAGTATTACGGCAAATGGAAGATAAACAGTCAAATCGTTCTACGATTTCCTTAGCCAGGGGGGTCATGTGTAAGACCACCAATTTGATTTGGAAGAGTCCTTGTCCAAAAAAAATTTGTGTGTTTAGTTGGCTAGCTTGGGACAATAGTATCCTTACACTAGATAAGCTAGCAGCACGAGGATGTAACAGACTCCCCACTGCGACATGTGTTATGTGTAACACAGTCATTGAAACTGCTGATCACTTATTCTTTTCTTACCCATTTGCCACGATTATCTAGATTTCTCTCATTTTAATTTTTTGATTACCGTCACCTCTACAGTCGGTTCATGCTCTTTGGGGATCTTGGAGGCCCAAACTCTCTTCTCATGTGAGAGATGCGGGGGACCTTATTATTCGTGCTTTAATGTGGAACATTTGGCTAGAAAAAAATGCACGCATTTTTAGGGATACATACTTTGCATGTAAGTATGTTTTATACAAATGTATTCATATGTTTCTACTTTGGTTGAATGCAGTACCAGACAAAAAGAAGCCAAGATTGGAGGATTCAGCTGTGTTTGCTAAATGCAGTCTGGACTTTCTGGATGACCAGCCAGGATACGGCGAAGAAGACAAAGATGAGTAGTCAGTGTTTGTTTCGACCCTAACCTTTGGGTGGGTTAGAGGATTTGTTATTTTGTTTCGACCCTTTTTTTTATACTTTGCTTTTGTTCCACTTCTAGTGGATATTGTTTAGACTTCTTTTCAGTTAATTCATGTGGTTTATCCATTTTTTCCCAAAAATTCCACTTTCCTCAAACTTTTTCTCAGTCACGTGCCTTTTTTTGTTCTTTTTTCCATGCCATCATGATTCCGATTATTTGTTATTAGAATTAATTTGTTTTGAATCAACAATCTTATTTTTTAATAACAAGTTCATTAGGAAATAGTTTTTTTATTTTTGCACATAAATGCTCGTTTGCTATTAGCTAGGTAGTCAGAACCGGACCGGACCTTTGAACCGGAGAAGGCCAATGTATAAGGGTCAAGAGGTCCGACCGCAGTCGAACCAGGTCGAACCGGATTTAATAAATAAAAAAATAAAAAATAGTATATATTATATTAATTTTAAATCAAATACACAATCTATATTAATTTTTAAATCAAATACATAATTAAATATTATAGCCATTAATACTGAATCACACACTAAACAGTTCAAGTTTTACAAAGATCATGATTTATAGATCATGAAAACATAACAATTTTTTTTTTCAAAAAATTTTTAAATGACTCCCAAAATTTTATAATTCCTAAGCACCAAAGCATTCTCTATTTCCACCATCTCACCACCACTACCCACAGGCATCATCCCATAGGCACTTAGCCCACGGGCAAGAAACAAATGACCATGTTTCCTCTTCCTCCTGAGAAACTAAACTCCCTTCCAATCCCTAAACTCTACTGATCTTCATCTTTCTCATCCTCTTCTTCATCTTCTTCTAGATTTTGTGGAAGTTTTTGTTAGGATCGGGTGAGATGAAAGTGTATAAATATTCTCACACAAAACACTCAGGTTCACTGTAAATTGAACTCTAAATACAAGAACAGAATGAGAGGAAGAGATGTGTAGAAGAATAGATAACATAGATGCTCTGAAATTCCTTGCATTCACTTCATTAATTCATTCAAGCATTTAAACAAACAACTGATATGCGTGCCAGTGAAGCAGCATAGTTCATACAACCAGAACAATTGAAATATAAAATTCAAACATACAGTGAAAGCAAATTCTAAATAAAACACAACAATAAGATAAATCTGGGATGATGTGAATCCCAATTCAGTGCTAAATTCATTGGTCTTCGGCTGCAGTAGAGAGTGAGCTGGAGGCTGGAAGCATGTGCAGGGACCTGGGGAGCATCCAGCAATGGCTCCAGTGATATGTCTGATCAAACAACGTTAACAGTTTTGAGTTGTAAATAGAGAAAGAAGGGATTGATTCAAGTATTGGGTTGGGTCGTTGAGAGGAGGGGAGGAGAGGTTGTAGGAGATGCTAGGATGATGATTGGTTGTTGTTGTTGTTGTTGTTTTGGTGAGGATGAGGGCTTTCATTGATGATAGGGTTTTTTATTTTTTTTAATTGACAGTTCAAACCGGATGAACCGGTCCGGTTCACGGTTGAACCGCCCGGTTCATCCTGTTTAAAGCCGGTTTTTTATTTAACCGGTTTTATGATTAAACCAGACCGGCCTAATGCCCGGGTCCAGTTCAACCGGGTTGGACCGGCCAGTCCAACCCGATTTTGACTACCTAGGCTATTAGTTCAACCACAACTTCAATGATAAGTTATCCGAGGACATAATTCATTTGTCCTTGCCTAGTCATGTCAATGTCAAGTTCAGTAATTTCTTATTTGTCACATTTACTATTTTAACCTCATCATAATGTATTGTTTTATTTATTTATTTCAAGCGGTTAAACCTCTAAAAAAAGGTGTACATAAATTTTAGTAGAATAAGTGAGGACAAGACTTCATGCAAATATAGATATTGGGACCACTCCAGCACAACAATTAATTACTCACATTCCTAAAAATGTGCCCTCACTAGTGAATCTAATTTTTACCACTTACGAAGATTTTTTGTGAGATCTTGGTTATTGGTCATTCTCATATATTGTTAAACCAAATATCATTTTATATGATAAATTTTTTAAAAAAAGACTTAATATATATATATATATATATTTTTTTTTAACAAAAGTGACAAGTTCAGTCCCATAAAGAGGTGTAGATGGGGAGTTTGTCATCTATTAATTAAAAAAATAACAATAATGAATTAGTTTAAAGAGCTAGTGACTCTCTAACTTGTTAGACAAGGAAGAATATGTGCAAAATATTTTTGGATTGAAATTTTGAAATGTATAAGTTTAAATATATAAAAAAAATTAATTTTAAATAAATTATATTAAACAGGTTGGTAGCTAAGATATTGAGGCTTCAACCACACTGTTTTTTAAGAGAAAGCTGACATCATGGAAATTGCAGGATCAAGCATGCAAAAATTCAATTTTAAACAAATTATATTGATTAGTTTAATACTAAAATATTAGTGGTTGAAATTATGAAAAATGAGGGAAGAGATGAATGACGAATTAATGGCTCAACCTGAATTACGAAGAAAAAATGAATATAAATATCTAAATCACATGAGTTTAGTACCTAATGGGCCTAAAAAAGATGGATTATTAGTTTTATTAGTACCTATAAACTGACATAAATCTAAAAAAATAACTGAAATTAAATGTAGGTCTTGAGGTGCTTGATATATAAATTTTATCATCTTCACTGAGACAAAAAAAAAAAACATTTGTAATTATTGTCTAAGTGAGGCGTTAGCTCTCTCAATCATATCCTTCAAATCAACCAAGACAGCTGGAGGAAGACATGAGTGACTTTGACTAAGAAAATAATAAAAGTAATGCATCCAAACACATTTATATGACTTCCAGAGCTGCCATAATATTGATGGCCCTGTTGCATTCACTCTGCTTCCAAAGATGTTGGTATAAAGATTTAAAAACTCCTGATTTAAATCTCATTAAATGCAGTAATAATAACCGTTCTCACTCCATCAATTTTTAGTTTGTATATGCATCTTTAACTACATTGTGCTAGTTATATCTGGGAAAAAAAAACAAAAAAGAAAAGTTTGAAGTGATGCACATAGGGACCAGTCATCCATCCTAATGCACAAAAAGTTTCTAAGTGATATACAAGGGGACTAATCACCCACTTGTGAATTGGCATGATACTTCACCGGAATCTCCGATTAGTCAAAAAGTCTTTGATGTCAAAAAATGTTTTGAATTCTTCTTCTATCGTCTCCTTGCTTCCCCCTTGACATGGCAAGCGGGGGCCAACCTCCTCCCCCTCTCAAAAAATCTTGGTCCCAAATTGCAGCTTCACTGACTCAATCATCTGACAACTCTCCTTTGCATAATGAACAACTCCTCAGTAAACTCAAAGCCTCTACTTCCAATTTCGTCAAGCTAGACAAGGATGCTATCAACCGAGGCCGGATGAGGTTCCAGTATGCCTTGTACGGTAAATTGTTCGGGAAATCTCCTCCTTTTGAGCAGGTTAAGACGGCGCTCCTGAATCAATGGAATCACTTCGGCGAGATCTTCATATCCGACCTTCCAAACGGTTTCCTTCTCGTTCGATGTCCCTCGGAAAAAGTTATGCAACACCTCTTGCTCGACGGACCTTGGTCGGTTAATGGGATTATTGTCCAGTTGTCCCCATGGAAACCCTTCTTTGAGCCGAGTTTCGCTAAGCTCAACTCAGCAGCCATTTGGGTGCAATTTCATAACCTTCCAGTCGAATGCTGGGAAGGAGAGATCCTTGAATCCATTGCCTGCAACTTCGGTAACCTTGTTAAGGTCGATGAGCTTACTTTTTCATTGGTTAGATCCAAGTTCGCTCGTGTATGCATCGAGATTGACTTGTCCAAGCCTCTCTGTCGTGGGTTCTGGATTGGTGATGATCTTCAGAGAGTGTTTGTTGTGGTGATGTATGAGAGGTTACCGACTTTTTGTTACAATTGTGGGCTTATCGGCCATGGGAGCAAGTCTTGTCCTCGGGGAGCGCCTTCGGGAACCGGAGGGTTCTCTTTGCCCACTCGCTCTGATCGAGTGCCGGTAGAGAAGACCAATCCGGTGCCGATTGACGCCGACCAGGTTATGGACGAGTCTGATCCGATTTTCGTCCCTGACCCAGTTGATAAGTTTGAAACTAACTTCGAACCATGGCTTCTGGTTTCCCGCCGGCGAGGTCGTGCCCGAGGCCGTGGAGGAGGCGTCTCTCGTGCTTCTCACGTGACCTCTCGTACCGCAGTCGGCGTGGAAGACAAAGTTGTTGAGTCCCGAGGCACCGTTTCGCATAGCTTACGTGGCGGCTCGCGATTCGCTGGTCGTGGGCGGTCGTCCACTACTCATCCCTTTCGCGAATCCCCGCACCCCGATCCCGTTGAGATCTCCAACGTTCAAATTCCTGATGATGATCCAACCGTTAATCTCACCCTCGCGATCATCGAATCACCCAAAGACCAAGCACTAATCCCTAAGCCTGCCCCTTCGCCTGTTTCCCACGCAACCGCCTCGTCTGTCCCCCCATGTCAAATCGACGCTTCCACTTCCTTGCGTAACACTTCACCGCCCCTCTCAACCAGTCAAACTGTGCCCTTTCGCTCTCCCCGAGACACCAACCCGTCACCCATCCCCTCAAAGCCTAACACCAAACCCGATTCCCCTCCTCCTATCTTGAAATCATCAGTCCCGTTAGCTCCCCCTAATCTCAACCCCTCTGATGCTTCTCATGGCTCTATCGTCTCCCTTATTTCTTCTGCTCTCGACTCTAGTGAAATGGAGGAAGATAGTGCATCGGAAACGGGATCTTCTGACGATGAGGACGACGAAATGCCATACGATGAGATTGAGCCTGACGACTCTATGACCTTAGTTCAATATCAAGCCGGTCTCAGAAGGGAAACCCTCATCAGGAAAAGTGCTCATGCCGATGAAGTTTCCCCGAAGAAAGGCAGAACTGAAACCGGAAGTTCCGGAGTCTGATGTCTCGTTGTTTCATTCCTTCTTCTTCTTCTGGGAGTCTTCGTTGTTACTTTTTTTCATTTAAGTTTACTATGAATACAGCTAAAATTTTGTGTTGGAATTGCAGGGGTATCTCAGATCGGAATACGTTTTCCCGTCTCACCAGAATCATCAAGAAACTTAAGCCTGTTCTCGTTTGTCTCGTCGAGACTCGTGCTAACTTGGTCCGTGTTGATCGTCTCTGTAAAAGAATCCCTAAGCACTGGGAGTGGGCCTCTGTTCTCGCTGATGGCTTTTCCGGGGGTATTTTTATCCTTTGGAACCCGGTCATCGGCCGTGCTACTCCTATCTCCGTCTCTCGTCGCGCTTTACATATCGTTATTTCTTCTAGTTTCTCAAAAAATTTTATCATTTCAGTGGTTTACAACTCTTCCCGTTGTATTTCTCAAAAATGGCTTTGGTACGAGCTTTCTAAACTTTCTAACCTCAAACTTCCTTGGCTCATTCTGGGAGATTTTAATTCTATTATTTCTAGAACTGAGCACCGTGGTGGTTCTTTTTCTTATTACAGTCGCAATTCTAGATTCTTCAATAACTTTATCGATGGCAATAATCTCTTGGATCTCAAATTCGTTGGGCCCTCGTTCACTTGGTGCAACAACCAGTCTGGCTCGGCTCGCAGATGGGCCAGACTCGACCGTTGTCTGGTTAATCTCGAGTGGAACGACATTTTTAGAACCTATACTCTTTCCCATCTTAATCGTTCCTTTTCAGATCATTCTCCTCTTTTCCTCACAGCTTACCTCTCTCCTGGTTTTAAAAAGAGTAATTTTAAGTTTGAAAATTTTTGGTTGGATTACATTGGCTGTCACATGTGCATCCGTAATGCTTGGGATTTTCATCCTCGTGGTAACTCTATGCACGTTTTCTCTCATCTTCTGTCCCGCACCAGATATCGCCTCAAGCGTTGGAGTATCTCTGGAGTTAATAATTTGGACATTGCCATATCAGATACTGAAAGTGCTATTAACTCGCTTGAGATCTCCGATCCGAATCACAACTCTCATCTGGTTCTCAATGGCCTTTATGCTAAACTTTCCGCTCTTCAACGCCAGAACAGCATTAAATGGGCCCAGCGTGCTCGTTTATGCTGGGTCTCTGACGGCGACAAAAACACTAGCTTCTTTCATGCTATTTATCGAACCCGTTCTCATTTCAATCACATTACTCAAATCGAGGATGTTAATGATATTGTTTATAGGGATCCCAACGGCGTTGAACAAGCTTTTACAAATTTTTATAAAAATCTCTGGAGCAGCCCCTCGGATAATATCTGCATCAATTTGGACGAGCTTCCACCTGATATTCCCAGAATCTCCGATTTTGATAGCGATTTCCTTATCCGTAATGTTACTCTCGAGGAAGTCCATCAATCTTTGCTTGATCTTCCTTCAAGTAAGTTGATTGATTGCCCGCAAGTGTACGGGGGTCGCCAAGTAATACCTTGAGCAAAAGCCCAAGGATCGTATTCCACGGGGTTAAGGAGCTCCTATTACTCCTCCATCACTCATTTTCTAACCTTACAATTCAAGCATGGTATACTAATCTAATACAAGCAAGATTGTAAATAAAAACACAAGTGTAACAACTCCAAGTCAAGCAAGAAAAATCACAAGAGCAATGATGATAAGAATAGGCCTAGGGATGAGGATTCCCAAGAGGGGTCATCAAGATATAAGGATGCATGAAAATACATGGCACGGGTGATTTAGACCCGACGGACCTCAACAATAGTTCAACCCCAATTTCTGGGCGGCTAAACCCTAATCCCATACAAATGATGACAAGGATCTCTCCTTAGTCATATTCCCTACTGATTGCATTAAGTGAATGGAGATCACGAACGAGGACACACTTAACCTAAGTTTCTCCTCATGGTTCGGGAGGGGCTACCTACACCCAATTTCTCGGCATGTTGGTCAACAAATACCCCTATTAGCTCATTAACGATCTAGTACACGCGAGTAGGTCACGTCTACATGTACAACTCAAACAAGAACTAAGGATTTCTCCACATAATAGTTTTAGGCATGAAACACAATGAGCCAAATCATAAATCACACCATTGCATATCAAATATAAATGTAGCATCCAAAATACAAGATGAACCCCCAAGGTTCACCTACATCCCAGTGGCCTTGGGGGTCTAGTGTGCCATCATACAAATAAGTATCTCAAACACAACAAAAAGCAAGAAGTAAATGCATAAATGACACTCCCTAGTCTGAATGATGAAGAGGAGAGAGAATGCCGCCGAATGATGCTTCTTCTAGCCCTAGAGATGCCGAATGCTTCTCCTCCTTTGATGATGAGGCTTCCCCTTTAAGTTCAAGCCCTTGATCTTCCCAAGCTTCAAGCCAAACTCTCCCAAAATAATGGTGTCTTCGTTTCTCTCCTTCCTCCAAGTGATGGCTGCCAAAAACCCTTCAAAAAGTTTGCCCTAGAGTCTCCAGAAGTCCAGCCAAAAAAGTCCCCCATCTTTCTCCAAAAATCCCTCTATATACCACTCATCATACCCCCTTGATGGCCTCCATCCCGAGTGCTATACCACTCCCTATAGCCCCCTTGATGGCCTCCATCCCGAGTGCTATACCACTCCTTATGGCCCCCCATCCTGAGTGCTATACCACTCGCTATGGAGCTCAACATTGACAATATTTGGGGTAGGCAAACTCTATCAAGTAAATATCTTCTATTATAGCTACAGTGATCATCCCGGGCTCTATACTGGGCAAACGATTGAGGCCGTATGCCATGATCCAAATCCTGACTTGAAACTCTCCAGGTGCTATAGTGACAGCTACAGTAATCTTGCTACATTGTCGATTGCTACGATGCTTCCCAGCTCTGATGACTACATACCGGTTTTCTTCTCTTTTTCACCCGAATCATATCCTCGTGTCATCCATGGTGTTCCCGTGCCTCGCAAAAGCAAATAACACACGATTAAGCACAAAAGCGGGCATCAATTCTAATGAAAATACATGCTAGAGGTAACAAATACATACACTCAAATACGTACATTTAGACACTTATCATAAGTCCCCTGGACCCGACGGTTTTAATGTATAGTTTTACAAAGTTTATTGGTCTATCGTGGGTATCCATCTTTTTAAGGCTATTCAATACTTTTTCAAAACTTCTTTCATCCCTTCTTCTTGGGGTAAAACTTTCGTCGTTCTCATTCCTAAAAAAGATAGTCCTAAAACGGTTTCTGATTTTCGCCCCATTTCTCTTTGCAATGTGTGTTTCAAAGTTCTTTCTAAGTTGCTTGCTAATAGACTCAAAAAGAGTTCTTCCCAAAGCATCATTGGTCGAGAGCAAGTTGGTTTTTGTGTCTTCTAGGTGCTCTTCCCGATAACATCATTGCCGTGCAAGAGGTTGTTCATTCGATTGAGTCTGATACTAATAGCCCCCCCTAGGATGATTCTTAAAATTGATATCGAAAAGGCATACGATACCATCAATTGGAGTGCAATTCTTACCATTCTTAGGAAAATGAATTTCCCCCAACTCTGGGTCTCTTGGATTGAATCTTGTCTTAAGGCTTGTTCCTTTTCTCTTCTAGTTAATGGTAACCCATCTCCATGGTTCTGTTCTTCTAGAGGAGTGCGGCAAGGTGATCCCATTTCTTCTTACTTGTTCATTATTGTGTCTCAAACTCTCACTACCTTGCTCAACTTCAGTCTTCAGCGCAATCTCATCCCTGGCTTTAATAACTCTTTGAGTCAAAATTTCAATCACTTAATGTATGCGGATGATTTAATTCTTATCACCCAGTGCTACCGGAAAAGTCGCTCAAGCGTTTGCACTTGCTTAAAAATTTACAGCAATTACTCTGGCCAGTTTCCTAACTATACTAAATCCAAAATTTACTTCCCTTCTTGGATGAATAAGCATATTATCAGTCGGATTTGTAACATTTTGCATCTCAGGCAAGACTCTTTCCCTTTCAAGTATCTAGGGGTTTTTATTTCTCCTAAAAGGTTAGCTCCGATTACTTTTCAGCCACTGATCGATAAAGTCTCTTGCTTAGCTTCTAAATGGTCCAAGTATCACCTTTCCCCTGCTGCCAAAGAGATCTTGATCAATTCTGTCATGTTAGCAATTCCTGTTTACACTCTTATAGTTTATCCCATCCCTGATTCAATCCTGACTGACATTTCCAAAGTTGTGAGAAAGTTCTTCTGGTCCAGGAATGGTAATGGAAAGGGCATCCACAATGTGAGTTGGAGTATTATAACCGAAGGTAAGTCTGAGGGGGGCTTAGGTATCAAAAATATTCACCTTGCCAAGCATTCTCTTATGTCTAAAAACATTTTCAAATACTTAAACAAGCATGATTGTCTTTGTGTTGATATTGTGCTTCATAAATATGGCGAAATGAATTTCTGGCTTGATCCTGTCCCGGCCAATTGCTCTTGGTTCTTCAGGGGTTTATGCAAATCTGCATTTGTTATCAAAAATCATTGCAAAATCAATAATGTTAATCCTCTAAACACCTCTTTTCTCTGGGACCCTTGGTTGTTTGAGATCCCTCTTGCACTTAAGCCTACTTATCTTAACATGAATGTTGATTTGAACGGGATTTCTCTTTCTGATAATACTGCTGATAATTTGGAGTTGCCTTCAGTTACTATCAATCAAAACTCTGAGAATCATTGGATTTGGTTATCTAATGCTTCTAATATCAAAATATCTTCAGCTGTTTATCTCACGCTGAATAAGCATCCTGTTTGCTACAATGATTGGATTGGTTGGAATATTATTTGGAGCATTCCTGTTGCTCCCAAAATAAAACACTTCATTTGGCTTTGTTTGAGAGGCAGGCTATCCACTTCTGTTTTCCTGCACAGCATTCACCTTGGTCCTGACAATCCCTGTGTTTTCTGTGGTATCCATCGTGAAACTATTGATCACATTCTTTTTCAATGTGATAGAATTAGAGAAATTTGGGAGCATGTAAACAGAATCCTTAATTCCTCCTTTTATTTCTCTGGTGGCTTTTCTTCTGGTAATTGGGTTATTGAGCATAAGCATTCCAAGTTCAATTTAGCAGTCATTGCTGCTTGCGCTTGGTTTATTTGGGTGTGCCGTTGTGACTATATTTTCAGGGACACTCGTCCCATCTTTTCCAGCATTGTCTCCAAAGCTGTTGCTCATGTTGAAGAATACCAATGGTGTAATTCTAAAATGTTGGGTAGAAAACTCCTGCTGTCCAACTTCTCTTCCGCGGATGACTACTTCTTGTTCTCTCATGCAACATCTGATCAATCCACCGGGGTAAGTTCAACAGGATTCTTTTTTTCAAACGCTAATTATAAAATTTCTCTTGCTGGCAGCTCCTCCAGACAATTTTCCGACCGCACTGGACGCTTTAATTAGTGTTGTGGAAGTCGCTCTTCAAGCCGCGCTGGACCTCCACATCCCGGTGAAGCATGTTCTTTGCGATCACGCGCTGGTCATACAACTCCCCGAATTGCTCGGATCACATCTCTTCGTGGCGATTCGAGGCTCAAGTTAGCAACCTTAAGTTCTTACTCGACGCATGCGGTCATCCCCAAATACACATTATACCCTCGATTTGGGCGTTTTTCCCAGAGCTCAACCTTACAACTTACTGGACTTATACATCATCGACTCAATCTTTTTCTATTCTGCAAAGACCTTCCGTTTTGGATTATGAAATCATTTTTGTAGTTTTCGGTTTTTAGCTTTTTAATTATGTTTCTAGTTTTTTGTGTTTTAGTTTTCGGACTAGTTTCTTTTGTCTTCGCTTTACTTTTTAATACATAGCTTCCCCAGCTTGAGAGGTTCTTCAAAAATGTTTTGAATTACTTGAATGGCAAACAAGTTTTTTGAGTTGATCGGCTTATTTACAAATATGGTAGAATTAATCCTTAGCTAAGTGTCTTTGTAAAGTTGCAACTAAGATTAAAACATGTCTTTGGATGCATTGTGCTCCTTTTCGATCTTTTTTTTTTCTCAATATGAATTTTGAGATTGATAGGCTTTCAATTTCAGATTGTATTGCTCACAATCGCTGGTGTGAGAGCAAGTTGTCCATGATGTTTTTGGTTCAAATTTTGATTCCCCAATTCTTAATCATGGTTGTATTTGTTGGGACGCAGTGGCTCAGGTCCATAGTCTCACATCGCCTGTGAGAGCCAATCTCCCTAGCCTTATATATCCTAAGCCAATCCTTCCCTCTAACTGTAGTTATGGAGAAGTTAGGGTGGTAGGTCTCTGTATTAACATGGTATCGGAGCCACTCGTCTCGATCGGTCGTGACTAGGATCTTGGGTCCCACATCCGCTGTGGGCCCAGGGGGTGTTGGGACGCAATGGCTCAGGTCCATAGTCTCATATCGCCTGTGAGAGCCAATCTCCCTAGCTTTATATATCATAAGCCAATCCTTCCCTCTAACTGCAGTTATAGAGAAGTTAGGGTGGTGGCTCCCTATATTAACAGTATTGACACTCAGACTAATACTTTTTAGGTCTGGTATCCTAGAACCAACAAAAATTCTATTACTGTGGCGGTTTACTCTCACTTTTGTAGCTCTCAGTCTGATAATGTTCATTGGATTGGCTGGGCCCAATCTGTGGAGACTTTTCTGTTTCTCCTAGAGTGAAGTTTTCTATTTGATTGTGACTTCATGGCAAAGTGAAGACTTATGACTTTCTTCATGCAATTAACCTGGGTTCTAATGCTCCTTGTGCTTTCTGGGGCTTAATGAATGAATGAATGTGCTGAACACATCTTCAAACTTTGCAATAGGGCTCAACTTGTTTGGAATAAAATTGCTGCCATCTTTAGCCATTTATGTAATTTTACAAGACCTATATCTACAGGTAAGTGGCTTGAATGGCAAGGTAGTGGTAAATGGTAATAATATATACAAATCATCAGTCATTGTTGCTGCAATTTGACTACTTTGGAAAGCTCGATGTGATCAAATTTTTAGAAACCGCATGCCTAACTATTATTGAATTGCCTCTCGCCATTGTGGCCTATAGGAGCACATTTATACTCATTAACATGATCAATAGCTGAGTGGATCACTCGGGATTATTTTGGATCTCCAACATCAGTTGGCTACTAATGGACCCCCTTGTGTTCAACAAATTCCAAGGAGCTGGAATCATTTAGCAGGTTTTGCTTTCCTTATTCCACAAAGGTTCAGAGAAGCCTCGATGGTATTATTTTCTTCATCCCTGGTGAGAAAGACAGTCTTTTATGTTTTCTTATGTCTGGTACTTTGTTTTTTCATCTGTACTTGGTGCTTTCTGTTTCCTTCTCCTTTTTTTAATAAATTTGTGGTTTATCCATTTTATTAAAAAAAAAAGCCTCGATGGCTTATGAAGGCTGTGGAGAATGCAGCCTTTAATTTTTAATGTTTTCTTTTCTCCTTGTTTCTTCTTTTGATTCTTTTTAGAGTGGCTGTGTTGTTTCTCCTTGTTTCTTCTTTTTTCTGGTTTTGTTGGATTTCTTGTTATGTTCATCTTGTAGTTGTGTTCTTTCAATAAATAGCTGCAGTATTTCAATTTCCTTTTTTCAATAAAAAAAAAATCAATGTAAGCATAAACAAAGTTTTAAAGCAATGCTATAGACAGTACTATAAACAATTAAAAATAAGATAAAAAGTTATTATAAACAGTTATATAATATTGTAAACAGTAAAAAAATCGTCCAATCATAATACTCTCATTAAAATCATCCAATCATCGTTACAATAGTAACCCAAGCAACCACAACCGTAGAATGTTACTCACACCTTGACACCGTCGAATACTACTCACACTCTCTTATAGAGTACTCTCATCAAAACCACAATTACAAAGGTTGAAGCCTATTTGCACTCCTAATATATATATATATATATATATATATAAACCAAACTATAACCTAACCATGAGAGAAATTACAACTATTTGGTTTTGACCACCTTTTCAACTAAATAAAATGCATTTCACTTTTGAGCATATTAATCGGGACAAGAACACCATTGCTGACCAGCTTGCGAACTTTGGAAGAATAAACCTTGAAGGCTCCCTCTTTTTCCAAGGTCCTGATTGTCCACGTTGGCTTGAAGAGAGCTTGCAAAAGCCAAAAACCTCTTCTTTTTAACTCCTGCCTTTTTATTTTTTTCCTTTTTAATTCCTGTAACTCCTTTTGAAAAAAAGACTAAATAAAATACATTTCAAAAAAAAAATAAAAATAATAGTAATAATAACTTACAAACACTAATGATGCTTGCCGTTAAAGTTTTTCTGTTTTCAGAACCCAATGCAAGTCCATGCAGAGAAAAATGAGTAAATGCTTGGATCATCAATCCTGTGACAAACGAACAAATACAACCATGTCACTACTTTATATACATAGTTCTATGTTTGTGAAGTTGTGTTCAAGTTGGTGACTTTCTCACATGATCATGGCTGCGAGCTGTTTCATGGCCAATCTGCAAGGTTTGTTTGGATTCTTAGCTTTTCATGGTTTGCTTCTCTTGTCCTTCTTCAATCTTCTTAACTTGTACTTCTTTCAGGTTGGTTGATCTCTTGGTCTTTGAGCAGTCAGAGAAGTTTGATAGATGTTGTTAATCTTGCATTCTTTGTTTTCTACTTGTTGGGATTGTCATCTGATATTCTGAGAAAAGAAAACGTTGTCAGGAACAAGATTAAGGGCTGGGAATTTCTTGTTGTTTCATTCTGTTGTGCAGTTACTAGCATTGCATATTTTACTTGTGGTTTTCTGCGCAGTTCAGTGATTTATTTTGTTAGAGGATTTATTTGGATTGGTCTTGCAGTGTCTTTAAACATTCAACCAATCAAATCACTGAGACTTACAGTTCCAATTTGGTGGTTTGTGTTCTCGTTGTTAATCTCAGCAGTTAATGTTGAAGATTTGGTGAAAAATCAGAGTCTTGATACTATAAACATTGTATCATGGATTGTGAGCTTGTTGCTACTTTTCTGCAGCATTAGACTCAGTTTCAAAAACCGTTCAAATGAAGATAACGAAAGATTGAGCTTGTATCAATCTCTGTTGGTTAATAACAATGAAAATAAAGTATTACAGTTGAAAAACTCTGGTATTTTCAGCAGATTGACATTTTCTTGGCTTAATCCTTTGCTTAAAGTTGGCAAATTGAAGCCATTGAGTCTCAATGATATCCCAAGTTTGGATTCTGAAGATGGAGCACTAGTAGCTTATCAGAAATTTGCCAAAGAATGGGAATCTCAAAAGAAGAACAAACCAAGGAGCAAGAACTTGGTTTTCTTTGCATTGGCAAAGTGTTACTTCAATGAGATGCTTTTAGTTGGATTATATGCACTTCTGAAAACAATCTCAGTGTCATCTTCTCCAATATTATTGTATGCATTTGTTAGTTATTCAAACAGCGAAGAAGATGATCTTAACTGGGGGCTGTCTTTAGTAGTGCTCTTGATTGTAGCCAAGGTGGTTGAGTCTTTGTCTCAAAGGCATTGGTTCTTTGATTCAAGAAGATGTGGGATGAGAATGAGGTCTGCTCTCATGGCTGCTATTTTTCAGAAACAATTCAAGCTTTCGAGCTTAGGCAGAAAAAATCATTCGGCTGGAGAAATAGTGAATTATATCTCAGTCGATGCATATCGGCTCGGAGAGTTTCCATGGTGGTTTCACATGGCATGGAGTCTTCCAATTCAGCTCTTTCTTTCGGTGATCATTCTTGTCAAAACTGTTGGTTATGGAGCTGTTCCAGGATTAGTTCCATTAGTCTTTTGTGCTGCGATTAATGTCCCATTTGCAAAGAGTTTGCAAGGATATCAATCAAAGTTTATGGTGGCTCAGGATGAAAGATTGAGAGCCACTTCTGCAGCATTGAACAACATGAAGATCATCAAATTGCAGTCATGGGAGGAGAATTTCAGACAAGTTATTGAGTCTCTCAGAGGAATCGAATTCAAATGGTTGTCTAAAACACAGAACAAGAAGACTTATAGTACTGCATTGTATTGGATGGCTCCTACCGTTGTTTCTGCTGTGGTTTTCGCTGGTACAACAATGATGAGAAGTGCTCCTCTTAATGCTGTTACTATTTTTACAGTGTTAGCAAGTCTACGAGTAATGTCCGAACCCGTAAGGTTGCTGCCGGAGGTGCTTTCGGCGTTAATACATGTTAAAGTATCGCTAGACCGTATCGAAGTTTTCTTGCAGGAGGATGAAGTGAAGGAAGATGTTGTGAAGAGAAATCCATTGATGAATTCTGAGTTGAGTGTGAAGATTGAGAATGGAGTGTTCAGTTGGGATCCAGATTCTTCCATTCCTACATTGAAGAATGTGGATGTTGATTTCAGAAGAGGAAATAAGATCTCTGTTTGTGGAGCTGTTGGCTCTGGCAAGTCTTCATTTCTATGTGCCATACTCGGCGAAATACCAAAACTATCAGGATCTGTGAGTAATATATAAGTACTAACAAACATTTCTTTGTGTTACTAATCTTGAATTCTTGATTTCATTTTCCTTTATTGCATGATGTAGGTTGATGTATATGGCTCTGTCGCCTATGTGGCTCAAGGTTCTTGGATACAAAGTGGGACGATACGCGATAACGTTCTGTTTGGTAAGCCAATGAACAAAGCAAAATACGAAATGGCGATAAGATGTTGTGCTCTTGATAAGGATATTGAGAACTTTGATCATGGAGACATGACTGAGATTGGACAGAGAGGATTGAACATGAGTGGAGGACAGAAGCAAAGGATTCAGCTTGCTAGAGCTGTTTACAATGATGCCGATATTTATCTTCTCGATGATCCTTTTAGCGCTGTTGATGCACATACTGCTGCAATTCTATTCCATGTAAGTGAAACTAACATGGAATTGTGATTGGATTTCTTATGTAGCCTTTGTAAACTTTTCATTGAAAACGTGCAGGACTATGTCATGTCTGCTCTACAAGATAAAACTGTAATTCTAGTGACACATCAAGTGGAATTTCTAGCAGAAACAGATAGAATTCTGGTGAGCAGTGATAAGTTTTCTATAGTGGAATTGTTACCGATCATTATCATCGACTAATGCCTTTTCTTGTGCAGGTTATGGAGAATGGGCTTGTTGTGCAATCAGGAAGCTATTCTGAGATTTTGAAGACAGGAACAGCATTTGAACAACTTGTGCATGCTCATAAGTCTGCAATGACAGCTGTAGACTCTGTTACAAAGCGAGCAATCGATGATCAGTTCGCTTCTGAGGTAAATCCACAAGTGAAGCACAGTGAGACTGAAATCACAGCCCCATCGGCAATCCAGCTGACTGAAGACGAAGAGAAGGCGATTGGAAATTTTGGTTGGAAACCATACAAAGATTACTTGCAAGTGTCAAAGGGTTATATGCATTTCATTTTCGCTGTCTTATCGCAATGCACTTTTATTCTTTTCCAAATCTTGTCAACATACTGGTTAGCAGTGGCAGTTCAATTGACTCAAATTGGTGGAGGTGTAGTTGTAGGTGTTTATGCAGCAGTCTCAATTCTCAGCTGCTGCTTTGTTTGCATGAGGAGTTGGTTTACTGCACAACTTGGACTGAAAGCATCCAAAGAGTTTTTTTCAGCATTCATGGATTCAGTTTTCAGGGCTCCAATGCTCTTCTTTGATTCAACTCCCATTGGAAGGATTTTAACCAGGGTTAGATTAAAAAAAAAAAAAAGTCAATCATTTCATACACTAATTTCTATCAATTCTTGCAATCAATCCATAAAAATGAGTCAAATTTTATGGATTTTCTGCAGGCATCTTCAGATATGAGCATCCTGGACTTTGACATACCATACTGCTTGTCTTTTGTTGTTGCTGGTGCTAGTGAGGTTGTAGGAATCATAGTGATAATGTCAACTGTTACATGGCAAGTGCTTATTGTTGCAATTCCGGTAACAATTCTTACGTTGCATGCGCAGGTAATTCTTAATTTAACTTAGTTATCTTGCTCTAAATTGGATTTGTAGATATCTGATAAAGTTTTTACTGTTGTATAGAGATACTATTTAGTGTCTGCAAGAGAGTTAGTGAGGATCAATGGGACTACAAAGGCACCTGTTGTGAATTTCGTTGGAGAGACAATTCTCGGTGTGGTAACAATACGAGCTTTCGCAATGATGGATAGGTTTATACAGGCAAATCTTCAGCTCATTGACACTGATGCAACGCTCTTCTTTCACACAATTGCCTCCATGGAATGGGTGCTTATCCGAGTTGAAGCACTTCAGAATTTGACAATACTTACTTCTGCTCTTTTCCTTATCTTGCTTCCTCGTGGAAGCATTCCTCCAGGTATTGGAATTCTTCAATTGGTTTTTGTTGAACTATAATTGATATTTTAGTATATGATTCATCTTTGGATGTTTTTGTTTTCAGGATTTGTTGGTTTAGCTCTTTCTTATGCTCTAACTCTGTCTTCGGCTCAAGCGTTTATGACTCGTTGGTACTCTGGTTTGGAGAATTATATAATCTCAGTGGAAAGAATCAAACAGTTCATGCACTTAGAATCAGAGCCTCCAGCAGTAATCAGTGATAGAAGGCCACCACCTTCATGGCCTCATGAAGGAAGTATAGATTTCCAAGAATTGAAGGCATTGATCTTATTATTATCTACTTATCATGGAATATATCCGATATCTGATTACTGATAAAATGCTAATGCTAATAATATTAATGCAGGTAAAATATCGTCCGAATGCGCCATATGTTTTGAAGGGAATCACATGCAGAATTATGGCAGGAAACAAGGTAGGAGTGGTGGGAAGAACAGGAAGTGGAAAGACAACACTGATCGGAGCATTGTTTCGGCTTTTAGAGCCAGCAGCAGGGAGAATTCTGATTGATGGCCTTGATATTTGCTCAATTGGTCTTAAGGATCTCAGGATGAAGCTCAGTATAATTCCTCAAGAACCAACTCTTTTCAAGGGTCCTGTGAGAAGTAATCTTGATCCTCTTGGTCTTCATTCTGATCAAGAGATTTGGGAGGTCAGTTAATTCACTTCAATATTTATATATATAAACAGAAATAATCAGAAATTTTTTATCATAATCTGATGGTTTATCTGCTGCAGGCTTTAGAAAAGTGCCAATTGAAGACAGTAATTAGCAGTAATCCCTCTGGGCTTGACTCTTCTGGTAATTAATTAACTAGTTAATAAACATAAAGTGGAATACCAATATATACTCTGAATTCTTTACTGCAAATGCACTGAAACTGATGAGTGGAATTGTGATTGCAAGTGAGTGATGATGGAGAGAACTGGAGTGCAGGACAGCGCCAGCTCTTCTGTTTGGGAAGAGTTCTTCTAAGAAAGAACAAAATCTTAGTTCTTGATGAAGCTACAGCATCAATAGATTCTGCAACTGATGCAGTGCTGCAGAGAATCATCAGACAAGAGTTTTCAAGCTGCACTGTTGTCACAATTGCTCACAGAGTCCCCACTGTTACTGACAGTGATATGGTCATGCTTCTCTCTTATGGTACTTCCTCATCTATGTCATTCATCTTTCAAATGTTTAACTTGTTTTCAATGTGTTTTTTTTTCTGCAGTTTTTGTTGAGTAATAAGCTTATTTATGCAGGAAAACTTGTTGAATATGATAAGCCTTCAGAGTTGATGGAAAGAAAAGATTCATATTTTTCAAAGTTGGTGGCAGAGTATTGGTCTAATTGCAAGAGAGAGTCTCGTTGAGTGTTTATGTGGAAAATAATATAAAGCAGGAATGCATGCATGCATGCCTGCATGGTTGGTGAGAGTATTGATGAATAATTAATATAGTCTATGTCTTTCTGGATCTTTGCTTGATATTGTGCTTTGAAAATTTTTTTTAAAAAACTTATGGACACTCACAGCACATGGTTTCTAGATTTTTATGCATGGAAAAAAAATTATTATTAAGAGAAATCTACTTTTGATAGATCTCTCTCAATGCCTTATCCTAGACTAATTTAAAGCCAGTGTCTGTTATAAATTGCTAAAAAATCAATGGATCAAAGATTAAAAAAATAAATAAATAACTCAAATTCCTTTTGTAAAAAAATAAATATACAGGATTAATCAAGTTATTTTTGTTATCATTAAAATTTGTAGAAATGGTTATTTGTTTATTATAAATGATTATTTATTTATTATAGTTTTCATCCATAAAAATTTTGCGTTTTAAGATATTACATGATTTTATTACAACAATTTTTTTTTACCAACTAGTGCTTTGTATTTCTTCTATTCTTTTATTTTTAAAAGATGGATAAATCATTTCTAATTAAAAGGAAAAAAAAAAATATAAAAGTCACCAACCACTAGCTGTGGTAGGGAACAACAAAAAAGGTACAACATAAAAAGAGGGAGCAGTCCCCCAAAAGGTAACCAACACTGAACCTAATCGGTGCTTGGGTCAAGCGTTTCCTTTAAAGGCCGGGTCACACCGAAATCCTTCACATGAGGCCGAGAAATTCCAAGCTTCTTCTAACAGTGTTGGGATCTTCATCCATTTTCTCTCTGTCCTTCTTCTATTCTTTTTATATCGGTTGTGATTAACGGAATTTTATATACCAAAAAATTTAATTATTTCATAAAATTTTATAAAAAAAATTAATTATGTTTTTAAAATTATCCACAATTTATATCTTCACATTTTTCTCTCATTTTTAATTCTCAGAAAAAAAAGGGAAAATTATTTTTAAGTCCCTGAAACTTTTTAAACTTCCTCCAAGGTCCTTCTGACAAAACTAAAGTCCCCGTCCGTCCTTCCTTTATAGTTTTTGTACTCGTTCGTCCCTTCCATCACCCCAAGCTGTGATATTTTTGTTTAATCCCAAAAATACCCTTGAAAAAGTTTAGAGGGAATAATGGCGCCAAGTCAAATCACAGCATGGCTATTGTACTGCAAACTTGCTTTGGAAGTTGCATTCTTCTTCTACTTGTATCTTGATGAAGTAGCTGGTGTTCTGGTCCATATTGTTTCCATTCTTGAGCCTCTTCATGTAAAGAACCAATTCTATCTTCGTTTGTCGTCTCCGTCTCCCCAGTCCGGAGAAGCTATCCAGTGCAACGTTACAACAGCTACAAGGATCTCATCTTGAGCATACTGTTAACGATATCGTCTACCTAGAGATTTTGTTCATATTATTATCTTATTTTTATCAACCACCATGTTCAGAAGGTGGCACTTTATGACCAAAGGTTTTTTTGTTTTGTTGTTGTAGTGGCTTAATGGACATGTTTTACACTGTTGTGAAATATAAGGGAGAGGGTTGTGTGTTAGATTTAACCATCTTGAGTGGGTGGGAATTATTATTGGAAGAAATATGTACGTATTGGCACCTTCAAGCTTCATCGGTCAAAGTTAAGTATATAATTTCAGATGAGCAGAAGACAGTGGCTTCCATTAGTTCCGAAGATGACTTCCAAACAATGTGCAACATTCACCGGTTATTCAAAATAAACGTGGTTGATATGTTGGTAGAGACTGTGGATATTAACACAGAAGATAACTCTGGGTCATCGAGACCATCGTAAATATCATATATCTTTTATTCTTTCATTTTTTGTAAATCTCTGCTTACGCGATAGATGTTGTCCTTCTATTCGATTTTAATGGTGTACACATGTGATACAGTGATTGTTATGCTGGTTTTTTTGCGCATTAAAACATTTTCGTATTTATTCACTTTAGATTGTAGTTTAGATTTTTTCTTTCTGTTAAGATTTTGGTACTAAGAATTCAATTTTACAGTGTTTCTGTTTATTTATTGAACTAACAACTTACTTTTTTTCCATCATACTAGGGAAACATTGTCAATGCTACCGCCAGCTTTTACATGGAGGACCTTTAACAATAAGTAATCCGATAAGAGATTCGTAGTCGAGTTTACTATGATTGGTCATTGTTTTTGAAAAATGCGAAAAGACTTTATGGATGCATTGTGTGACTTAGCCAGTCAAACGCAATTTCAACTTTCTGCTCATAAAGAACGATAAAGATAGAGTGATCGTGACATGTGTCGATGAAGATTGTCAATGGCGTGTTCATGCCTCAAGAGACTGAAAACCTTCCTACATTCGGGGATTAAAAACAGACAACATGAACACACATGCGGTGGGGGCATCAACACACCATTTCACCCGAGAGCATCAAAGAAATGGGTTAGTAGGAAGGTAGTAATGAAATTACGTGATCGGCCTCTATACCGAAAGCGATGGATATACAACGAGATATATTACGTGACCACGGTGTTCGTCTCACCGTATAAACAAGCCCTCGGATGGGTAAAGAGTTAGCAAAGGGAATTCTTCATGGCAGTGATATAGCAAGCTATGATCCGTTGGTATGGTATGCGAGAAAAAGTTTTCGAAAACTAACCCGGGTAGCGTCGTTATTATCGACTAATCGATGGAGAAACGATTCAAGCATGGGTTTTTTCTGCTTTCATGCTTCTCTTGATGGTTTCAAGCGTGGGTTGTAGGCCTATGCTTTTTTCTAGATGGAACTCACTTGTTGGGGAAAAATATGGCGGTATCCTTCTTGGTGCAATGACCAAAGATAGAAATGAAGGATTTTTTTCATTTGGCGTTTGCTATCGTGGATAATGAAACCCGATGATAACTCGGACATGGTTTACATCAACTTTGGGTGATGCAATATACGGTGATGACGACTACACCAACATAATCACATTCATCTCGGATCGGGTCGAAAGGACTTGTAAATGCCATTGCAAAGGTTTTTTTCCTTCATCCCCGCATGCTTATTGCTTTATGACATCTACATGCAAATTTTTCTTAAATCAAATGGGCAGCTAGGAAAGTCATTAAAAGATGAGTGCTGAAGTTTGATTAGGAAGATTGCATATGCATGTACGTCTTTCGAATATGATGAAGTCATGACGCTCCCTATTGACCACATCAGGACAAGCACACCATTGGATGTTCCAGAAATCGGACATGTCACATTGGTGTAATTACTTGTTTAGAGGCCAGCGGTGGGGTGAAATGTACCCAATGTCGCAGAATCTTTTTAATGCATGGATAAGAGAAGCACGACACCTTCCCGTGTGTAAGATGGTAGATGCAATAAGGTGGTACCCATAATAGAATGCAAAAGTTGTTACATGTTTTCCGTATTCATGTTTTTCAACCATTTGCTTTTTAATATTGTTCTTTCATCTGCTCGATTTCGCTTAATCTATTTACTATTAGAGGTTTGAGTTCAGTATTTTTATATTTCCCTTTCGCTTTATCACTGCTATCGCTTTAGTATTAGTAGTTGGTGTTTACAAATTATGCAATGTGTTCTACAGTTTGTACTTGCATTATTATCCCTAAATCCTGTTATATTTTACATTTACTATCGTAATGGTATACTCCACGGTGCAATTGATACAACCTATGTTCTTGTTGTTAGGTTTAAGATGATGAACATGATGTACAACCGATGTAATTGTTGCTTGAAATGGGAATCTTATCTTTGCCCTATGATACACAAGAAGATTGAAGTGATAGTCGAAGAAAGTAGGTGCTTACGGATAGGTTGTTCAGACGGAGAACAGTTCGAGGTTGTTGACCACCAGAGTAATTCTGTTAATTTGCGTGCTCAAACATGCTCTTGTCGCCGCTGGCAGGTTTACGGAATACCATGTAAGCATGCTTGCGCGGCGATTATGCAAACTGATACAAATGTCCATCGCTTCATTAAACCATACTACACTGTCGAATCCTACAAGTTGACATACAAAGAATCGATATTCCCTGTACCAGATCATGACCACCTATCTCAAAGAAAAGGCCTGGTCGTCCGAGGCGCAAGCGGATTGAGTCACAAGCATGGCATGTGCGTGAAATACATTGTAGCCGTTGCCACTTAATCGGACATAACAGGGCAACATGTAATGAAGTAATCGCAGACTAAACACTAGGTGGTGTGCATGTTTTTGTTAAACAATGAAATAGGGTAACATGTTTTGAAAATCGTCCACCCAACCATATATGTTAATTTGTAATACTGGCTGTGGATGGCGAATTTTGAAGTGTAAATAGCGTTTTCGGTTAGCAGTTAATGAAAATGAACTGCTATCTGTGTAAGTAAACAATAAACCACACATATAAACGTAGTCATATATTAATGAGCGGCATATTCAATTTATAAACAACAAACACAATAGTTGGATACGAGTAAGCTTTTATTGGTCGCCAAGCATTGAAAGTGATGTATAAAGCGAGTAAGTCATTTCGAGCTAGCATATATGATCGAGAATAGACAAAAAAATGACTTTTTGTTGTTAATTTGTATAGCATAAGTTAGTAAGACAAGACAAGAATGATCGTTCTTACTAAAGTAAATATTCAAACACGATGAATGATCTGTTCTTAGGGAAGTAAGACAAGATCAAAGTAAGTGAGGACATTCATTTCATGGTAGGCATTTGACTTTTCAAAGCACAATCATTAGAGCGGATGTAAAAGCCCTCGCATTAATCTCGGGATGGGTGGCGTGGTTATTGGCTACCGATTATTTTTCTTGGTGGCTTTGTGGTGGCGCATCATCCATTTTTCCCCATCCTCTCGATTGCCTCGACGCTTGCATAGGCAATGCTAATCGGGGTGTGTTTCGTGTAATGCCATCGACAAGATGCGTCACAGTACTCTAGTCGCAGATGGGCAACATCTGAATAGGGTACATTGAGTTCCTCGCCATGCAGAAGCTGTTCCATGAAGCGTATCAAGTACACTAGACAATCGACATTGTCCTCCCTCTGCTGTGGGCAGTCACGAACATGGGTAAGGGTATACGATGCCGCCTCATTGATATTGAATTTTTATCTGCAAAACGATCTTCAAAGCAGGAACGCTGCGAAAACACGCAAAACGAGTTACAAAAAAAGTACCGAAACTTCGAAATGGGTATTAATATTACCATGACATTTCTTTGCATGATCATAAAACTCGGACTACGGATAAATGAATAATGAAAATATGCCTTTTCGTCTTTATCGAGTACAATAAGATGGTAATGTTTGTTCAAAAGCAACCCGGCATGAGAACAAGTTTCACTCGCCATAATCTTCTAAAAGTCGGGGACATCATTTTTATCAAGACCATCAACTCGAATGCTCCTCAGCGTGATGTAGCAAGCGCCATGGGTCTACAAATTGTGGCAGGGTCTATCGAACTCGTGGGGGATTTCTTCAAAGAATCGAGTAACATAAGGATGAACACATCCGATCGCCTACTATCGTCGACCTTTCGATGCGGGAGGGCTCCCCCTTCATTTTCCCATCTAATTTCCTTCGCCTTGTCCTCACATACTTAGGTGCTTTCATAGCATCGGATGTCTCTAAAACCATCAATGAGTTATTCCGTTGAACCTTTCTATATCCGAGCAATTCAATTTCAGATTCTCTGTCGGCCATGAGTGGAACAAACTAGCAGAAGATAACAAACATCAACAAAAACATGTACATTAGAAATTAATACATAAAAAATCTTTGCATAAAATAAACATCTTATATAACATATTGAACTTTTATATAAATAAGTAAACAAGTTTGCCAAATTGTGAACAGATTGGTGTGAAACAACATTACAATTGTAAATATTAATTTCATACCGATACTTATGAGTACTATATTGTAATATTAAAACCGAAATTAGAATATTCACGAGTACATGCTAAACTATGCATACCATCTTGCCCTCTAGTGAATCAATCAAGGCACTAACAGCAGCTTGTTTCTTGTAACTACCAACACCATAACAGAGAATGCGTGGTGTCCTTCCAAAGTGAATCTTCTTCCTGTTACCTGTGACTTCATAAAACCAAATGATTAATGCCATAGTACAACCCCTTACGTATCCTATCTTTGATTGCTTCCCGGCACATCTCTCTTTCACACGAGCGGCTGCGAGAGGTACATCATCCATCATCCATTTATGTATAGCTTGTGCCCATGCGTACTGTCCTATTGATGATAGATTGTCCACATAGTAGGGTAACCATGCCGGTGACGAACATGAAGTTGTGGGGAAAAGGAGAAATCCTAGAATGTACACTAATAAAAGCTTCACAAAACTTTCTTCTTTCTTGCTTTCTCTTCTTACCACCATGTTCATTAATGACCTCACCAGGCAGTCCCTGTTTCGATCTACTCCTTTACTGAAGTATTCCTCTTCAAATACAGAACGTTCCTTTTTCCTTTTGAAGTCAATGGCAGTGCCATCACATTGTAATCCTAATATTAATGAAACATCTTCGGCCTTGAATTGCAGAAAACTATCCCCCAAATGGAATGTGTTGCTCCTTTCATCAAACATCTGCATTAATGCATCCAAAAACATCTGCGCTCTTGGACTATGGGCTCAATGTCCATGAGGTAGCTGAATGGTGTCCTTCGAAGTATATCCCAATGCCTTCGTGTCATCATCTTCTTCAACTGGTTGATGGTATCAACAATCGGTGCTAAATAACAACGTCCCATTCACAAGATTTCTGAATTGTCACCCATAATCTTCCTAATCACACAAACAAAACAAACTGGTCAGGCGACATATACTTATTGAATAATAAAGTCATAGCCCACTATATCTTTCCCAAACAATATAAATTGCCCATAATATCAACAACTCACAGTGCAAGCAATTGTCATCTATAATTGAACCGAACAACAGAAATGTAAACAATAACCAATGATAGTAATCCTATTCATAATAAAAATGCATGAATCCTAAATGTTAATGATCCATTCACATCTTCTTTGGTTCTAAATGTTAATCATCCATTCATAATGCAACTAAAGAGATACAATCTTATCGGTAATGAGGATTGTTAGCTATTGAACATCAAATACATTTTGTAACATCTGACCCTAAAATAAATTCCACATGTTGATATCAATGTTATTAGAGAGATTCACGCACATAAGACATTTTTTTCATGCATTCGTGCGGATTTTTTTCATTATAACTCGAAATTAGGGCACAAACCTATTGTACAAACTAACTACACACTCAAATTTCATGTCTTCGTCAAGAGATTTCAAGGAATTTCGTGGCTTATGAACAATGATAATCCAATTTAACAAACAATAAACTATAAATGTAAGATAAAACTAACCAAAGGGTGTTGGCTTCCACTTAACCGTCGGCCTTCGAACCTTTTTTTCCCTCGATGTCCAAAGCAGAGGCAAGGATGCTCTCAAGCTTTCTCCTTCTCTCCCGTAGCAAAGAACACTAACGCCGTACGTACCGAGATATGGTCGTTCAATGGAGGAAGACGAAGAGGCTTTCTTTTTCTGGGAGAAGAAGAAATGAGTATGGGGATGTGATGTGATGGTTACTTTTAACTATTTTACATTTTCAAACTTTTATAACCAACTGAGGGCAATCCCGTCATTTTACTCTGTTTTTAACACCGTTAGTGGACTGTTGGACTTGAAAGTATTTCTATAGAAAAGGGGGGACTTATAAGGGATATGAAAAAGTCAAAGGACTTTTTACCCTATTGACAAAATAGGAGGGATGCTCCATGCAATTTCTCAAAAAAAAATTGATAAATAAAAAAAATATATAGATTTGTGACCGTTAAAAATAAAGGAAGGGAGTATTTAATTTTGTTAAAAGGCCAACAAAATTAGAATTCAGTTACAGTTATGAGTTATCTCAGTTATACAAAGTTTGTCTTGTCATTCTTGTGGATGTTTGTCTCATTAGCCAAAGCAAAGCATTAAAGAGAATTATTGATGCATTGGTAGACAGTCAAAGCCAGGTGTACCAAAATAGTGATTCAAAAGGTTGTCATAATATTAATTGGGTGGGACCATAAATGCATGCTTTTGGTTTGGTCACACCATCAATGTCTTTGTACTGGTCCATCAATAAATGTGTTGTTAATTTTGTAGAAATTTCAATTCAAACTCATCAATAAATAAATAGTACAGAATAATTAATTTTCAAATTTAAATTATCACAAATATATTTCAAACATAAAAAAATCAAATAAAACTATTTTAAATTATACTTATTAAATTATTAAAAAAAATCAATATCATGTAATAATTTTTATATTTTATTTAATAAAATATAAAAAGTTACAATGACAATTTTGCCCTTTTCTACATTAACATGGATGGTAAGATGCATATAGAAAATAAATATGAAAATGGCTAAAAAAAGTTAATAAGAAATTTATGCTTATCAAACATTTAATTATTTATATACTTAAATAATTTTGTATTATAATTAAAAAATAATTGATAAAATATGAGAGCCACAACCAAATAGCTCATGATTCAACGGCATAGTCCCACTTATTTAAAATATAGATAGGAGTTTTTTATTATCCAGAGTTCGAAATTTTTATGATAGTAAAATGATGGTAACAGGTCTTTCAGAGTGGACTCAAGTTTGCCACCGAAGCCCCGCATCCTTAGGTGAGGGTGCATGGTTGAATATTCACTTATTATTTTTATGCACACCTCTAACTTCATAGAGCTGTGCAAATTATAATATATATAAAAGCACATCATCTACGGGACATCCTTAAAAAACAATATTTATATACATTATAGTAACTATTGGATTTGCATTTGACAATTATGATAATTTATGTACATTAATAAATAGTATACAACAGTTTGAAACAGTAAAAAAATAACACTTAGAACCATTGAATCATGATCTAATGGTTCTCACTCAAATATATTTAGAAAACATTATCTAAATACTTAATTATGTTTTCTCATATATATATATATATATAGGGGTATTTTGGTCAATAGGCATTAGACCTGCAAAGCATTTCAAAGTGGAAGCGAGTGCGGGAAAGGAGCACATCGTCGCTTGCTCTCTTTCGTGAAAGGGATTGCTCGCTGCCATGGATCCCCTTTTCAACGCCCTATAGATACTGTTTAGGGTTAGGGTTAGGGTTTTTGGAGCTTTATCTTCATGCTGAAAGCTATGGGCCCTCCATTTGGATGTTTCTGAGGCTCGGGGCTTGTCTCAGCTCCGTTTGCTGTCGATCTCTGGTGCCAATTTGCTTTTCTTGGTAAATTTTTTTTGATTTGGATCTGATCGTGTTTCTGATTTAAAAAAATCATGCAATTTGATGTTTCTTCGTCTAAATTGTATACTTTGCGAAGCTGTTCGCTTAATTTCTCTGGATCTTTTGAAAGAAAATGAAGGATTTCTTCTTCAGGAGAAAGAAGAGAACTGTTTGATGGAGTCTTTGTGATTGCATGGCAAGCAAAAAGATGAAATCTTGGGGAATTCGGAAAGGGTCTCGTAGGACTACTCTTTTCAGTCGCTTCAAACAGTGATAGAAACAGTGAATTTGGGTTTCTTTTTTTTGGTTTGGTAGGATGAGCAGCAAGCAGGGGAAAGCTGAGAATGTGTTGGAATCTCCTCAGAAGATTGTGGTGGCTGTTAGGGCTTCAAAGGAGATACCGAGGACTGCCCTGGTGTGGGCTTTAACACATGTTGTTCGCGCTGGTGATGGTATATTGTTGTTGGTTGTCATCCCATCGCATAATTCAGGTATTATATCAAGATGCCTCTCTTGTTTACCATTTTTTTCTTCTTTTTAGTTAATCCTTTAGCTTCCAAATTTTAGAACTGCTTGCATTAGAAAAAGGATGATTCTGAACCATATTTCCTAATTGTATTCATAAATTATAGCGTGGACATGAGCGGATCCCAAATTTCTTGATCATGATTTTTGCTTTCTAAATTCTACCTTTGAATCATATAACTTATTTGGTTCCATGTATCACATTGAACAAGATCACTTATTTTGAATTGTATAATTAGAGAGGTTACTTTTGATTCTTTCATGAGCCGCCTTCTTTAGTTTGTGAATGAAGGGTGCCCAGGATATTTGGTCTCTTGGGCTATTGAGTTTCATACATTTCTTGTAGAAATTATGGATGTAGATGACTGACGTGCTTGCTGTATACTCATTTTTAAGGTAGAAGGCTGTGGGGTTTCCCCAGATTTGCTGGGGATTGTGCCAATGCCAACCGGAGGTTGAATTCTGGAACTACTCCAGAGCAGAAGTCTGACATAGCAGATTCATGCACCCGGATAGTGCTTCAACTTCAAAATGCTTATCATCAGAATAAGGTTATATTAGACTTGATGTCTAGGTTTTCCATGATATACAATCTAAGCTAACAATTTAATCATTTCTTACATAGGTTAATGTTAAGGTGAAGATCACCTCTGGATCACCTTGTGGTGCAGTAGCTGCTGAATCCAAGCAAGCACGAGCGAATTGGGTTGTTTTGGATAAGTAATGATTTTCCATTGGTTCACTTTTCGGTTACATGACAGTCGGTCTTTATCTATAATCATCTTCAGTGTGAATTACAGACATTTGGTGTTCCATTAACTTTTATTCAAATCCATTTTCTATGATTTTGATCTATCTTATTACTGCTTTTAATTACATTTTTTTCAATGTTTTTCTTATGTCAATCTTTAAATTCTATCATCTGTATGTATGCAGACAAATGAAGCAAGAAGAGAAGCGATGCATGGAGGAGCTACAGTGCAATATTGTGGTCATGAAGCATAACCGCCCAAAAGTTCTTCGATTGAACCTAGTAACTTCAGGTGAGATGAAACCGAAAATTCCTGTGTCCTTGGCTCCCAAGATGTATTCATCATTTATGAAAAATTCAAACCACACTGGTAATTCTCAAAATTCAAGTCTAGTATCAGTTGTGACTTCAAACGGCAGTGCTGAGACAAGAGCAACATATGGTGGTACTGAACTTGGAACATCCTCAATCTCTAGTTCAGATCAGGCAACTTCACTAAAATTTCTTTCTGAGGCAGATATTAGCCATAACAAAGAGGAGGCAATTAGTAAATCTGAAAATAGAAATTCAGATGCTTGTTTTTCTGATTCTGATGGTGAAAGCTTGGCAACCCCTCCAACTAAAGAGTTTCAAGCATTGTTATCTGAGATCCTCAGTGGAAGGCAATATTCCCAAAATGAAGTGGAGGGGCATTCAGAGATATGCAATAGCAATGCTCATTTTTCAATATCCAAATCCTTACTAGAGAAATTCTCCAGGTTTGACATGGAAGCTAACAGGATCGTTGACTTCAAGCATAGTGCAGATCCTGGAAACAATGCCAATGCCAGGGAAAAGATTTTAATTGCCAGAAATATACCTTCAGGATCACCGCCTCTTTGCTCAATATGTCAACACAAGGCACCTGTTTTTGGTAAGCCCCCCAGGATGTTCACTTATGCTGAACTGGAACTTGCTACGGGTGGGTTTTCTACTGCTAACTTCTTGGCCGAGGGTGGGTTTGGATCTGTTCACAGAGGAGTCCTGCCTGATGGTCAGGCAGTTGCTGTCAAACAGCACAAATTGGCAAGTTCTCAGGGGGATATTGAGTTCTGCTCAGAGGTGGAAGTTTTGAGCTGTGCACAGCACCGTAACGTAGTAATGCTAATTGGGTTCTGTGTTGAAGATGGAAGAAAGCTGCTGGTTTATGAATATATCTGCAATGGATCATTGGATTCACATCTTTATGGTAATCCTTATTCATTCTTATTGTTTATTTGGATAAGTTTGATGATGCTGGATTCATTAGTGGTTTTGATTCTAATCTAGTTTAGGGTGCTGTTCTCAATTAATCATTTCACCATCTATAACAGAAGCTTTGCTATACTTCAGAACAATTTTAGAGCTAAAATCAAACTACATTCTTTCATTTGACATAGCAAACTTGCAAAATCAGTGTTTGGATATTCAAGCATTGGCATCTTGCCTTTGTCGTAGGTGTTTCTGCGCTAATAGGATCAGATACCTTTAACTATGCACTTGATTGCCATTATGACAATTTCTTCTTTTATTTTTTTTGTTTAAATTTCTACTGACATCCTCTGAACATAAAACTCTGGATCCCTGTAGGCCATAATAAAGAACCTCTGGAATGGTCAGCCAGACAAAAAATTGCTGTTGGAGCAGCACGAGGGCTGAGATACCTGCATGAAGAATGCAGAGTTGGTTGCATTGTCCACCGTGACATGAGGCCAAATAACATCCTCATCACACATGATTTTGAAGCGCTGGTAGGGGAATACAACCCTCTATATTTTACACATAATCAATATCTAGTTAAATGGCCATAGCCAAGAGAAGTTTTATACTTAAGGCAACCTCAATTTGACTTCTTGTTAATATCAAATTTCCCATATTTTTTTTCCGGCTGCCTTTTCAATAGGTTGGAGACTTCGGCTTGGCAAGATGGCAGCCTGATGGAAACAGTGGTGTCGACACAAGAGTAATTGGCACCTTTGGGTAAAACCATCGCTTAAAGACGCATAATTTGCTCTTGTAGCTTCTATCATTGCATGAAACTAAACTATTACTCGAAAGATTTTAGGTATCTAGCACCAGAATATGCACAGAGTGGCCAAATCACAGAAAAGGCTGATGTCTTCTCCTTTGGCGTTGTACTATTGGAGCTTTTCACTGGAAAGAAAGCTGTAGATATCAACCGAGCAAAGGGTCAACAATGCCTCACTGAATGGGTAAATTGCCTTTAAAACATGCATGTTTGATTGATAGATAGTTTTAAACTCAATGCCATAAGTTTTCTAATTGTTCACACTCTACATTGGATGGATCAGGCTCGCCCTTTGCTCGAACAGGATGCAATTCTTGAGCTCATGGACCCTCAAATAAAGAACAATTACTCAAACCATGAAGTTAAATGCATGTTGCTTGCGGCTTCACTGTGCATCAGGCGAAATCCGTTGACAAGGCCGCGAATGTCTCAGGTATTCCTTTCTCTGGCGTTGTGTTATAATTCATACGAAAAGGATTCGAAGTAATGGTGTGTGTTGATGATCATCCTTCATGCTGATAATTGAAACAGATACTCAGAATATTGGAGGGTGACATGGTGATAGAACCTGGTCATTGGAATCCATCACCAAATCATGGCAATGGGATTGGAACTGAATGTGAAGAAGAGCAATGCAAGGGTTTGGGTGGGAAATATATATACAAGACCTTGAGAGCTGCCTGTGAGAAAGGTGATTCAAATTTCATGCAGAGATGATCAACCTTTCTATGTAAATCATTTGAAGGCTGCAAAGTCAATCACTCACTTGCCTTCTCAAAAATTGAATGCCTGAATGGAATATGTTTTTGGTAGAAAGAGCCCATAGGCTTTTATTGAAAATGAAAAACAGTAAAACACCAGAGAAAAGAGAAAAGCTGTTACAGAAATGTGTTAAAATGAGAAACCAGCATCATCAAACAACTTCATTATCCAATGAGGAAGATCATGACCAGAGTGATATAGAGACTGTTGATGATGGTTAAGACCGAAAGATGCAAGTTTGATAACAATATTCAGCCAAGGGCGAGGGATGATACAAATTCGAGGAGAACCTGCAGCAAGAAGAAGCCGGTTGATGTTATTAATCCAGTGAAGAAGTTGCCAGAAGTAGATGTGAAATGAGGACCGGAGCAAGTCCAAGATGTTGGAGTTGCTGATGAAAATAATCTGAACTTGGGAAGAGCGATCTATAAAAAGTTGGAGAGCATAGTTGAGGGTTTGTGATTATGCAACAAGATGAGTTTCAGCAGTATCAAAATGACGACCTGCAAAAGTGATTTTGAAATTAGAACAAATTAATAAAAAACCACCTCTGCAAATCTGGTAAGAACCATTCCAGACCGAGGCTGCAAACAGAAATGGTCCATCAAATTTACAGAAGTTAGTAATTATAAGCTTCCTGCAGGTTGAATTGCCAACATAGTTCATATCATTTGCTTGAGTAATGGCCCTATGAACAATGTTGACAAAGTTAAGCTTAATATCCCTAAATATAGCATCACATCTAGCCTTCCAGACTTACTAGGCTGTCAAAGCAATGAGAGCTTTTATTCTAGTAGAGAAATGGGACTGAATGAGCCAAACGCCCAAGATAAAGCCTTCTAGAAAAGAAATGTGCTTAGAAGTTAGAGTAGATATGGAATTCCAAAGACCTTGAATGTTACAACAATGATTAAACAAGTGCTCAGAAGTTTCATAATCAAGATTGCAGAAAATATACATTCTTCTGGGACCCAAGTTTATGGAATAAAGAAACTTAACAGTGGCAATTTTCCTATTAAAGAGTAACCATAAAAAATGTTTAACCTAAGGCATAACTTTGAGAGACCAAATTTTCTTCCAACCAGCCCAAGGAGAAGTATCATGTATGTTGTGATTCAAAAAATGATAGACATTAGAAGCAATTTTATGAGTAAGAGCTTTGGGGCCCAAACCCACATATTAGTAGTGAAACAATCAATATGACCTAATCTAGAAATAATCTCACAAGCATGGGAACCAAAAAGATTATAAAGACGATTAATATCCCAGCCATTATCAAGACAAAAATCTGAGCAAGTGAGAGAATCTAAATTAAGATGCATGTTGATGTAAGTAGGTTTGAGAGCAAGCGGGATCTCAAAACACCAAGAATCATAAAGCAAAGATGTGATAGAGGGGTTAATTGTATTGATCCAGCAAAAAGGCTTAAGAACTGCAGTCGTGTGGCATAAGCCTTTAAAGAACAAAGAACAATTATGAGGAACAGAATCCTTCCAGCAATTAATACACCCATACTTTAGCTACACAATGTTCACCCAACAAATATCAGCTGAATTTAAATAATTGAAAACATGCTTAGCTTTAAGAGAATGTTTGGCAATAGATAAGTTTCGAAGAGCAAGAACCCCCTCAGTTTTAGCGTGAGTAATCCGACTCCAAGAAACTGCGTGATGCCCTTTCCATTGCCACCTTTATGCCAAAAGAAATTTCTAACAACTTTGGAAACCTCCTTAAGGACAGATTCAAGGATAGGAAAAATTGTAAATAGGAATAACAAGGAGGGAGGAATTAATTAGGGTGGTTTTAGCCGCCAAAGAAAGTTTGGAATGTTTCCATCTCGAACAGGTGCGGGAAATCCTGTCCATAATTGGCTTGAATAAACAAACATTGAGCTTTTTAGGAGAAATCAAAACCCTAAGATAAGTGAAAGGAAAAAAAGCTATCTCGAAATTGAGAATAGACTTAATACTTCTAGCCACTCTAGAATTAAACCAGGAGGGTAAATAGATAGCAGATTTAGCAATATTAGCATTCTGACCAGTCAGATGAGCATAGATATCCAACCATAAATTGATATTCCTGGCAGCCAACCTAGAGGATCTAGTGATAATAATCAATTCATCAGCATACATAAGGTAATTGAAGTTATATGAAAGATTTGAATCAAATCCAGGGACCAAACCAGAATTGAGAGCCCGATTAAGAATAGAAGAGAGTTTTTGAGAAACCAATATAAAAAGATAGGAAGAGATAGGGTCCCCTTGGCGAACACCTCTGGAAGAGGAAATCCAAGCTGAGGGAGATCCATTGATAAAAAGAGAGAAAGAGCTAGACCTAAGACAAGTGTCTATCCAAGAGATCCAGGTATTAGGAAACTTCATTTTAGCTAAGGTGGCAAGAATTGCACTCCAACTAAGCGTATCATAAGTTTTTTCTATATTAATTTTAGTTAACATCCTAGGGGGGCTTTTAATATCATGCTCCATCGAATGAACAATCTCATGCAAAGCAATAATATTATCAAACGAGCATCGGCCAAAAACGAAACCAACTTGTTCACAGGTAATGAGCTTAGGAAGAACACTTTTAAGCTGATTAGCAAGAATTTTAGTCACAATTTTGAAACAAACATTGCATAAAGAGATAAGGCGATAAACAAAGACAAACCTGGGATTGTCTTTCTTAGGGATGAGGGCAATATAAGTTCTACCAAGAGGATGGCATCACAGAATTATCAAAAAAATAGCAGATGGCCTAAAAGAGACTATCACCAATATCTGTCCAAAAAAAAATGGTAGAATTCAGCATTAAACCCATTGGGGCCAGGAGACTTACCAGAGTGAAGATCCTAAATAGTAGCAAAAACTTCATCTCAAGTGACTTGCCGAGTAAGAATAAAGCCCTCAAGATCAGTAAGAGTTGGAAGAGCATCAGGAAGAGCATTATAAATATCAATAAAATTAACGTTAGAATTATCATACCACAGATTAGTATAAAAATAGACAAACATGCTCTCAATATCATAATGATCAGAAATAGTGTTACCATTCAAATCACAAACTTGAGAAATAAAATTATAATGGACCGGATACGAATGGTGTTGTGAAAAAAAAGTAGTATTCTGATCACCATCTTTAAGCCAGAGTAAGTGAGCACGTTGAGCCCATCTCATGGAATTTTGGTGTTGAAGAAAGGCAAACCTGTTATAATTCTCCATGAGCCAATCAGTGAGAACAAGATCAGATTAATCAACTGCTTCCAGAGATCAGAGAATAACTTCAGTATCTTTAAGAGCAACATCAAGCGGAGTCAAACCAGCAGATCTCCAAGTAATAATTTTAGATCAAGTACGGGATAATAAATGTGTAAAGGTATGCATTGGATTCCCATGAGAGGAAGCAGACCAAGCCTCCTTAACCGCATCAAGATACCCCAGGTACGCAAGCCAGAAATTATTAAACCAAAAATATTTTTCCGATGGGGAGGAAGTAAGGAAATAGAAAGAAGGAGAGGGGCATGATCCGAAAATATATGCGATAAATGAACTAAAGAATAAGAGGAGAAAGTGGAGAATCAGGCTAAATTTACCAATTCTCGATCCACGCGAGCCCATCGTCTAGAGAATCCAGTTTGGTTATTGCACCAAGTAAATCTACAACCAGAGATGTTAAGATCAAAAAGATTTTTTCTATCAATGAAATCGGAAAGAGCAGAAGCTTTACGCAAGTAATAACGAAAGGAACCACCCCGATGCTCATTATGACAGACAATGGTATTGAGGTCGCCGATAATGAGCCAAGGGAGACCTAAAATAGAAATCCTGGAGAGCTCGACCCAAAGGGCACACTGAGAGGCAAGTTTGTTAGAATTATAAATCACAGAAATAATTCAACAAGAATCAAAAGTAGGGGAAATAACAAGATGGAGAGCTCTACAAGAAATAGCAATAGGGGAAACCTGACCGAGATACTTAGCCTAAAGAACAAAATACCTCCAGAGAGACCATCCACTAACAGCACAGCTCATTCCCAGTTTCTAGAAAATTTGGCACAAAAACAATCAACTCTGTCAACAATAGCCCGGGTTTCAACTAAATAGATGATCAATGGATAGTCGGTCCTAATCAGGCAAAGAATCCTATCATAAGTTTCCTTGGAGGAGATCCCCATACAATTCCAACAAACTATCTTAGAACCAGCCATTAAACAAAATAGGATGAAAATATAAATGAGCTTAAGAAAGAAGACTTCCATGGAAATAAAGAAAATTTGAAGACAGCCGACCGAGGGGGCAAGAATCAAGAATTAGGCTCTCCGATTTCCAATATTCCCTTCTTCCGAGAAGAACCAGTCACATGTAATCCTTTTCTTACCAGGGTTTCTCTACGAGACTTGTCCTGATACTTTATAAGAGTCATGGAGTCATCCGGTCCGTCGTCGTTCGATATAGCATCATCTGATTCCCCCGAGTCATCTTCGTCACCTATATCACTCTCATCCGAGTGATCCCCACCAAGGGCAGAGAGATCACGGTCCACTACCATAGAATGGGGATTCTCCGAAAGAGATAAATCTAGATTGGAAGAAGACAAGATGAAGGATCTAATGACAGGTGGTGGAGACCCTGTACCCATGATAGGAGGGGTTGGATCTAGGGAAACAAGTGTGACAGGCTTGCCAGTGTCCAAAGTAAGCTTGGAAACGGTGGAGGGTCTTGGGACTTGCTCAATTTCTGAAAGGGGATCCCCTTTGTCAGAGATAGGGGCAAGGTTGCTGTTTCGAGGGGGCAAAGATCCAGAAATCTCAACGGCTTGATGCATTAGGACCATCAAATCCTCCATCGGGATTTTATTAGTATTATAAAAATGAAAACAAGAAGTTCGAAAAGAAAAGGTCCCACCACGACCATGACTTTTCATACCAACCCACGTACCTCGGGATAGGACGCCTTTGGGGAACGATAGGAGCCGTATTCTCCTCAACTGCCCCATCATCAGAAGCCGGACTAGAGCGAGGACCAGATCCACAACTCCGGTCACGGCCGCACAGACGGGAAACAAGAATCCATGAGCCAAACTTAGGATCAGCAAGGGCATCAGGAGAATTTTTCAATCCCTATCAGCGACAATATCCACGGTCCGGTGTGAACTGACCGCCAACCTTCGAGGATCTCGAAGGGGTGGAGAAGCTCGACCATCCCCTCACATGAGTGCAGGATTTAGATCCATGTCTGATAACCCCACAGGTGTAGCAAAAAGTAGATAAACTTGCGTAGAGAACAACAACAAACACCCGATGGGAGTCATCTCCAACCCAAAAGCCTCTCAGAGAGGTTTAGAGTGATCAATTTTAACACAGACTCTAGCAAACTTGGATCTAGTTAAGGATATATTAAGTTCATCAACCTTCAGAAGATTGCCCAGATGAACAGTGACAGTATCAAGAGACTCACTATCCCATAGTTCAACAGGCAAATTGTGAAGCTGCACCCAAATCTCCGCAGTGGTGAGTTTGGCAAATGCAAGTTCGAAATAAGTCTACCATGGAGCTAACTGGAGAGTTAGACCATTAAGAGATCAATGGCCCTTCAGTGAGAAGATGTCGCATGGCCTCATGGGAGGCACAACGGATTAACAGAAACCCATTAGGGAAATCAGAGATTTGAAGTTCACCAAAAGCCGTCCATTTGTCCATCAGAGCCTTCTTCACTTGGTTAAATGGTGGGGATTTACCGAAAAACTTATCGAACAAGGCGTTTTGGAACCTCAGTCGAGCACGAGAGAGAGAGAGAGAGAGAGTCTCCATCAAGCTTAATGAAAGAGGAGTTCTTCAATTTTTCCAAAAGTTTAGGGTTGTGAAATGGATGAATTAGGGACGCGTGAAAAAGAAGAAGCGACTTGAGCCCAGGATTGGGGAGAGGGGTGGTGGAGGAAGGGATGAGGAACTTGTCCCCCGCTTGCCATGGCAAGGGGGACAAGGACAAAGCACAAGGAAGCAACATAAGGGGAAGCTCAGAGGAGAGAAGAGAGGATAGTTAAAATTATGGTCTTTAGCAATGTTTGTGTTAGAGGCAATGATATCTTCTCTAGCATATCAAAATATTTTCTTTTTTTTCACCTTTTTCACAATTTGTGACTACTACAATACGTGTAAAAATGTCACTGTTTCATCCTTTTCAACATGGTTCTTATGCCTTGAAATTAATGACCTGTACGTATGACCTACACATTCAGGCCTCGTCCCATGTAAATTTTCATTTAAATATTTTTATTTTTAATGATTTATCAGCGCAGACATTTTTTTTTTATATCAGCTAAACAATTATCAAATAAAAAAAACCCATTTGTTTAAACTCCTAAATTTTAAAAACCATAAAACATTATAAACCCTAATTTTTAATCCATAAAATCTTTAAATTCAAAACTATAAAAGTTTATATTCAAAATTATAAACCTCTGAAATTAACAAAAAAGTTTGATATTGACAATATAAGATTTAAACGATGAAAATAAACTTTGTAAAAAAAAATTATAATAAAGATACGAATGCCAACTTTGCCTAAACTACTCAGAAAACTTATTACGTGAAAATATCATTGAAACAACAAACACAACACAAAGTGCCACATCAACCCACGTCAGAGGCACACAAACAAAGTAAAATAAGGCATACATCCAACAAAAATAATAAAAAAAATAAACAATCAATTACATACGTACATCAAACAAGAACATAAAAGATCCAAAAGAGAAACTAGCCAGTGAATTTCAGAGTGAATGATCAGCAGTGCCTCAAAGACGGGCGCAAAAGTAGCAGTAATTGAAATTGCAACCACACCAGCCATTTACTGTAGCAGCACATAGTAAACACACATGTACAGAGTTGGAAGTCCAGAGCAAAAATAAGATTAGAAGACAAAACAAAAAGTCGTTATTTAAGCAAAGTCCTGACAACAATTCTCCTAAATAGGTGGATTAAATAAAACATGGCAACTTAAAGTAAGATGATGGCACAAGTTCACAAGCAAAGAGTCTACTTGCCACCCAGTGTGGGGAACTGCCCTGGATCTTCAATTGAAGGGGCAGCAACTGCCAGGCCAGAACCACCGGTGCCAAAGCCACCCCGATAAGGTCCACGATCACCACCACGACCCCTGCCTCTGCCTCGGCCACCAGGAGTATAGTATCTTTCCCCTTCAGCTGGCTTAAGGAATTCATTGATGCTCACAGACTGGCATAAGATTAACAAATATAAATCACACAGAACAGCAAATCAGAGGAACCATTGCATTAGAAATTCAGTAGTTATATGCATAGATATACCTTCTTGGCACGTTCATCTCTTTTTTTTACATCCTTGTCAGAACCCTGAATGCACGCACCGAGTGTCAAGACAAAATGTAATGCCACAGCTAGCGGGGAGCGATAGGTTTGAAAGAAATGGCAAAGAAGGCATACCAACTTAATGAAGATATCATCATTTCCTTTCTTCACAGAAAGTTGTTGCATGGACTCAAATTCCTTATCAACGTCAACTTTCCTCTCCTCATTTTTCATTGCAAGCAGGTTTTTCCGCTTCTCCTCCCTTATTTTCTCAAACTCCTCTAAAGTCATCTCCTGTCAGTTTAAGCAGATGCAGAAATGTCTGAAGATCTTGTTTTGAGGAGGACAAAACATCAAAAACAGACGAGTTCAATATGGTAGTAAATGATTAACTGACATAAGGCATCCCTTAGTGTTCATAAAATATGGGAATGACGCAAGTATTTGTCGACACATGGCAACAAAACATAAAAGAACAATTTTCCAAATTACAGTAGTTTTGTTCTGAATAATCTCTATTCTTTGCCAAATAGGTTTACCAATTTCCTACTAACTCATGGGACCACAAATATCCACCAATTAAGGAAACCGGCGGACATTAACAAGACTCCAGCGGTCACTAGGTGATGGATATAATACCAAAAATAATTAAAATAAGAATCAATCATTAAGATAAAAGAATAAATAAAGGAAGATAAAAATTATTTCATATAGCTAAAAAAAATAAGGATAAAAAAATAAGTTTATAAAAGAGCACTGATAAGAATCCATCTACAACGATAAGGCAAAAATAAAAAACAAGAGTATAAAAATCTGAGGAAATGATTAAGTAATTTAAAAACTATAAAGAATGAGATTGAAAATCTAAAAATAAAATAAAATTAAATGAATGTGCAACAGAAAACAGCTAAGCAAAAAAAAAAACTATATTATCTAGATAATCCAACTAGGACATTGTCGCTGTCACTGTCCCCAAATGAAGATAATGTACAACCCCATATCGAAGGAACAAGGGACAAGAAGATCCAATAGCTAATGAACCATATTGTCATGAGAAAAAAGATGGTCGAAGTCAATGTTTTTTTATAAGTCCCTCTCATGGCTTGTGCAAAAAATTTCTCTTGAACATTACAGACCACACCTAAAACAGACTGTCCGTATATAAAAGCAGATGCCAGAGAAGTGATGCAATGCCCATCAAATCTGCATCTTCATGCAGGAAAAAACTATCAAAAGAAACAGGAGGAGTACCACAATGCTACACATAAGCATACAATGATAAATAGAATAACTCAGAGAGGGATCATTAAAAACTCTCTCACCAACTGATCATAATGAAGCATGATTAGCGAGTAAAGTGGTAGCATCTAATGAAATTTTAGGCAATAGGTAAATTCTTTTAGCAGCATGCTCTATAGGAAAACAAATTTGAAAGTGGCCCAAGATGCAGATTATGTTAGATTATATATGGCAGCTTTCTGCAAAGAACATGATAATATAAGCATGTCAAATCCTTGATGCTACCACATCAACAGTTGAATATAGGCCGGGTGAAATGGAGTACTCTCATATTGTAAACCATGCAAGACCCCTTGGATCGGCCATAATCAACCAGAACACTTAAGGAAACTAACAAAGGTTATCCTGCAGTAGAAGGAATTGCACAGACAAAAAAAAACTTCTAGTTGTGTTGTGCAAACACTAAGTGCAAAGAAAAAAATGGAATACATAAAAAATAAAACAAAAAACTTAATGGAGGCTGTTAAGTAATAGTTAGATGGTAATCAGATCTGAGGATGTTGATGGGAAAAATCTCTCTTGTTTCCAAACAATTAAAAACCTTCAATTGGATTGTTGAAGCAAGATTAATTATTTCACTCTAGCATATAAAACATTGAAACCCTAGTCCATTAGATGGCCACAATAAAACAATTCACGCGAAGATTCCACACTCAAATAAGTCAAACATCATTGTTGCTACAGACAAGTGGAAAGAAGCTTGACTTTGATCAAAAGAATCTATTACAAGGAAACACAAATGAAGGATCACGCTAATGGACAAAATTATCTTGTGGGGGCATGTTCGAGACACCTTTGAAAGTCATAAATTTCCATCTAACCAATTGTAGATTGTCAAGACGGCCTTAAACAACCCTTAACTGATCAAAAAATGTATCTAGAAAAGTCGAGGAAACACAAATGAAGGATCACGCTAATGGACAAAATTATCTAGTAGGCACATGTTCAAGACATCTTTGAAAGCCATAGATTTCCATCTAACCAACTAAAGATTGTCAAGACGGCCTTAAACAACCCATAACTGATCAAAAGATTTGTCTAGAAAAATCAACTCAACCAACCACATGCAGATTATTCACCTTCAATCTAAACCTCATGAACAACATTACAATCCACACATCAAGCAATTAGTTACAGATTGGGATATTCAACTACACTTATTAAATCTAAAGGCCCATTGGAATTAATGGAACCAGATCTACAATATCGAACGGTACAAATATCAATACACAACTATAAAGATCTAAAGGCCCATTGGAATTAATATAACCAGATCTACAATAACCGCAGCTAAAAGAGTAACAGTAAAAATATCAATATACAATCATCAAGCAAGGAAAAACCACCTTGTCTTCTTCCTTCTGCTCTGCCTCGTTTGTCGTACCCTCCTTGGCATCTTTGTTAACTTCGGATGAAGGAACATCATCCTCCTCTATGTTCTTCTCAGGATTCAGAGCCTTATCATCAACGTTAAATTTTTCCTCAGTCTCCCTACTCCAAATAACTCAAGATTTAGAACAAAGTACTAAGATAAACATTAAAAAGAAGAACTTTAAGCAAAAGGGTAAGACACCAACTCAACCAAAGCTTCATCAGTGGATGTTCCCCAGTTTCCACGGCCTGCTCCTTCACGCTTCATCTCGGAACCACGGCCAGTGCCGCTCCTCCTCTCATAAGTCCTGCGTTGTGGCCGTTCAGAATCTCCTCCAGCCTCTCCGCTCCCATATCCACCACGACGGCCGCCACGGAATGACTGGCGTGGCCCATTATAGGACCCACGCTCCCTATCAGGAACCCTGCCACCATCCCCTTCCTCACCTCCAGCTCCTCCGAAGCCACCGCCATAACCTCCAGAAGATCCATTGGGATTCATACTCTCATTCCCTGCACCCCTGTTCTGGCGGGGTTCACCACCCCGCCCTCCCCTACCACCACCACGGCCGAAGCCACCTCGGCCAACACCACCACCGCGTCCAGCATTGCTCCTCGCCTCCTTCACTGAAATAATATAAAAAAAACCTTCAAAAAGAAGCCTTTCCCCCGAAATCCAACCAGAATCAATCCAAATCCCAAACCCTAGATCCAATGCAAGTGCCGCCGAAATTCATACGATCAAAAACAAAAACAGAAGGAAAACACAACTAACCGGCTTCGGCAGGAGGAAGAGGCTTAGACGGGAGTTTGGCGGCGGCCGGAGGAGCGGCGGCGGGTGCAGCAGGTTTCTTGGCAGCTACCTTCTGAAGCTGAGCTGCGGCAATCAGATGCGATGGATCATCGTTGTCATCATCCACAAGGAGATCAAAGGGGTTAGTGGTGGACATCTCCGATTAAGTGGTGCTTGGAGCTTCTCCAAACGGGGAAGCGGCTGGATAAAACCTTAGCTACGATATAAGATCCTCATCACCTTGACCTCCATGGATCCAGAGCTTGAAGGAGAGAAGAAAAAGCTAGGGTTTTGGAGCGGCGAAGAAGAGAAGGATCAAAGAGAAAAGAATGAAGCGATGAGAACCCTAGCCGCAAAAGAGACCAACAAAGCGTGCATATAAATCTCTAATTTTTATGGAATTTAATAATTTATTGATAAATTGAAACAAATAGACGAAATTAGTGTCACTATTTGAAGAAATTTACGGGAATACCTCAATGTCGCTGATGGTTTGTGAAGGGTTTTTTCGACAAATTGAATGGTACTGTTTTTGGCACCCAGAAAAGGAACTTAGCGTCACTTTGTGTTGACGTGTCATTTTGTGATTAAGGGATGGAATTTAGTGGCTGTGGTGTCATGTGGGTTCTGATCGGACGGTTGAGATTGAGAAGTGGATGTTTCTTTGTTAACTGGGCCTTGGGCTCCCTTAAATAACTAACTTATAAATCAGCCCATATATGAATTACATTATGGGAAAAAAAATTATTTAATTATTTATTTAATTAATGTTGTGTTTAATGATTATTATTTGTTTTACCATTTAAATAAGATATTGTCCTTTGATTGATTTTTTTTTAAAATTCTAAGTTATGATCAATTATAATTATATACATTTATTTGCTAATTAATGATTATTTGGTGTGGTTAGCTCAGATTGTAACATCATTGCATAAAATTAAAGTAGTGAATGCTTTTATTAAAGAATATTGCACTTTTTTTAGTCTGGTGATTATTTTATTTATTTATTTATTTGAGTTATTTAAATTGTTATGCTCAACAAATGTAACTTTGCGACTCTCCTTTAAATCAAATGATCTTCTATTTTATGGAAAACATAGGCTGGATTATCTAATATCATCAATGCTAAAACATATTTACTAGGTATTTTACTGCTAATTGAAAATAATCTCTATCTTTGTTAATATTATTAAAAATTTTATATTATTGAGAGTAAAGTTATAATTTTTTTTTTAACAAATGTGAACAAGTTATGTATTAGAGACAAACACACCGAGAGAAGCTAAGCTTTACAACACTTGTGCCTTCCACCTATACAAGCTAGGATTCAAACCCACATTTTGCAGTGGAATGAAAATTATTTAGAGAAAAAGTAATGCCAACATATAAAATGGTTATTAGCAAGTTATATATATATATATATATATATATATATATATATATATATATTATAAACAATATTTATATAAAAGGTGTACTGTAAAAAAAAATGGTGTATAGTGTTAGTTCCTCCGGTGTGATTTGTGGGTATTAAGTAACACTTAAGCACTCATAGAAGTCTCACACAAACCAATAAAGAAAAAGCACACAAACACACACAAGGAGACACACAACGTTGGTAATCCAGTTCGGCGTCCACTCGCCTACGTCTGGGGGGCCAAGCCCGGAGATAAACAATCCACTAAAAGAGGTAAAAATAGATGAGTACAAACACTTGTCACTCACACTCTCAACAATAAAGATCACTACCCTCTCTAGATTGTCTGGTGCTCACACACTCTCCTCAAAGAGTCACTCAAGAGTCACACTTTACAATCTACGAGCAAGGTAACTTATATAGACGCCTCAACATCCCAAATATAGCACATACCTCTTTTAGAATCTCCGCGGCTACTAATTTAAAAACCTGCCAAAATTAGCTATTGCAACTCCTGTTGTAACATGAATTGCAACATGGCCCTGACTGCTGACTTGACTGAGTTCTGGTTACGTTGCGGACGACCTCAACACCCATCAACCTCCAGGTCATGCTTAGTCCGAGTCGATACAGCCAAATCTCCCGATCCCGACTGCCGGCAACTAGCCTATCTCCTCAGTTCCTCATCACGCAGTCCCCTCGCAAGGGGCGCACGTCCTTGTGCGTCTTCATGAAACTTGCCAAACTTAGTCTTCAATCCACCTAAATTTGGTCTTCAAAGATTCTCCAAACTTGATCTTCAATTCACCCAAGTTTGGTCCTCAAATATTGCCTTCAATAGACTTCAATCAATCTTCATCAAAGATTCTTCAAATCATATCTTCAATTGGTCTTTCATTCACACCATGAATAGATCTTTCTTTAATTAAGCTCCACCATATTTAGTCTTTAATCAAATCACCTAAATATGGTCTTGATATAATCTTGTCTTCAAGTTGTAATGCATTGCCAAAAATAACTCCACCAAGATCTTTAAGATAGCTTCACCATGATCTTCAAGATATTTGGCTCCATGTTAGAGACTTACTAAAAATAGCTCCACCAAGATCTTCAAGATGTTTGCCTTGCACTCCAAGTCTCCTTGCCATGTCACCATGCTTGTCACATCATCAATTATGCTTTGTCACCTTGGTTGCCACGTCACTTGGTCTAGGTGTCAAATCATGCCAATAAATAGTGCGGTTGCACTAACATATAGTATTTATATAAACAATCAACCATCGGAGTTTAAATTTAAAACGTCTCTAGATTTCAAATCTAGAAATTTACCTAAATAATCTTTTTCCTATATATATATATATTGCAATTTAAACAATTACATGGTTTTCTTTTTTTAATTCAACATCTTCTTAAATACTATCGTTTTGAATTTTATAGATAATTCATTTAATGATGCTCATGTTCTTCATTTGATTAGAACTAAATGATTTATTAGCGTTTTGAACCATTAAAATGTGTTCAATTTTAGTGTAAAATCACAAATAGAAATATAACACCAAAAGCAATATATTATGTCACAATTAATTTAGGGACTAATCTTAAGAACTTATAATTGATCCAAAACTTCCATATCATCCATCTAATTCAAAGTCCATTATTAGAATTTCATATTGGCCATTAATAAGATGCAAATTTATATATTAAAGACTGTAAAGTAAAAAACAAGCAATTTTAAATCTCAAAATGCTTACTGATACCTTATTTATATAAGTCTTTGTTAAAGAAGGTGTGACTTATGAGTGGATTAGGTAATGAGCAATTTTGAATAAGAATTGTTGATGGTGCTCTTCATCAAATTAATTAATTAATTAATCAACATGAATCTATTAATAGATTTATCTAAGTTTGGTCATGTTTCTCTTGTTTTTTTTATCGATTAAGAGCTAAATTAATGTAAATCTTTTCTCATGCAAACCATGTATTGGAAGTATGAGGTCTTTGTCCATTAGCAAATGCAGCAACAATTAACAATTAATTAAGTCTAGTTATTTAAAGTTATTAGAAACTAGGAAGTGCTTATTATAACATTATTTACTTAATATTATTAAAAACTACATTTATTTCCTTGTCAAGAGATTTGAATAGTTCTCTTAATGATATCATTAGTAGAAATTAAACACCATTAATAAAAATCAAAAGTGTTTATAATATACTAATGTTCCTTAAGTGGCTATCTTATCTCCATAATCATGAGTTAGGGGGGATAAGTTTAATTAATTAATTTGTTCTATTATTAGAGTGGGAACTCGAGAAGATTGTTCATAAAGTTAATTTAAAAAATACACTAATTCCAGCGTCATTCCATTAATGTCTTAATGATCATGATAATGCCATATTTTGTTGGTATGTGAGTGGCTTTTTTTTTTTTAATTAATTACTAGAATAGGTATTTTTAGAATTATTTACCAAACTAAGCAATTTTATTTTTTTAATAGTTGTGGGTTCCATTGATTTTTAATATTAAATTTTTTTTTTTTTTTAAATCGGTAGGTCCCACTAATTTTTAATATTAAAATTTATATCTTTAAAATTAGGATGGGTCATACTAGCTTTTTTACTAGACATCTTTACACTAGTCTCTTATCATTTCATAAAAATTTTTACACTGCTGACTCTCACTTCATTTCAGTCAAAATCCACTCAATACTAACACAATCTAAACACTATACAAATTATTCAACAACACAATATTTTAAATTGATCACGACATGATTTCGGCCACCTGATCACTGACGACTCACGACTACGACATAAACCACAACACTGCCGACCGCCTTTCATGCCCATCTCATTACGACTCTGGATGATGAGCGCCCGAAAGTGCCTTTAAGATCGTAAAGACGCACGCAGACGCGACCATTATGTGTTCCAATATCTCTCGCTTGACATCGGCTGAAACTCTACGATATACATTAAAAATCGTCAAACGAGAGATAACTGGAACCCCCATAAACTGGCTCACGCCTCGCTACGATCTTACAATGCGAAGACCACTTTCGTGGCGCCCAAAAATACATCGAATCAGAATGAGATGGACATATGGGAGGGCTGCGTGCAAAAGTGTTGTGGTTTATGTCAGAATGCGAGTCATAGCCATCAAAATCGTCTCGAACGCAATGCATCCAAAGTCATACGTCGTAATATAATTTAAATATCAGATTTGTTGAATAATTTTTATAATATATGTAATTGCTTTTCGCTCATTAATAATATCGAGTGAGTTTATTTTTAGTGAAAAGTAGGGTTTTAATAAAAACTAACAGAAAAGATTTTATTTAAACGATCATGATTTAGACAGAAAATTGCTTTTTAATTAAAAACTAAGAGGACCCATCCCGCTTTTTAAAAAAATATAAATTTTAATATTAAAAACTAAGTGGACCTGTTGATTTAAAAATTAATATTAAAAAAAGTCAAGTGAACCCACAAACTATTAAAAAAATTTAAAATTTAATATTAAAAAAAATAAAAATGCCTAGTTTGGTAAATAATTCTAAAAATGCCTATTCTAGTAATTAATTAAAAAAAAAGTAATATTAACAAAAAAAGCCTATGTGAGTTGTATTTATTATTTAATTTTGGCAAATGAAATGACATATTTAAACCATCTATTAAATAGAGAGAGAAATTTATTTTTATCAATATCTTAAGAGGAAATGAACAAAAAGTCTCCTCAAATTCAGTTATCCACCAAAAAACAAAAAGTCCATTTTATTTTTGATAAGTTTCTTTTTCAATCATTTCGTAAGCAAACAGAGTGAAGTTTATAAAATTTGCAGTGTTTTGAATAAATGCCCTTCACTTATTGTCTTGGCGTCAAACATTGGAAAGCAGTTTGGATGGTTGCAAATCACAAAAAGTAAATAGTGATCATATGTTAATTTTTCATTTAGAATAGTGACATTTTGCTTGCGAATTAGATTTCATGTTTATAATTACGAGTTTCCGTATACAATGCAAATTTTCTAATTAGTATGCTCTGTTTTTGTTTAATATTTTCGCCTCCCAATTAAAGTGTAGCATTTCCGTGTACAAAAAGTAAGTGAAAAAATGGGAAAAATAATTAAAGTGATGGCTATTCGTACACATTTTTAATAGTGGGACAAGATCTGGCCGGATTTTTCCCACCAACATTAAAGGGTGATTTTGAAATTATTTTAAAAAAAAAAGTTAACGGAGTAACATGCAAGGACTAAAAAGTAAGCAAACTGAATAAAAAAAAAAGATTGTCTGTAAAATTCAAATGTTAGATGGATTAATTGCGATATTTTGAAATTTTCAAGAACCTATAATTAATTTTCTCACATCTTAATTAGGAGTGTAAATGAGTTGAGCTACTCAAGATTGGCTCGATCGGTCCGTGTTTGAATTCGATTCGACTTTTCATGAGCTAAAACGAGCTCGAGCTACTTGTTTACTTTGGTGAGCCGAGCTCGAGCCCAAAATTACTCATCCTAAACAAGCTTCTATATATATAATATTAAATTAGTTATATTTTAATCATAAAATACCTTAACATATAAACAATACTATTGTAATTTCTAATTACAAATAACCCTAATCTATTACAACTCACAGCTGCCAATCCATCCCAACTTTGTTGTGACCATCTAGCATCATATGGTTTGTGTTTAATTTATTTATGCTTACTTATATGGTTTCCTCTTTGTACAGATCAAAAGATTACATATATGGTTTCCTCTTTTACATATTGTGCTGATGATACCAATGCTTTCTTTGACCGTAGATTGCTTAATCGGAACTCTCAGTTTTGACTGCAATAGAAGTTGTTTTTGTTTGACAGGTTAATCAAGCTTAAATGCGCTCGAGTATAACTAATTTTGAGATTTACAAGTCGAACTCGAGCTACTCGAGCTTTTCGGCAAGCCGAGCTTGAGCACAGAAAACATGGCTCGATCGAGCTCGAGCCTTTGAATAATATACATAAGTCGAGCTCGAGCTTGGTGATACTCGGCTCGGCCAGGCTCATTTACACCCCTAATCTTAACATTTATTTCTATTGATAAATTTTTGAAATATATGATATGCTTTTATTTATTTTCACTAACTGATATAAAATTAAAGATGAAATTGAATGATATATAGGTTATTAAGCTGATTGAATTTTATCACATTAATTTTGTTTTAAATTTAAATTAAATGTCTTGGGTCATTTGTCAAATAAATATTAAAGAACTTTTTTGAAAATATGTAAAAGAAATGGAAAAAAAAAAATTTACTAAACTATATCTATTATTTTAAAAACATATATATTAAAATTACTAAATTACTAAACATATATATTAGCTTAAAAATAAATTACAAACTTCACCTCTACCGAGTACTGTGTTGAGGTATTAATTAACTTCAAACCCGACATATCCGCATCACATAAAAAATAAAATAATATAGATGAAAATTAAGATAGAATACAGTAGCATGCTCAAATGAGCATGCATATACCTTTAACCTTTTGCTTTTGAGGGGAAAAAAAGTGGTAAGTTCTTTTCCTACATGATTCATGCATAGTAATAAAATATCATTCTTTTTCTTTCATTCCAATGACTTTTTGGTCATGTTAAAAAGATAACTGAATACAAAGAACTCTTCACTTTAACACAAAGTTAAGGATAGAGTTATTATCAATTCTTATCTACTTTAATTAGTTTAACATCACCAAGAATATGTATATAACCCTACCTAGCTAGGTTCTAGCAACACTCTCTTATAACAAAGACACTAGCATAATAGCCATGGGGAAGAAATGCTCTCATTGCAGGAATGATGGGCACAACTCAAGAACATGCAGTAATCCAAAACTATTTGGAGTGCATCTTCAAATATCTTCTTATACTTCATCATCATCATCATCATCATCATCATCTTCATCTTCATCTTCATCTTCATCATCGTCGCTTGTTTCGATCGATGAAACCGGTGAAAAGCTTTGCAATGGTTATTTTTCTCATGCTCTCATGGCTAGAGATGACAGAAAAAAAGGTAAATGAATTCAACCACTCTATTTATCTTATCTTATCTTATCTTATTAATATATATATATATATATATATATATATATTGGTAGGAGTTCCATGGAGTGAAGAAGAACATAGATGTTTTCTTATTGGCCTTGAGAGATTAGGGAAGGGTGATTGGAGAGGAATCTCAAGGAGCTTTGTGATAACAAGAACACCAACACAAGTAGCAAGTCATGCTCAGAAATATTTTCTCAGAATGAAGAACAGTACCATGAACACAAAAAGAAGAAGAATCAGTCTCTTTGATTTGGTAATTATAATTATTAATTAGTTATTTAACTTTATAATTTACAATAAATTTCTAATAAATTATATATATATATATATAAATATATAAATTTTTCTCAGGTTAAAGAAGGTCAATTGTTATGCAGTGAGATTGATCTCAATTTGCCACCTTGTTCAAATTCAAAGAATTCAAGCAGTAAAGCTTTGTTTGTGGAAACTAATCTAGAGCTGAGTTTTTCATCAAGATGTATTTAGAACTTTTTCTTTTTCTTTTTTTGGGAGTGGATTGTTATCTTTAAAGGATGGCTTTTATGAACCTTGCCCCCACCATTCCCACTCCCAAACTTGGGATCTTAGTAGGTGGATATGTAAATAAGATTACTTTCATGTTGCTCATCAATAAATAAATAAATAAAATTAATAATAATAATCAAAGAATAATAGTGTTAAACATGAATAAATTTTATTTAAAAAAATAAAATTATAGCCGAACGGTAAGATATTTGATTCTATATCATGTTTAAAACAGAAGATTCGACATGATAAAAAAACATTGGTGTGTGTAAAGTAAAAAAAAATATAAAAAAATAAAGGATAAAATAGCAATGGTGAAGGTTATTAAGAGGGAATCACATCATCCTTGTCATCCAAAGGAGACTTTTTCTCGAACCTTCAAACATATAATGATAAACACTTAATTAAGAAAGAGACAACCGAAATTTTTATTTTCTCAATGTTTCTAATGGGGGACCAATGTTGTTGATTTGTCTCTTTGGGTGCTCTTATGATCATCACTCTCTCTTTGAGTGGCCATTTCTTGACACACTTGTCTCCCACGTGTTCACTTGTTTCAATGTATTTAGATTATGATTATTATTGTAATTAAAAAAAATAAATTTTAAAAAACGTTGGTTCAAATGGTAGAAATTTTGATCACTTATTAAACATGAAAAGACTCATGGTAAGAGCTTTCAATACTCTAATCCAAGAGAGTTTGGATTAATAATTATTCATTTTATTATTTAAATTTATACGTCTAAATTAAAATTTTAAAATTGTTTGAACTAAGTTAATGGGTAATTCTTTTTTTTTCTTTGCATAATAGTCAAATAAGAGAAATAATTGATATTATGATATTAGATTTTTTTAAATAAAAATATGGATTAAAAAATAAAGAGAGATTATTGTTAATATGAGAATGAAGCCAATAAATATCTCAATATTATATAATTAATATTACACTTGTATTAATACATCCTAGATTATGTTTATATATGAAAACTTTACTGGTAATATTTTTTATAAATAAAAATCACTTTTAAATCATACTAATTATCAATTAAAAATGGAGAGAGGTTCTTTAAAACTAATCATTATGGTTTGAAAATTCTCATGCAATAAAGACACTTTTTGAGGATGTTGAAGTGTCAACTGTTTCTTTTATTTATTTAATAATTAAATTAATTATTGGAATTGTGAACCCAAAAAAAAGTCAGATCTTGAAGTAATCTTGCTGGGCAGTAGGCACCACAAATTTATTCCACACCAGGTTGTTATTCTTTTAAAAATCAATCAAAAGAAATCAAACCAATTCATCATTGCAGGATCACTTTTGATTTTTCTCTCTTTCAAGTCTTATATTTTTAGAATTCTCGTTTTATTCTTGACTAAAACTTTGAATTATTTTTCCACATTAGTTTCTCTAGTAGTATCTTTCCTATGCAAACGGTTTCGGCGACTGTTTTATTATTCCTCAACAACTTAATCTATTGAGACTAAATTCCCTGCTTAAGATATTTGTGTTTTTATCTCACGTAACACAACGAGAGGATACAAATTATTTAAGATATTAACTTTATATCTGCGTACATCTTTAACATAACTCGTCAACATTTCAACTATTTTATTATTCATAGGTGATGATTGATTGTACAGATAGCATACTCCAAGAGAATGAATATAACTATTTTACTGCAAATCATTAGTGAATTTCTCCGAATGCAGTATAGATTGTTTGCCATACAGTGTGGGCAATAGTTCTAACACAAACGCGACAATAAGAACAAATTGTAAATTAGAGATGAAGCATCGGTGATAAATAATACTTAGGCGAATCATGCTTGTGGTATCAGAACCAAGTGCTACTCCTGAAGCATGATTAATCATAGTACGCGAATTACTGCAAACAAAGGTTGTGTGTGTAACTGTTGGTCGAACGATGTTCATCATGATCATGGCTGATGCTAGCCTTTCCTCATTTTTGATCTTGCATATCTGACAGAATGCCAAGTTAAGTGAAGATTCAATTCAGAAAGGATTTTGACAATGACAAATGAGTATGAAGCTGAAGACAAAGAGAGGTATTTGTCAAGTAATGATGTTCACATTGTCATTCTAGAGACTAAATAATCAATGAGATGAGAAACTTATGCTTAATAAAGGTAGGATACTCCAAATGCAAGCCACCACGATCGGAAGATTCTAACAATACGCCTTGAAGACTGTTCATGGCTTCTGTCGATGATTCAACATCCTGAAAAATGCAAGCACCGTCAGATAAAACGTTGCTCAGGTTTATAATTTGGTATATTTTTCTGGCAAAAATTATATATTTTACTACTCAGAAAAGGCAAATAGAAATTGCAATACCTCAAAATCAGCAAAAGCAACTGGCATGCCACCCTTGCCACGCATCTTAAGAGTATGGAAACCAGGAAATCTGGATGAAATGGTGAAAGATATTAAGTTTACTGCCTGTATGCTAAGCAATTGCCCGGCTTGAATGATTAACGAGAGCAAGCAATTAATGACACATCCCAGCACCACCAATACAAAAATTATTTTGTCCTTGCACAAGTAAAAAAGATACCAATGCGCTTACTTGGACAAAGCATCCTTTAGTTCATCTTCCGTGCATGTTGGACCAAGGTTCGCAATGAACAAAGTAGAGCAAGGTGGAATATCACTTGAAATGGGCCTTTCGAGTTGCTCCTACAACATTGAATGCATGTTCCATAGAGTGACTTATTCACAAATGGCATTTAATTATAAATGGTTGCTAGAAAAATAAACTTTCCAATTGCATCAATTGTGCGCATAAAGAAGAAACTTCTTAAAGGAAAAGGAAAACGAGATTGGACTAAAACATATTAAAACTAATAAATGAGGTCAAGGATAAGTCCTATAGGTCCCTGTGGATTATATCTAACAAAGAATGCAATAGTGTTCACCAAAAATCTATCCCACAATTAAGAACCAATCTTTATGAAAGCTAAACTACAACTCAGAAAAAATCAGAAGGTCTGGATATCAGCATTTTGTCCTATCTTACACCAACTTCATTTGCATGGAGATATTTCCTCACTAATATGAGACAAAAAAGCAATAAGCATACAAGTGAAAGACTGAATCAACCTATAAAGAAATGATGTTCTATCTATAGTCTAGATTACAGTAATTCCATCTTAAATCGTAGTAGAACTTTGGATTACAATCAGTACTTACATTTGATGTACCTTCAGCGTGAACTGTGCTAACAGCCATCTCACCACTACAAACCACAACCAACGTAAAAAAATTCAGTTAAGCTAATTATGCTAAAAATTTTAACTGTGAGATAAATAACAGGAAGCAAGTAAAAACAACTGAAGAAAGAGCAAATCCTATTAAGCAAGCTTTGACATTTTGGGGTGCATCAACCTCTCTGCAGTAGTTGAAGCTGCATTGTCATAAATATCATCATTAAAAGAGCCTGGTGCTTCATCAGATTGACCATCCTCTGGATGCAAAATTGCAGAAAAACATGTCAAAGACAGCTATACAAAATTTAAATGGCACATTTAGATACTGAAAGAATGTCCGCCAAAAATATGAATATAATCTTGATGGAATGCTTGTTTTCTTTTAAGATATATGTTCATCTATTCCATTACCATCATCACTTAAAGTCTCATGGTCATCGTTTGACACTTTAGCTCGTTTATCGATTACAACATAAGCTCCACCTCCTATAGCAAACAAAACTCACATAATTCAATTCTAAGACTAGTATCCATGGTGTTAAATAAATTTCAATTTTAAAGCTCAAGAAGGCAAAGAATTCAAACAATAACAATTAAGGGCAGCCATCATGCATGGCATACGCTATAGCACCTCGTGGCCGTTTTGTGCGTGAATTTGATCTGGCCAACTCTATATGCAAAGTAGCACCAGTCTGAGGGTCAAATATCACTCCCTAAGATTCACCACAAAGAGCAAATGGGAACAAATTACATAAAATCAGTCAAATAATCAAAGCATAAACCACAAAACCTTTAGCAATCAACTCTTCAAATTCATCAGAATTAGACTAAAGCTATTCCAACTTGAGCTAAGAATTTCTACATATCAAAAGGAATAAATTTAGATTCTACCAAACGATTATCACCTTTCTAGCCAAGAACTTGCATACGATCGTTGTGAATGGATGATGTGAAGAATAAATAATTGACCAGATAAAGAAACATGCATTAGCCTTGCTTAAAGTTTTATCTGGCCTCACCTCCAAATGCCTTAAAACTTCTAATTTGATCAAGCTCACTAAAATTGAGATTAGTCAAAATGTCACGCATGTCAGTAACATCTAACCCAAGTTAAATGACATCTGAATTACACAACCGGATTAATGAGAAGTATTGAACTTGAACACCATACTTATGACAACTAACAATTTCCCATTGAATCACAAAGCAATCATCTTGCTACTCACATTTAATGTGTTCATTGCAGCCATGGCGGATTGGTGATTAGAAAAAGTAGCAAATGCAACAACCTGAAACAGTGAAACACAAGAAGGAAACAAGTGAGTAAGAAAAATGGTGATGGAAAGGAATGACATTTCATCAACATGAACCTTTTCTTTGATCAATCCAAGGCAGAAAGATGAAGCAAATCACAGAAAGCACCCTTGCATTAATATTCATCGACTAAGTAACATATAATTAATTGAGAAGTAAATCATATAAGTATCAAGCATGGTATAAAGTATCAAACTTCAAAGTCTTCTATCAAGATGGGAAGAATGGAGATCCCCAGTAAAAACTACTTAAATTAAAGGGTATGTTTGCTATCAATACTCCAGAAAGATGCAATTTTTTCAATAAAAAATCGATATCAATAGTTCTATCTCCGAATAAAAAATCTAGCTCAAATGCTTATCAAAAATTGGAAGAACAACACTAAAGATCAGGATAGGAGCCAAAGCCCCAACAAAAGACTCAGAGAGGGACCTCGACCTGATTCCCACGGCCGGTGTATTCAAGGAGGCAATGATCGAACCCGGGGCGACGGCAGAAGAGGTTGTGGATCTCACGCGGCTTAACATCATCAGGAAGCCCGGAGACAAAGAGCGTGTGGATTCTCTGCTGCTGTGGGTTCGGGTGGACCAACGGCGGTGCCACGGCCGCCGTTTGATGGTGGTGGTGAATGTATCGGGAGTCGTAAGAAGGCGGCGGGGGGAAAGACGAGGAATCGAGAGCTCCGGCGTGCGGCGGTGGAGGATGGGTGGTGGGCACTGGCGAGTGGAGTGGTGGCTTGGGTTCGTAGGAGCGCTGGGCGAAGGCCATGACAGACACGAACGGGAGAAAAGAGAGCTTTTTAGGTTTTTTAAGGGGGGTAAATGTAAATTTGTTTTATCAGTCCTAGGCGGTATGTTTGTATTAAAAATTATATATATATATTATACTTTTTAACAGTTCCATATAAGATGATGCTGTGGTGTAGTGGTTATCACGTTAGTCTTACACACTAAAGGTCCCCAGTTCGATCCTGGGCAGCATCATTTAATAAAAATAAAATTACCTAATTTAAATTATTTTTAATCACCAATCTCATTTTTAACAATAAAATTTGGAATTCATAAAGTTCATAATTCTAATTGACATACATAATCACATCCCCAGTGACTAAACTTAATTAAGAAGAAGATACCAATAAAATCAGTATAATTAAATATGAAAAAGAACACAGGGACAAGAAAATAGAGTAGGCTAGGCTTGACTTCTTTGGTTTAATTTTTTAACCAATTTTCTTTTGTAATTTTTACCTTTTTAACTTATATAATATAATATTGTATTAGGCGTATCCCACCAGTTCTCATATGTTTTGTAATAGTCGGTCATGTTCCTCCCTCCCCTCCAAATTAAGTTGCATGAAAAACCCAGCCAAACACTGATTACTTTACAGTTTTTACCCAATGTAACATAGTTAGACCTTATGTAACAAAGATAGGTGCAAAGATGATGGCCTGCCTCAGTAAGATAATTCTTACTTGACATAAATTTGGCCGGAAGAACTGATCTCCAAGCTCTTTTCTCATGAAAGGAAAGAAGAAGCCCCACCCATGATCATTATACAAATGACTCAAGAATTAAAAGCAGCAATCCAACATCCCCTTGTTTTATTTAATTTTTAGATAACAACATACCACACATCAGTGCAACATAGATAAAGCAATAACACAAGTAGACCATTTTAGTCCCCCATATTTATTTAGCTACCCCTTCACCATCTCAGCTTCTCAGGAAAGTACTGCAAATTAAACATATCCACCACAAAAGGACAAAGGAAAAAAAGAAATAAAAATGTCAGTCTAAAAACAAGAAAAAACACAACAACTTGTAAATTGGTTGGTGACATGGTGTACCTTATTAATGAGGGACATGTAGTAAGGCTTAACTTTCTCCACGTCAACCCTGACCTTGCTCTTGCTATAAAGATCATACTTGCTGGACAGTAGTCCAAAATGATACACATAGTCAAAACACTTGTCCAGCTAGCATTCCCAAACAAGAGAAAATTAAAACACAAAGCTTGGTTGATTACTTGAAAATTTGCAACCATTTGAGCATCTCCTTGTCATCATCATCCATAAGATACGTGTAAGCTCCAGAGCGGTGCAATGAATAAAAGGAGTGGAACCTGACAATAAAAAGTGCAGCTGCGGGAAGTGTTGTCTTGTTCTCCTTCATCACCTAGTTAATTAGTTCCAAGCATTTGCTTAATTAACACGTATCAAAGATTCAAAGAGATAATTAATTAAACATGAGATAAATGTATCACAACAAGTGGCAAAACAAGGACCAGGAACAGACCAGGTACATGTACTCGTCATGGCCCCATGATATGGTGACCTTGTCCAAGCCACACTTCTCAGAGTAAATGCCCAGCTTGGTTTTGTATGCAGGGTTCTTGTAGTCAGGATTCTCCTTAAAAAACTGAGAAATTACTTAACAAACTTGTTAACATGCTAGAGGGCATCATACAAATAACGTAAAGAAAAGGTGGCAGAAAATAAGACCTGGTGATGAACTATAGATTCATCAAATGCACACCCAAGAGGAAATGTATCACCTGCCAGGTAAAATCCAGAAAATAACAAAATCATACTAAACGACAAGTTACAGCTACACGTGATACAAAGCAAGAAAGCTAGAGAAAGAGATAGGCTCACCTACAACACACCATTGGGGTTCTCCACCAAAAGAAGGGTGCAGGAGGACTTTCCCCAGATCTGACAAAACATGAATATTTTATGACCTCAGCTGAAGATGCTGCACAGCTGTATGATTAAAACTATTACATGGGTTGTTTGTTTATATAAATATTGTATATCTTTTGATGGTTATAATACTATATAACACTGTAGAGCGTATTTATTAAAACCGTCAAATTACTCTATAACAGCTAGTGTGGACATCCTTAAATACCATGAATGAGAGCTGTGAGATGCAGCCAGTCATGGTCTGGATAATCCCTACGAATGGCTTCAGCAGTCTGGAGGAGGTGCTCAATCTGGGGATCATCAAGGTCAGGATCACTCTCATCCACAAACTCATTCAACAGTTCACAACATTCCCATATGCTCATCTCAGCCTTACTCAGCTTCTTATATTCCTCTTTCTTCTTCTTAGCCTGTAATCAATCAGCACAAGGGCATTAAATATCCAAGTAATTTAAAACTATAAAAATATATTAGTATTGGTGAAAATTTATTCTTATTACAAAAATCAAATTAAACACTTCTTAATCCCCTATATATAATTTTTTATATATACATATATACATTTAAAAATTATTTTTTCTGTATTAATTGTACAAACATGCTCTTTAAGAATAGAAAAATAAAAAATATATTCTTTTTAAAATAAAAATAAAAATGCTTATTTAAAAATAGAATCCCTCTAAAACAAACAGGATTTGACTAAAAAAAGAAACAAAGAATTTTCTAAAGAAAAAAAAAAGGACAAACACATGCAATCCTTACAAATTCGTAAGTCTGGTTCAAATGATTGATGCGATAGAACTCCTCCACTGCCGCCTTCCTCTGGCTCTCTTTCTCGTAGTCCCTGCACTCCAATTTTTTTTTTTTCTCCATAATTTCATTTTCAAAACCCTAGATCGAAATCTAATCCTCACTGAAATCAATGCACTAGTGTGATTCTAGAAAAGTTTCCATTTTTTTTGTTGAGAAAAATTAGATGAAAAACAAAACCTAAAAGAATGGCCAAAGGCGTTGCTATCAGGGACAACAAAACCCCCATCAAGATCCAAAGCTCCTCCATCAACAACCTCTTGATCATTCTCCACAAGAACAGGCTCTAAATACATAGAAAGATGCTGAACCTGATGCTTGAAAAAAGGATAAAAAAGAGAGAATCAAAGGAAAAAGCTATTGTGAGAGATTGTTTGCATACCTGGAACGATGACGGTCATGGTGACGCGAGGGTTTTGGAATTGGGGATTTATGGGAATTAGGGAAAACGAAAACGAAAACAAGCACTGGAGAACGACGTGGGAGAAACCGAAGAGTGAGCGTCGTCTTTTATAGTCATTTTTCGGATCCCAATTGATTCGGATCCGGATCCGGATCCGGATATCCGAACCGCCTATCCTTTCAACTTCTCACCATCTTTTCTTCAGTTAATTACATAATTACCACTCCCTTGCCGCTTCACATTAAATAAAGTTAAATGAAATTTATTATTATCGTTTTTTTCTTACAGATGTGACCATCGATCGGTCCATCACTGTTAGTAGTATAAGAGAATTAAATGTTCAGCCCAGGCAGATGTAGGATGCCAGTTGTATACTCACTCATTTTGTTTTTTTTATCTGTCACAAATCCATATTCTTTTTTATCTGTTATTGTAATGATTGTAAATGAACTAACCCCTTTAGTCCCACATCGGCTATGAGATGGACTCTTTGTGTGCATATAAGTGGTGAGCATCCTTCACTAATAGGGCGGTCTTTTGGTGACACGCTCTCCTCACCACTTGTGTGCATAACAGTTATTTTTTAACTTCAAAAAGTATTTATTAATTTTTTCCAAAATTATTCTTAACATTATATTTAACTCTATTATTGGAATTTAAAATGAAAAATGATGGTTCCGGTGGGGGTATGAAGTGTTAAGTTCACTCAAAAACTCACTCAAAGCATAAATTAACACTCACACACAATCAAAGCAAGATAAAAGAGACAAGCAAATTGGTAACCCAGTTCAGCACAACCTTACCTACATCTGGGGGGCCAGGCCCGGAGAAACAATCCACTAAAAGAGGTATAAGAACAAGGAGCACAACACTCACTTACTCACTCAATATAAAGAATATCCTCTCAAGATTGCCCGACGGCCACACACTCAACTCTCACCGAAGAGTCTCTCACTTGTTGCCTCCATCCTAAATCTTCGAGCAGGATGTCTTATATAGACGCACCGACGTCTACAAAGTTACCTCTTTTAGAATTCTCCGCGGCTTCCTAACTTGGACACCTTCCAAAGTTACATGTTGCAACTCCCAGTTGCAACATGGCCCACCTTGCTGAACATGACTGAGTTCTAGCCAGATGCACCCGAATCTGCGACCGTCAACCTCCCAGTTCCTTCAGTCTGCCTCGTAGCAGTTGACTCGACCCGAGCTTCTCCTGCTTGCAGCTGCTTCCTTCCTCACATTCACTTCAGAAGGTCTCCCTCTCCCGAGAGACGTGCCCACCAAGGCACACACGACCATCTCACCGAAGATAGCCATCGAAGATCTCCCGATCTTCCTTTCCAAACTTGGCCCAAGTTTGGTCTTCCAAATGATCTTCGTTTGACTCGTGGAAATATTGTTACTAAACTTGATCTTGTCTTCATCCAAGTTTAGCCTTCAATATCTTTAAGCATGATCTTTAATCATCCATGCTTGGATCTCCAAATCTCTAATCATATCTTATGCAATCTTCAATCAATCTCCTCATATGACTAGTCACCATGAATAGTTCCGCCCATAGATAGCTCTTCGATCTTCCTTCAATATAGTAATGCTAAATATGGTCTTGATGATCTCCTTGGTATGTCTTTACCTTATTTAGTTTGTGTCTTCAAATAGCTTCACACCAAACTAAATCTTTGTGTCTTCAAATAGCTTCATACCAAGTTTAACTTGTGTCTTCTAATAGCTTCACATAATCTTTATGATCTTGAACTCTTGCCAATAATAGAATATTCCTCTCTCTTCAAATAGATCTTTCTAAAAAGGAGCTCTATCAAAGATATGAATTATCATCCCAGATCTTACCAAGGATAGATAATCACATCAAAAATAAAATTTGCCTTTCTAAAAAAGATTCTATAGTCTTGATGCACTTTCCAAAAATAGTTTATCATCACATGATTATATTGAGAGAAATATCTATAAAATCTTCAATATAGATCTTAATCAAATCTCCACCTTGATCTCCATTAAATGTCATGATAACATCTTTTGCCACATCATCATCCTAGTCATCTTTTCCTTTGATGAGTCACCACATGCCACGTCATCATCCTCTTGTCATGTCACCACTTTGGCTTGTCATATAATGTCAATCCACGTCATTAGACTTAACAAAAAAGAAATGTGAAGATATAAATTAAGGGTAATTTTGGAAAGATAATTAATTTTTTATAAAATTTTATAAAATAACAAAGTTTCTTGATACATGAGATTCGGTTAACCACGACAGATAAAAAGAAACGGAGGAGTAAGATTTAAATTAAAGACTTTTTAAATGTACCACATCAACACTTCTTTCATAGTAGGGCCGTGGCACATAAATCCTTTGGTATAAAATTTAATTAATTTTATTTATCATTTTTTATTTGATATATCTTAAAAGTCTTTTCCAAGTTTCATCTATTCACAAATCGTCTAACCAAATTTAGGTATTCTCAAAATTTTTGTTTTTTTTTTCTGACAGCTTACTTTTCAATCATTATTATATCATAAAGGTAGCTGACATTGACTGAAATATCTCTCAACTTTTAAAGTGGAAACATATAATATTAAATAAAAATTTCAGATATTTAACATCAAAAATAAATATTAAACAAAAAATATATATTAAGTAAAAATTATGTGATTACATGTAAACACACAATATTAAATAAAAAATATATATTTATTAAGCTGGAAGTAAATATTGCAAGATAGAATAAATTATTGGATAAGATGCAGTGACCGACAAAGAAGTAAACTGACAAAAAAGGAATTGTATGTGAAATTAAGAGGGTATATTAGGAAAATTTTAAAACTTTTAAGGACCTAATAATTCATTTTTTTTATTAAGCATGGAGTGGTATTTTGGGCATTAATTAGTGGTCTAGGGGTAATTATGGAAATTTGAGGTTGCGTGAGAGAGCGAGGATAGAATGGGAAGGTTCTTAAATTGGGATTTTCCGTACATAAAATCATTAAAGGTTGTTCGGATTACACGTCAGCAAGGAGGATTTTTGTGGAGAGTATTTGGGAACCGGCCAAAGTCTGACGTGGCGGTCTGCAAGTTAATGGAAAGACGAGCTTTGCAGACCACGCTGTGTTGGCGGCATGCGGATGACTGGCTCCAGCCGGTGCCCGGTCATCTCTGTTTGGCGTTAGGTGGCAATCTCATGCCATGCAAAATTCCCCATTTTTAATTTTTAGAAAATTGAAAATAAATAATTATATGTATATCATTATATTAAAGTTTTAAAATTTTAATATAAAAACCTTTTAACTTGATGTATAAATAACATTTGTAGATATAAATTTCCAACCAAATATATATTTTTATAATGGCGACAAGTACATATTAGAGACGTGCATATGTGGGGAACAAAGCTTAATGCCAAACCACATACCCTCACCTTACATGGACATGGAATTTGATCTCGAGTCCTCCCCAAAATGAACATTCTATGCAAGGGACCCGGTACCAATTGACCCAAAGCCAATTAGTGAAAGGAGAGGGGGTGCAACACGAGGACTTCCCAGGAGGTCACCCATCATAGTATTACTCTCACCCAAGTACGTTTAGCTTCTGATGGGATCCGGTGCTTTAGTACTGGTATGATCACACCCTTTCATCATATATTTAATAACGGAGATTGTGACTAATTTAAATATTTTTATTGAGATATAAATTGAAAGTCATCAATTTACTTTATGAATAAAAATTAGGTAAAAATGATACATGTATATAGTATTTGTTAAAATCTTAATAATAGAATAATAATGGAATAAATTAATAAAATGATTATGCTATCAAAATTGGATCTTTTCGGGGAATTAAAATTTCCAACATTTATTAAATTTTCAATTAATAGGTTGATAATTGACTAAATTGAATCCTAACTGCCATCTTTGAACAAATGAATCATGTCCTCAAAGTTGGGATTTTAACTAAAAAAGTATACATCACCACAATAATATCAAAGTTTGTCCAAGTTGTATTAATTGAAACAAGTTTTTTTTTTAAAGAATATTTTTGGTATTTAAATAGACTTATAGCATCATTATTGAACAAACATTCTTAAAAAAAATTAGTGAAAATGTAAACAGTAAAAAAGTTTAAATTGATTTTTTTTTTTTAAATTGAAATATTTTATTTGTCATTACATGGTTCAACCATAGGATTTAATACTTACAAATAAATATTAGTTATAAAAAAAAAATCAAATATCTATTTAACACTAAGTCATGGAGATTAAAACAAGAATTATTCCACTAAAATTAATTGCTCCATTTTGCAAGAAAAAAAAAAAATATATTTTGTGATTCCTAAGCGCCCACATGTTTAAAAACCTAAAAGCCAGAAAGGGAGATATCCGACAAGTCCTATAGCAAGTAGCATCAAACCAAACAAACCAACCAAACCAACCAAAACAATAAGGGTCCAAACCAGACAAGCCAAAACAAGCAGGGTCCAATCATGCACACAACTTGAGCTGGCTGATGAGGATGCACCCCTATAGATCATTTTCAGCAAGATTTGTTTGCCATTTTGTTTTATTTCACATTTCAGTGATTTTCACCTTAGAAGTTGTACCTGACCGCAGAATGAGTAGTTATATTTGAACATTAAATTGGCTGAATTAAGCAAATATATAATATAAGTTTTAAGAGGAAAGTAGAGAGAGTACTGAAGTCTGCTATGGTAGGAATTTTACAGATGAATGTAACTGTGGATGGTAGAAGTACAGGAACAACAAAAAAGAATGAGGGATGGAAAAGTACGGAATTGGTTAAGATCATTGGTATTTCGGTCTTTTCGAGGGACCTTGATCGATGATAGGATCTGCCGGAGGAGGCTGAGTCTCTGTGTTTTGCTGCTCGTCGGGGCCTTTCTCTGCTTCTGAAGTTGGGGGTGGAGCATAGCCTTCTGGAAATGGTGGTGGTGGTGGGGCGGGAGGAAGCTGTTTGAATAAAATTTTATGTTGTTAGAAATAAAGTTTAAAACAAATGACAATGTCCTGGTTGATGTTATGAGTTACAATTTCAGAGAACCATTTCCATTCACTAGAAGTAAGGATATTTTTTAAGGCAGCTAAAGGCCAATTATAGTGCCAATAAATCGAATACGGTCGTGACAGCTTGAACTTTGGTGCTACTACACTGTTTTGGTGTTTGTGAGGTGTTCTTGTGCTGTGACAGAGGTAAGCAACTGGCAGAAGGTAAAATACAAGAACTATAGGCCTATGGCAATTGTCTCAAACCAAAATAAAACAATAACCAAAAAATCTTTCTTGGCGGACATGAGTCAGTTGAAGATTTATTTTCACAATGTCAAAACAAATCTGATATGAACATTGATGCTGTATAAGTAAATGGTGTAACACATGTGTGAATCTCATATATTGAAAATTTATTAGTTTCCGAAGTGTCCCATTTTAAACAAATTTTGGCTGTTCATTTCTCTTGGATATGGGGGTTTTGGAATGGCAGCTAATAAATGATATTTTAGAACTTAAAGAAAATTTTGTTTGCCTATTTCTATGGTAGCTTGTCCACAAACACTTTTGAAATTTAAGCGAAAAATAAGGAATGAAAATCACAGGGAGTACCAGAGATAGAGATACAACAGCTAATATTCTTTTCCCCATGAACAAAGAAGGAAGAGAATATCATTTCAAGCTGTTGGACTTTCGGCTCATTAGTTCGAATGTAAAATTCAGCTATCAAGCCAATGTCTGGGGGGCTAATTAGCTTATTTGAGATAGAAGATACATCTTATCATCAAAACGATTTGTGGCGCATGTCTGGTGGTTGTGGGATATTATTATTCAGGTATCTTTAAATAGTCAATCAAAGACCATCTTGTGCATCAATCAACATAAATGGAAAGAAACGAGCACTCATGTGATGGAAAACAATGTTTCTGGACCTAGCTTCTCCACCACTTCAAAATACAAATTGTTATAAATATCATAAATGAAGGAAGCTTAAAAGCAAACAAAACTTTATTACCTTGCGCTGTAATGATGCAAGAATATGATCCACTCGTTTCAATTCTTTCATGTCAATTGTCTCCTTCCCAGTCTTACCTTCAGAGTTGGTGCCCTCCTTTTCGGTATCAACTGCAAAACATGTTAGGATAAATTATCAGACACCTCGTAAAATATGAATTGATGAAACTACAGAAGATATGTCTATTTAACAGTCTTTTCTATTCATAGATACATAACAAAAGAAATACATGTTGCAAATATGTATACATACCTATCAGTGTCCACATGATGTGTCTATATTTTGGAGGGTAGTATAATCTCACATATTATAAAAGGGAATCATGTACAATAATGGTTTCAACTGTTACTTGGAAGAGGTTCAATTATATCCTTAAACCTGTATATATGGTGTTGCTTAGTGTCAAAAGATTCTCATGTCAGCATAATTGGTGGCTACTTAGTATGATGAACAATAACCACATAATGCAAATGATATTCAATTGCACTATTCTGTTCAACATGCTTTTTCTCTGGCAACAATTTATGAACTGGATGAGAAAGTAAACACCAAGAGGACATTTCACGCCCAAATTTTAACAAAACAAAGTATCACAGGCGTACATATTTTTTTCTAGTATAAAAATTCATTGCAGAGCTCCACCTCAAAAATGTCATGCAGAGGTTTGCTTTACCAGACACAGTTTCTTGTGATATTATTGAATTATAGGAGATGTACTTAACTTATTAACATTAATATAAATAACACAATTATCCTACCAAGTTTACTTAACTTATTAACATTAACATAAATAACACAATTATCCTATCAAATCATATGTGGAGACGGATTCATGCTAACACAACATCTAAAACTAAAACCTTCATTTGATGAAGTATAATCGGTACTTGGTAATTCCTTATGAATAGCACTATAAGAGTCTTCCTATCCATTTAATAACAATGAAATAGTAAACACAAATTTTAGCACAAGGATAGGTTTTCAGTAGATACCATAGCCAATTTTTTCCAACTTTGAAGCTGTTAGTGTAAAAGCCTTTGAGATATGATAAAGCGCCCTGCCCTGCAATGAGTGCTTATAATTGTTAATAGAGAATATCCAAATAAGTAGGTTAAATTCTAGTTACAAAATTGGAAAATGACGAGAACATTTCTCAGTATCTCCAAGTTATTTCAAAAACTTCTCAGAAACCACTCAACTATAACTTTTGGGTCTATGGCATAAACAACGACAACTCACAAGGTGCATAGGTTTTACTCAGGCATTTGAGTTTACAGAACGAGCAAAGAAGAAATATGCACCGTCCGAAACGAGGACATGATACACAACTATGCCAGAAGGTGGCTCTACATCTTCTTCTCAACCAAGTAGCAAACATTATACACAAGCACCTTCATCCAACACAGCATGAGGCATATCCCATAATTATCATAACAGAGGGGCAGGAAACTAGATACTACGTTTCAGTTGATCATCTAAGTCTCTTAGAGGCATAGGGCTTCCATCGCATGAAGTTTTCATGCCGCAACTCTATCAACCCATGTATAGTCCTACAAGACTACAATATCAATTCCCTCCCGCATCTCCATCTTATTCATGCTCACTCCTTGCTCTTCCAAACCCACTCCCCAACCATGGTTTCATTTTCATATAAATCCTGATATCATAGAGCCAACAAGTTGCTGCCTTGATAGTTTTTTTTTTCTCAAATTCACAACATACAACAAATTAGCCTCAAGGAACCGCAAGTTTTGAAAACAAAATTGCGACTTTTTCAAACATTCATCTCAGTTCTCGGATATGCATAATTAATCAAACAGAACTAGAAATCAACAAATTCGCTCGTCAGGGCACATCATAAGTCAATAAAAACTAGAAAGAACTTACTATTCGAGCGGCGAACACATTGCAGAGCTGAGGTGCTTGGTAGATGGATCCATCAAGAACATAGTAAGCGAGCAAGGGCGTGGTCTTCTCCGGCCCGTCTCTCCTCTGCTTCCGGATCACAAACAGATGCGGCTCCATGACCTCGCACAGCATGTACTCATTCCCCGTCATCTTCCTAAAAATCCTCCGATGATCTCCAATGAGATCACAACCAAATCAACCAAACCAAACACTGAATGAGGTTAAGATCAATACGATAGATGAGAGAGATCGAGGGGATGGATAGAACGCAATCGAAGCTGCTCATTGTTGCAGGTCCAATCGTAGAAGGGGGAGATGGCGAAGTAGTCGAACACTAGGTTCCGATCGAGCGGAAAGCTATTGAGCCACAACTGGTCACGGAAGCAGATTCCGGTCATGTCCGTCCCCGGAGTAGGCGGCGCCGTCGAGGCTCCATCGACAATTGGGTTCCCCGCCGCCGCGTTTGGTGGCGGAGCCGGCGTCGCCGCCATTGCCCTTCGTCTTCGTCGGAGGTTTCGCGTGCCAAGGCTTCTCGAACCCGAGATTTTTGTCCTCACGTGGGACTCACGTGATTAAAAAATAGAAGGCTTCCAAACATGGGCCTTAGGCCTAAACTGAGACTAATTGGGCCTTATTTATTTGAACTCAGCCCAATATCAATCCAAACCCGATGGCCATTTGTTTATTTATAATTATTTATTGGTTTTTATTTTATTAAGAAAACTTGATTTGAATTCACTTTTGAGTAAATAAATAAACTAATATTCATGATTAATTGAGATAAAATTTCCTTATTGAATGACTTTGTCAAAAAAAAATCAAGTGGGCAATTCCTTGGGAAAAAAACTTGAATTATTTCTTGAAGCTAAATTATAAATAAATAAATAAATATTATTTTTTCTCTAATTTTTTTAAATTATATTAAAAATTTATATAACTTCCCACATGAAATTGGTTTGGATTTAGATGTATTTAAATCTTATTTATATTAACTTCATAAAAGATTTATTTATATTTATATTTAAATTATAGCCAACTTGGAAGTACCACACTATTTTATTTAAGTCGCAATTAATAGAGTCATATTTTATTAATTTTATTAACTATGGAATTAATACATCATGCATAGATGTTTAATTTTTAACGGAAGAAACATACTCCATTTAACAAATGCAAGCATTCAATTAAATGTATATTTTAATGCAAGATTAAACTTAATCAATAATGGAAGTGATTAGTTGATTTGTCTATTTCTTAATATACCTTAATTGAAATTAATCCAAAGAAAACACATGCATGTCTTAAATACTATAATGTCATTTAATTAGGAACACTGCCAAGTGCCAACCATTCTATGTGAAGTTGAACCTAATAACAAATTGGGAAGTGATTTAAAAGAACATCAAAATCTTCACTTTGATCATTATAGAAAACACACTTTTACCTTTTTTTTTTTTTAAAAAAAATGTCCATTAATGCAACCTCATTCCATATGGAAAGACATAAAGTCAAAGGAACAGTTACTAAAAATGAATCCCATGTCAAATGCATGATCATGACCAAGTCTTAACCTTCACTTTTATTTATTTATTTATTATGTGCAACAATTAATTTATTAGACTTTGAATGTTTTCCATAGTCTCATATGTAGTAATTATAGAAGACTTTGGAGTTATCATTGTTTTCAAACTAGGGAAAAGCTAGGAAAATGAAAAAGAGGAAAAGACTTTGAGCTTTGTATATTATTATCATTTTCATTTTAAGTTTCTATGAACTTATGGCATGGTATTGATGTTGTTTTAGTTTAGTCTTATGTATTGAACGCCGTGATGTGAAGAACAATATGAAATGAAGCCTTGGTTTTACACAAGTCTACATCTTATTTATTATGTTTTAGAGGAGGGTTGTTTTTGCATGTATTCTTGGATAACAAATTTTTTTAAAAAATATACATATATTATTGAAATTGCAAGTGATTATTAGATTGATTTTATTTTTTGGATAATTTTTTTTTGTTATGATATGAAAATTAATATTTGTTTTCTTCCCTTCAGTGCTATTTAGGACAAATAATTCATTTTCTATTATCGTTTTTCTAGGTGTTATAATTATTTTTTTTTATAAATTGATTTTTTTTTAGTATCATCTCCTCTTCAATTTTTATGTGGCTTTCTCTCATATTGTTTTTTTTTTTTTGAATAATAGACGACAAGCGCCGTTTTTATGAATATAAACAGTATTAAACAATACTGGAACCCGGATGTACAATATAAGAATAGTATAGGAATCCCGGGTGAACAGTGTATGAACAGTACTGTTGGGGGAGAGATTTGAACCTATGACCTCCCCCTTACACTTTGATATCATACCATTGGACTATCCAATGGTTGACTTTCTCTCATATTGTTGGTCACTACTTTCACTGGTTTTAACAAAACTATAATTTATTTATTTTTATTTAAATAAATAAATAAATAATGCAAGACACGAACACGAAGATAATGATTATTCTCTTTAAAACAAGGTCGAGGTATGACTGAAAAATAATTCTTCCAATGTTTAAGATAATATAAAATTTTATTTAGCTAAAAAAAAGACACAAATGTTAACTTATATTTCATTCTTTGTTAGTCTCTTATCAACATTTGGCTCTAATCTTATATTTTATTGAGAGAATGAAACATTATTCCCAAATGACACAAACATTTGTCTTTCCTTGTAGTTGTAGCTCATGGTGTGGAGTCTTTGAAAAGCATAATGAGTGTCAAATAGCACTTTAATGATTTAATTAATTGATTTTTTTTAATTAAGGTTGAACTAAACTCATGGCAGCATGTTGCCGTCTATCCATTATGTTTGTTTGTTTTTTTTTTTAAAACAAAAATTTAATCTCATACATTAAACTACTATCATAAATTTCAATTGTTAATGGCACCATTTTATTAATTTTTTTAATTTTGAAATTGAATTATATAATCAACATTTATTACAGGAATTATTTTAATTTCACTCTTCTTTTATAAATGTGAAATTACCTGAATCCAACCCTCAAATTTTGAGTTGAGAATTATTAATTAAAACATATATATCTTCATTCTGTTGCAATGTATATCCTTGGTCAAAATTTTGATAAATTTTAATTGGTTGGATAGTACAGCTAATTATTACCATAAGTTTCCGCAATATATAAATTTTTCAAGACAAACTATCAGAATTCAAATTTAATTAATAAAATTTAAATTACAACAACAAAAAAAAAAGCCAACTTGCTAATATTTGAACGACAATAATATCATTTCCAGAAAAAGTATGAGTTTCATATATATATATAGGCAAAAATAATGTCAAATATTAGTAATTCACAAATAAATAGAACACTACTAATAAATAAATAAATAAATAAATAAAACAGCAAAAATTAAACAAATCAGTATATCAAGTTAATCAACATTTCAACACAACAAAACAAAATCCCAAACCAAAAATTAAAAAAAACATATATATATATATACATATATATATATATATATATAAGCAAAAAAGAAAGTCATTGAAATTATAGAGAAAGAAAGTAGAATCCGTGGACCCCACCACGTGGGTATGGCCCAGTGGGCCCCACACGGCCCTGATCCACTTTTGTCAGTCTATCAGACGGCCCAGAAAACAACTTACAGAGAAAAGAAATGAAAAGAAGCTCTCTCAGTTAGAAGAAGAAGAAGAAGAATAAGAACATCACGTTGACCAAACCCTCCCTTAATTTCCAAGTCATCCTTTCACATCCTTCATACAAGACAAAACCCTCACAAAAATATTATAATAATACCATGTTCTAATATACTACAATATATACATATATATATATACATAGTAGTCTATAAAACCAAACACTATCATCTCTTTGCTTCTTTCTATCTCCATCTTCATCTTCATCTCTGAACATGGGAAGAGCTCCATGTTGTGACAAAGCCAATGTAAAGAGAGGTCCATGGTCACCAGAAGAGGATGCCCTTCTCAAGTCTTATCTTCACAAGCATGGAACTGGTGGCAACTGGATTGCTTTACCTCTCAAAGCAGGTCTCTTTATATATCTATATATATATATATATATCACCCTTCTTCTTCTTCTTCTTCTTCTAATTATAATCTATAATTTATATAGGGCTTAAAAGATGTGGGAAGAGTTGCCGTTTAAGATGGCTAAACTATCTCAGACCAGACATCAAGCATGGTGGTTTCACTGAACAAGAAGATCAGATCATCTACTCACTCTATAACAACATTGGAAGCAGGTAGTCTTATTGCTTGCATGCTTTTGTTTGTGCTTTATAGATTTATTTATTTACCTTATTTATGTGTTTTGGTTTGGAGTTTTAGGTGGTCTGTTATAGCTTCACACTTGCCTGGAAGAACTGATAATGATGTCAAGAACTATTGGAACACTAAGTTAAAGAAGAAGTTAATGATCCCTTCCTGCATTACTACTGCACCTCCACCACCACCACCACCACCCCCACCTCCACCACCACCACCACCAACAACAACAGCAGCAGCAACTGCAACTGCAACTGCAACTGCAACAACTTATTCATTCATGAAAACAGATCAAACACATGACAACTATGATCACTATAATGAGTTGTTAATGGGTTCTAGTAGTTATGGATTTGTTCCATCAGAGCTAATGCAAGGTTTTTCTCCGGCCGAAGACTTCTCGGCGGCGTCTTCGTCCTCAGTGATCACTATGGATAGCAATAGCACCAACAGTGGGTACCTTAACTGGAGTTCTAACTCTGCCGGAGTTTGTGTTGATGATGTTTTACTCACTGAATTTGGGTTTGGTTCTTCTTTCAGTGAGTTCCTTTGTGGTTATAACAGTTACAGTGAAAGATTTGAGGACATGACTCTCTCATACTGTCATACAACAAAAGAGAGACCCTTTAATCATCTTCATTAATTCACTAATTTCCTCAGTTTAGTTTAGTTTAGTTCAGTTCTCATGTATCTTCTTTTCCTTGATTACTAACTTCTGTTAATGATAACCACTGTTATGTATAAATATTTATATATTTATATTGTTAAGATTTATGAGATTATTTGCATGAAAATTAAGCAAGTCTGATGCATCTGGTTGTGATCAGAAGTCATGAGACCTGCATGAGCAGTGGAATATGGACCATTCAAAGATAGCAGATTATTACTCTTCAGAAGTATTCAAAACATAGAGATTCCTTCTTCTATGTTTATCTTTTTCTTCCAATATTTTGCACCACCTTTCCTTATTTATAAATATATATATTTATAAATATATAATATAATGAATTTTCCAGCTCTTTCATGCATGGACTTTGTGTGTGGAAGTTTGAATATTTATGTCTAAGAGTATCAACTTCGGGGAAGCTTCATTAATGTCTATCACCACCTTAGTTTGTCTTAAATAATTATTTCATATGTATTTTAATTAATAAAGTTTTGATGGTGATGGCTAAGGACTCAAAGACTTGTAGTTGAGAGTGCATTGGAGTTAATAATTTAGAATTATATGGTTTGATTCCATTCATGAACCTTTTTTCATTGTCAGCTAAGTTCTAGAATCAAAGTAATATTCAAAAGAGGATTACAAACTTAACTTTGATTAAGCATCATGTCTATTCTTTTTAAAACATGTTATTCATATCTATGTTTGATTTTTTTAATTTTTATAAGCAATAAGTTTATTAAGGGTTGGCTCTAAAAGTTAATATATTGAATTGTGAAAAGGATTGGCTACTGAATTGTGGATATAAACTCAAGGCATCTCTATCAATCTCTTTAATCTTTTGACTTGTAAATCTCTGACAAAAGGGACTAGCTAGGTAACAGCCAATGAGGATTAACCATGGTTTATCAACCATTAACCATGATTAATTATCCTATGTTACAAGTCAATGCTTGTAAATGTGTATATGATAGTCTAACGTCTATTCAACTAAGTCAATTGTTAATTATTTCCTAATGTGGATTAGCTTCAAAGGAATCAATTATCAGCATCCATGCTCCAATGACAATGGAGGTAACAAACTTGCTAAATCCTCGGGTTAACGAAAAAAACATTTTAATATTAATTCAAGCATGATATTCAGACTACTGACGCTATTATCACTTATAAATGAAATAATAATACAACAGTCACAAGGATTGGATAATTTTATAGTGAAATTCTAATAGTCTCATGTCGATGAATCAAGTACGGAAAACTCAATTTTGTTTACATGCACCTGATGAGTACAACGAACTGGTTTCGGCAGAAGGGAGGCTTGACTAAGAAGTTTTGTCCATGAGCTGGATCGGTGTCAAGATGTTCTGCTTGTTTGTTTCGACAATGCAGCCGTTCATTACCATTTCTTCGAGCATGAAGTGTGCCTTCTCCAGATGGAACATGATATCAAGCTCGCACTGTGGAAGGATTGGATGATAATTGTATCACTTAAACTAGTGATTATGCAGAAGAAAGACAAATGCAGAGGATATTTAGTTTAAGGACATACCACATTGCCAAAATGGCGGTCCATGGTTTCAACCAAAAGATGTATGAATTCCAGAATTGCTAGTTCATTCTGCATAACACAATAAAGTTGGTGACAGAAAGCAATGCTAATCAAATTGAATTCATGCGTAGCAAGAAGGACAAAATTATCGAGCAGCATGCATAAATGCAATAATTAAAACCTTTTTATGGAATGGGGCATATTTAAATTCTCTGAATTATGTCTTGTTATGCAGGTTGTGCATCACACGACATTAATTCTGAAGTTCTTGAAGACTATGTGTGATGACTAATTTTTGGTTGGCCACAGTATAATACCATAATACAGGGAAAGAAAATGCTTCTAAAATTTCTTTACATCCTAAATCTTAGTAAGGGTGAAGGACTTGCAAATCAATGAGTTACATGTTACAAGTTCCACTGGTTGTTGATTGCCAATTTTGATCTAACGGCCAAAGTTTTGTATAAAAGGCAAAAGAAAAAGAAAAAGAGGCACCGATGCCTTGTTGACCTGAATGGTATCCATTCCTTTTACCCTAGTATGAGCACTGCCCTCTGAAGAATAATTATCTTCATCTCCAAATGATTCTTTGCCCATCTAATCTTCCAATGTCCTTTACTAGAACATTCTCACCAAAGCTAGTATGTTTAGCATGGAAAACATGGTTGAAAAAGGAAATAATTCCAAAGCAAAAGTAACTTATCTTTGACATGAGCAAATCATTCCTATGATTGTTGCCACCATTGTTATCACAATTGTAAATTAATCACTAAAAACCATCACGGACTTAAATACTTTTGAACCAATAGGTTACCACTTTTACAGCTAACTACTAAAGAAAATGGACAGCAATATCTTGATTGGAACTAATGTTTTTCCAAAGCATGAAGAGGAGAAATAAATAAATGATTCAAGTAGAGTAGGTTCATAAAACATAATCAGCTCTTAAGTCGTTACAATTTCTCCACAATTTCAACAAAAACTTCTCATTTTTCATCCATTTGAATAAGAATGACTGTCATGATTTGAATGTCAAACATGCACAAATATATCCTCTACACATAATTAAGAACTCAGCCATCAGAAACTCACTCACAAATGGAAAAACGACAAGTGCCAACTCGACAAAGAAAGATGTATAGCCTTGATAAAAGTACAGCCTGATCATTATTCTGACAGGATCAGACAACTAGAATTCTAAAATTTCAGCAACTAAATGAACAAAATCTACTCTCACAAACTAGGTGATCTTTTTTTTTTTTTTTTATATATACAAATAACAGGGAGGACAAACTATTTAACATCACTATTTCCATTTTAGATATCAATTCACTTCTCTCATGGATGTAAGAAACAATAGGCATATTCACAATGAACAACCACTTGGTCTAGTTACCAAACCAGGCAATATAATTTGCAAACCTAAAGCATCTCATCTACTCCTAAAACCATTCAATATCAAATCTTCTTCATCAATTAGCATTCAATGCCCAATCCTCTTCACATTCAAAACAAAAATGTATACAATCACACACTTTTAATGGGGCATCACCAGTGAAAAACAAAAAGAGAAGAACTTTCCAAACAAATAATCAAAATCAGGCAAAATCCAGCATAAAAATCAGAGAAATTCAGAGAAAAACACAACATTGTACCTCATCATTGTCAACTCCCACCAAGAAGAACAACGAAGCATACCGGCGGTAAACAACCTTGTAATTCCGATGCTCAACGAACGAGCACTGAAAAGAATAAAACAAACGAAAAATTCACAAAACGAAAGAGATCACAAACAGAAAGAGGAGATCAGATTGAAAGAAAGAGACCTGGTGCTCAGTGCGGGCAAGGCATTTCCGGACGATCTCGCCCTCAAGAGCACGGCGCTCGTCCAGCGTGAGGTACTCATAGTATTGCGCCAATCTCGTCTGGCCTTGCTTGTTCACCAGCAGCACGAATCGGATCCCCATCCTCCGTCGTCGTCGATGAACACCACCGCCGAGATCGAACAAACCGATCTATTTGATCTTCTCCGAGACATCGAAATCCACAGGGTTTTGTTTGATGAGTTTTTACTTGGGACCCCCTGAAAAATAACAAAATTACTTCCCACCCTGGTTCTTGAAATATTACTTTCCAACCCTTTCTTTAATTTTATTTGCTACAAAACCCAATGATTTTTTTTAATGTGCTTCTGCTAATTGGGTTAAATAATTCTTTACCGATTTATTTTATAAAACATTTTTACACTGAATTAAATAATCAATTATTTTTATTTTCTCTCCCTTTTTTTAATTCCTGTTTTAATTTTATCTCAAATAAAAGTTGGTTTAAGTTGGGAATAGCAGTGTCACTCTAAAATACTATCTCAAATAAAAACTGGTTTACGTTGGAAACTGGTTTACATTGAATAGTTAGTGATATGGGGAACCCCGCTCTTGAGGGTATCCTTGTTTTCTTTTATGTTTCCCAATGATGTTTTATGTATAATCCTCATTTTATTGCTAGTGAAATTCTTTGTATTTCATGTATCCAACTTGTTGTTTTATTTTTAACTACTTTATTTATAATTGATGTCCTTCAATGTCACTCTGTAGTTCATTTTAGTTTTTAGAATGAATGTGATTTATTTATATTTTTTAATAAAAAAATTAGTGGAAGTGAACTTGGGTGACTTAGACAATACTAGGAAACCGATAAGTCATTGACAAAAAAAAAAAAAAATTCAACTTGGTTATAATTAATTTTTACCTATTTATTGGCATAAAAATAATGAATAATTTCTACTATTTATATATATAAAAAAAATTTAGTAAAAATCTACGATTTATTTATTAAAATAATATGTATATATATTATAATACTAAATGAATTACGTATTAAAAGAAAAAGGAAGTCATTGTGACCCACCCAAAAACATTACAAAGATGTAAGTAGTAAAATAAAATTAAAGGAGGCAGTTGCTAAAAGCCCCCCACAAAATCCGAAATTATTTACACATCCTGTGCAAATGACAATTTTGCATTTACACCCCTGCAATGGACAGCCATATAGGATGCTTCTTGTTTCACTGATAATTTGCTGTAGTCCTCCCTGCAAGTACTAATGCATAAATTCAGATTGTTTTTTCCAGGAAATTCACAAGCACACAAAAATCATTCATCATAAAAACCATTTCCATTCCTCAAGCATTACATGAACATGCTGAAAAATACGAAAAATGCATTTCTAATGTGCACTCAAAGTTCCAAATTTATAAAGCCAAGCACTCTGCATCAGTTTCTGAAAGTGAAAACAAGTAAAGCAAAATCCAAAATGCAACTTATTCATCTTATGTTGCTCCTGTTCTTCATCCTTGCACCAACCACAATCTCGCAAACTCTTCTTCAAGTAACTCAAAATGACGGTCTGAATGAACCGAAGCCGCCTAACTTGATGTACTGCGAGAGTTGGCGATTAGCTGTCGAGACGAACAATGCCGGAGATTGGCATAAGATACCTCATCGATGCACTGATTTAGTGAAAGAGTATGTCAATGGACAGCAGTATATAACTGATTCCAAAGTGGTAGCAAGGCATGCTCAAGCTTATGCTAAGACAATTGTAGTAGCAAAGGATGGCAAAGATGTTTGGATATTCGATGTCGATGAAACACTCATTTCCAATATTCAGCATTATGCCATTGATGGATACAGGTATTAATTTTTTTTTTTTTTTAATGTACAATTGAAACTATGATTAGTTTCATTCAAGAAATGATAACTCTTTATTTTACAGTCCAACAATATAGTTTCCATGAATAAATGGTTTGATTCTTTGCTAAGTTCTGTTTCTAAATATTGATAATGGATGATGTCTAACACTTGAACAATGAATTTTATTAATTTGGAATGTTTCTTGATGAGTGAAACTTATAGATCAAAAGTAGACAATGAATCGGCATTTGAAAAATGGGCGCTATCGGCGAAAGCACCGGCGTTGCCGTGGAGCTTATGGTTGTACAAGAAACTACAAGGACTAGGATTTCATCTTGTGCTTTTGACAGGGAGAAAAGAAACACATCGGAATTCTACTGAACAAAACTTGATTTCTGCTGGTTATCATTCATGGAAAACACTAATTCTCAGGTAAAAAACAAAACAAAAAAAAAACACTCATTTTTCGGCATTCTTCAAATTAATAAAACCAATGTTTTGTATGATGAAATGCAGGAATTCTACTGAAACTGGGAAGACAGCACAAGAATACAAAGCATCAAAAAGAGCAGAGTTGGTGGGCAAAGGGTACAGGATTCATGGGAACTCTGGGGATCAATGGAGTGACTTGTTAGGATGGCCAGAAGCTAAGAGATCATTCAAAATACCAAACCCAATGTATCACATTCCATGAAAGAGCACATCAAACTTCATATATGGTCTTTTAGTTTGTTGAGAAATCATTCAGATCATCAATAAACTTGGCCTTCTTGCTGGAATTTCATATTCCAGACTGTAAATAATCATTACTTGTTGAAATAATTTATGAGAAATGAGTAAAGAGCAAAGGTTTTAGATTGATTAATAACTGTTTTGTGAATGTGTTATGTTTTTTTTTTTAATTGGACTAGTATGTTCATGTACATCTCAAATTCTCAATCATGTTTCAGAATAGAGTTTAATTCTTTGACTCCAGCATGAGAGTTAATAGTATTATTACTCCCCTGTTGTAGCGATTGTATAAATTATTTATTCATTTTTCAAAAGATATATATATATATATATATATAAGGGAATAATTAATAAAAATAAATTTCTAATGAAAAATGATAATTTTAGTGTTTATGACAATGATAATTAATAAATTAATTAAAAAATTTTGATGGTAATGAGACACTAAAAATGTAAAGGGTTTAAAGCTAAATCAAACATTAGTAAAAAAATATTCAATTTTAATTAATTATTAATTTTTCAATAAGATATTTTTAAATAATAAATATGTATTTGTTTATATTTTTAGAAGATTTAAACTCAATTGAACCAAACCGAATCAACTCTGATAAAACCGAATCGAACCGAACTGAACCGAATTCGGTTTATTGATGTGGGAGAGAAGTATTTCTTTTCCAAAGCGAGGTTGGGGACGGCGGAGCCATGGCGGCGGGGCGCAACCTCGCGCGGAGGAACGCGATGAGGTCGGGGCTGGTGGTCGTCGGAGCCATAGCATTCGGATACCTCTCTATCCAGGTAGGATTCAAGCCTTTCCTTGAACGCGCACAGGAATCCATGGAGAGATCTCAACCCCAACCCAAACTGGAGAGTGATCCATCGTCCCAGCTTTCCAGTGACGATGGATTCGTATCCAGTTTTAGTGAGGAAGAGAGATTGTAGCTTGAGAATGACTTCTGATCATCGAATTGAAGGTATGAGCTTGAACTCCCGATTCCCAAGTCGCCATCTTTTGGATTTTTAAATTTACTGTTGATGCTGTGATCTTGTAAATTTGTTGTAATTTTCCTTCAATTTAGTAGTGTGATACTGGTGTTGATGATTGATCCTTCGTTCTTGATGAATTGGACCAAAATGTATCACTTTGAAGAGCATTGTAGTAGGATAACTGATGGAAAATGCACTTGGTGACTGGAGTTTGAATGGAATGTATATTGACATCAGTCTCACTTGTTATTGAAATTGAAGGAAATTGAAGTATGGTCAGTGTATATTTGATAAAATGTTTGTTGGTATGACTCGAATTGTCGAACCAATTTGATTGGTGATTCTGAACAATGCAACCTGAAAATCTAATGAAATTTATATTGTAGTACTGAGTTCAATTAGAGTTAGGATTCAGACCAATTAGAATTAGGGTTTCTTAGTCACACGTCCTCATTTTTGTGAAGACGACAGAGTGAGTGACAAACAGTCATGGGACACTCATGAGTCATGAGTGAGAGTATTGCTATTTGTAATCCAAGAGGAAATTTTATTCTCTTTTATGTGTGAATTTTCTCTGATTTTGAAGTTTTTCATGTAAACTTTTGTGTCTTTCATTTTGTGTATTGTGATTACATTGTTGCTTTGATTGATTCAAGATTGTTCCGGTACTCTGAGTGCTATGTTTGTGATGCATGCTTGATTGGAATTAAAACAAGTAGCTATAACTTGTTACAATTCTGTTGATAGAGTGTTTACCAATTCAATCACTGTCTGCTGTGGAATATTTCGAAAGAAATGGACTATCTCGTGTGTAGAATGATCTAAATCTTGGCTGAAAATAGAGTTGGGTGTCTTTTTCTGCTTGTTTGGTTTGTTGTCATTTTACTCCACATTAATGTTAGAAAGAAGTTGTGATGGATGATATACTCGACTGCAATGAATGACTTAAGGGACGAAGAAGTTGAGAACTGGTCGTCTGTTTTCATATGTAATTTGAGTGGCTATAAGATTGATAATAAATGAAGAAAAAGGAATGGTCTTGATTAACTTCTCATTGAACAATACCATTTCCCTTATTAGCTTGAAAAATCAAGAGTTTTCTCTGAGTTCAATGCTGATTGCTGCTGATGAACATCATACACCTTCTTCATCACTAATGTTTGTTGTATAAGCCATGTAATGTAGTTGACTTAGATAATTTAACTTTTCTTTTAACTTTTGAGAAGATTAAGTAGTATTGCTCGCATGACATGCATGAATAAATGTCGTGTTCATTAAGCACACTGCTTGCTACGTCTTCGTGCATGCTTTGCCTTCATATTATAAAAATCGGTCAAAACCTTTTAGAGAAGCCAGAATTTGTGGTTACCTCTGCAATTAAGCTCAAGGATACACTAAACTGAACATCTTGACCTGAGAAATCAGTTAAATAAGAAACTCTGAAATTCTATAGATCTTGTGTGGAATTGGATATTTGGGTGCATATATTATAGTGAATATCAATATCTTTCTCTTGCTTAATTAGACCGTTACTTTGGTTAAACTTAAATGTTTCTTACTTTTTAATGTTATAAAAAGCATGTTTGACCTGCTCTGCTTGCATAATAAACATATTTCAGTGATATTAAATTATCATTCCTGATGCTCACCTGGTTTCTCGGTTGACTTGTGAAGGTAAAAACCAGTGAAGTACATGAGAATTATTGAGCCATGTTCGACCAAGCTTTTCTTGAAGCATCGGTATAAATTGTGCAACAAAGGGAGTCAGCTACTCTTAAAATTATGAATTAACAGGCAAAACTTTTGTTTTAATATTGCAAATATATGCATTTTTTTTTGTACAATTTTCAATATGAAAAACAGATATGGTATTGCAGTTAGCATTGTGGAAAATTGTGGAAAATATTGATTTATTCTGTTGCAGGTACCATTATTAAGGGGCATAAAAACAAGACCCCATATGTACAATGGGAAAAAAATAAAAAAATGAAAGGCATTATGTTGTACATTGTTCTTACATCATAATTGAACATTTTGCATGATATAAATATCAATAATTTTCATGACATGCCAAAGATAATAAATTTTGATAAGAATGGTGAGGGCTTTTTTTTTCTTTTCTTTTTTGATTTACATGCAATTGTCAAGAAAATGAGAGTTTCATGGGAATATTCTGAATATTCTTTTGATTTAGGTCCTGTGTTGCCATCTCACCTGAGAAATAAAAATGTTCAAATTCATCAGAGTTTTTGACTTTTTGAATTGTTATTTAGTTTAATAATTTAATTTAGAAGGGTTTCCTTGCCAATTCCTAAGATAATGAAATCACATCTCTTTTAATCAAACTTGTCATATTTCTTTAATTTCTTTATTTGACAACTCCTTTAACATTATTACATATTAAATATATTATTTTTATTTTAATATTTCTTAATTATATATATATATTTTATGAAATAGGAGTAAATCATGTTAAGAATATGAGTTATTTTTTTTATATATTTATGTTCTCACTTTATGTGATATACACGGTTGCAGAGTTAATCTCTCAATATATTTATATTTTTATTTTAATTAAACTAAATTTTAAATTTATTAATTTATCAGGACACGAATATTTTATGAAAAGGATCCGCCCGTAGCTGAAGAGGTGATTTGCAAGTATATATAAAGTGTTTTTGTGTTATAATTAAATAATAATAGTAAACAAAACTTAATCAATTGGATATAAATTTCAATAAATAAATAAATAAAACTCAGAGTTGGTGTGACCTGACTCACAGCTCAAACCTACAAATCTTCAACGTGGTCCCACCACATCCTATCTAAACCATGGTCCACCGGCAAGTTAAATTACTAAAATACCCATGGGCCCCACCTAATCAAGTTCAACCGCACCACAACCCTAACCGCCCCTTATCACTTTTCACATCCCATCACGTCCATTCAACGGATCCACATCGGATACACAGCAACGGTGGATATCACTCTGGAGTCGGTTAACAACAGTGTTCCGCGAGAACACTAGTAACACCTAAATTTAGGAACAAGAGGAAGAGCGTTTTCCAATTAAATAAATAAATAAATAAATAAATAAATCCAAGGCCTTTCTCAAAGCGTATGTGGGCATTGGAAGTGGAGAAGCTCGTCTTTATCGCTTCTTTTTCTAATCGTTGCTTCGAGTTCGCGATTTCATCGCTTTGCCATTCGATCAATTTCTGTTTTCTAGTAGATCGTGAGGTAGATCGACGGATTGCGTCTCGGAATCCGGAATCTCAGCGGCACCGGCTCTCGATCGAGTTATCTCTCGATCGGATCGGCCGAGGAATTGTGGATGATGTGTGTTCGGAGTTCGCCTTTGATTCTAAGGATTAGGGCAGCGTGGATCGGAGCTGATTGATGTTCTTGTTGCTGCTGTTGTTGTGGTTCGAGAAATTGATTGGGGATTGTGGGGATTTGGGGGGTTTAGGGTTTCGTTTTTTCTTTTCTTGGGGGTTTTATTTTTGATTGTTGAGTTTTCTTGGTTGGGATTTAGAGTATGAGTGTTTCAGTGCTGGAGGAAGGGGGATTGGAGGAGTCGGCTGGTCGGGAGATCGTGAGGGTCAACGCTAAGAGAGCGTTGGTTGGAGCTGGGGCACGGATTCTCTTTTATCCGACCTTGCTCTACAATGTTTTCCGGAACAAGCTTCAGCCGGAGTTCCGATGGTGGGATCAAGTTCATGAGGTCTTCAGCTTCTCCCTGATCTCTCAATCATCTCTAGTTTGGTTTTATTGATCCAAAATATATATATATATATATATATATATATATATATATTTTCTTGTGATTTGGCATCTGTTGATCAGTATGCTCTAAGATGAGTAATTCTGTTCCATATTTTAATTCTTTGATTATTGTTAAATGCCCGGTGAGGGCTTTCCCATGATGTTTGGGAATGAGATAATGCTTTAGCAATCCTATTAGATGTAAAAGTTGAAATCTTTTTATAGCTGAGAGGGAGTTATTTGCATTTTAAATGATAAAAAAATGATGCATCTATGGTGAAATGAGTGGGATATTGTGGAACATCAGGATACCTTCCAACATGGTGGTCTTGTTATACACATGCCTGTTTGGTAGTTTGGGGCTGGACATTGGAAGAATTTATGGCCCTCAGATTGATTAACAATTGTATTGTTTTATGTTCTTATTACTTGTTGAACATCTGCGTGTTGTATGTAGTAGCTTTGTATTGTGTTATCTCACTGTTAAATGCACTTATCATCGCTATGTTTCTCTTTGCTAATTAATATATTGATAATGTTGTGAGTAGGCACTTTGCTCATGTTGTCACTGTATTGATCTTGCAGTTTCTCTTGTTGGGAGCTGTTCCATTTCCTAAGGATGTACCTCGCCTCTTGCAGCTTGGTGTTCGTGGAGTAGTTACTTTGAATGAACCATATGAAACTTTAGTTCCATCATCTTTATATCAGGCAAGTGCCTCTTGTTAGAAATTAATTTCCTTTAAATTTTTCGCATGCTTACCATTTTACTATTTGGTTGATTCATCAATATAACTATAAATTTCCAGCCAGCCTGTGTCCGTATCTTGTGTCATTATTGTTTCCGCAATAACTTGTGGCATATTTCTTTCAAATAATCCTATGCATTTATTAGATGTTAATTATATGCATTAGTAATTGCTTGTCTTTTGCGTATTTTTTACGGTTGGAAACAGTTATTAATTCCTTATGTGATCTTATGGAAAAAAAAATGATGATTGCTTGTTTGGCGCTTATGGAATTCATTTTTTTTATTATTAGTTCTATTTTGATAGTACTCTTCAATGTTTGATTAATATCTAGAATTAATGTATTGTTAGGATAAGCTAATCTATGTTTTTATATATATATATATATATATATATATATATATTTAAGAATTTGGAAGTAATGTTCTCTCTTTTTTTTTACACTCGCAGTTGTTCTGTTCTGGTTTCAGGTTTATGGGATTGATCATCTTGTGATTCCAACAAGAGATTACCTTTTTGCTCCATCACTTGCAGACATATGCCGAGCAGTGGACTTTATTCATGGTAAGTGAATGACTTTTAATTGCTGGCTGCTTTGATGTAGTAGTATAAGGTATATGTTGTATTTGACTCCACCCTCTGGGTGATGCTTCATGATAAGAAATTTATAAAATCAATATAAGATTATACAATTACCATGTTAAATTTCTTGTATGTGAAATATGAAAATTAAGTGCAAGCTGGCTTTGTTTAACAAGGAACTTGTGCCTTGATCCCAGTGTCCCACACCATCATAATTATGCTGATCTATTTTATTTTTTCTTTTCCAGAGAATGCATCTTGTGGGAGAACTACATACGTTCATTGTAAAGCTGGGAGGGGACGAAGTACCACAATTGTCTTGTGTTACCTGGTATCTATTGAATTGCTATGTTTTTACCACTATCTTCTTCATCAATTAATCATCGAGCGTCAGCTTAGCTGATGAAATGTGCACTCCTACATAGTTTGTGAATAAGTAATAGATAATAAGATGTGTAATTCTCTCTAGGGATCAGTGGGATTGTTTCTGATATTTTTAAATGTCTCAGGTTAAGCATAAGAATATGACACCTTCAGCTGCTTTGGAATATGTACGGGCAATAAGATCTCGAGTGCTGTTGGCTCCTTCACAATGGAGGGTATGTGTTTATCTAGATCTTTTGTGCCCAAGAATGTTTATGATGTTTATTATTTACTTCACTGCTTCCTTTAATTTAAGAACCCATTGGACATGGGCAAGATCATGAAAAAGAGTAACATTGGTAGGTTGTGTGCGTGTGCGTGTGCGTGTGCGTGTCATGTCTCATAACATTTTGTTGTTGTAGAAATATAGGTCTTATTACTTCTAAATTCCAGTGTAAGTAACAAGGCCCATCTTTTCCAAATCTAGGGTTTGCTTCTGTTTTATTGTCTTGACCATCTTTCTTCTCACATTAATTTAATAACTAAATGTGATCTGCACAGGCTGTTCTGGAATATAGCAAACTAAAGTTCGAGTCCCCTGCAGTCAGAACCCGAACACCGCCAAGTTCTCCCCTGGGGGATGAAGTATTGATCACCGAAGCTGATCTTGAAGGATACGAGAGTGGCAAAGATTCCCGCAAGGATCTTAACATCTCCCTGTACAGGTCATCTCTAGCCAAGCCCATGATCGCGAGGCTTTCATGCCTCTTTACCTCTTTGAAGGTTTCTAGCAGCTGCCCGCCTGTTGCTAGCCAACTTCCAGAGATAAAAGCTTGCTAGTTCGCTCATCTGAATAACCGAAGAAGGAGAAGAAATGCGCCTCTGGTAGAGAATAAAATGAGGCAATGAAAGAAGAGCAAATATGCTCTTCATCTTCTTCTTCTATGAGCCAACTTGGAAAGGAGAAACTTTTTCATTCTCTATTTTCTTTGTTCTTGTTTTCATGAAGTACATTTGCAAAGAAACGTTGAGGCGACTATATATATATATATGTACAAGAGTTAAGAGAGTCACCTCTTTATTTGGCTCTGTTTTCCTTAACCTCCTTCTCCAGTTGCCATTTCACAGAGGCTTACTCACTAGTTTAATGTTGTCTGGAGTATCTTTTTCATTTCTCTAAAGCTTATTAACATAAGAAACGATTCCGTAGTTATTTTTTTCCTGTATACTCCAGTGATGCAAGTGTTTTTTTTGTATGTATATATTGCTTAGACAATGAAAATTTTCTTTAAAATTCCTCTACTTTAAAACATCTTTCGATTGAATTATATAGATATTCATGATTATATTGTAAGTATAAAGCAAATATATAAATAATTTAAAAAAATGGAAGTAATTATATCAAATGTTTTGGATTATGTTTCATCACTTTTTTTTTTTCTTCTATTACTTAATGACTTATTTACAACATAAAAGATATTTATAGGCATTCCAGAGTTGACAAAATATATTGATAGGTGAAATAATAATAATATTAGTATTTGTTACAGTAAAGTATAGGTATTGTTACAGTAACGCCGATTGCTACCGTGTCATCGTCGATTGCTATAGAAGCATCAATTATTTTTATAGTATTCATAACTCGTTCAAAAATTTCGAGCAGTTTAAACACACAAATTTCTCTATTGATTTTACATTCATCCATCAATTTCATAAACAAGAAAGCTAAAAGTTTGTTTAATTTGACTTCATAACCCTACTTAACCCAAAACCATGAAGTTGGGTCCAATCCAATACAAATCGGTTTAACCAAAACAAAGCAATAGAAACTCTCTCTCTCTCTCTCTCTCTCTCTCTCTCTTCCCGCTGCTCTTTCGCCGCCGATCTCCGCCACGCAAATGGCGAAGAGCGTGGCCGGCGCCGCGTTCCTTATCGCCTCCAGACCTCGCCTTCTTTACTCTCTTCCATCGATCTCCTCGGCACTCTCGTCGACCTTACCGAGAACGTCGCCCATCCCGTCCACTTCCCCTTCCCCTTCCCTCGTTCCCTTCCCTCTCTTCTCTTCCAAAACCCAGTGGAGATGTTTCCGTATCCCCACTCTTTGTTCTCAATCTCCTGGTCCGTTCTCGGGCTTCTTCGCCACCCTCCGTGGATTTCGTAAACTGAGGCGGCGGCCTGCGGTGAAGAAGCAGCCTCCTCAGGAGAAGCAAGTCGAGCTCAAAGTCAATATCTGCATCGAAGAGCAAATGCCTGACGATCCTGAAATTCTGGTATGGTTTTGATGTTGGACTGCGTTGTTTCTACTCTAAAGTGCTCGTTTTTACAGCTTTTTTGTTTTGCTGAAAATGGATAAAGATTGAAGCTTTAGAAAGTTTTCCCATGAAGGAACTGGATTTTTTGTTTCGGTTGTTGCTTCTTTGGTTTGTGGTGTTCTTTGCGCGCTCTTCCTGTTCTCTTTTGGCTATCTGTTCTGTGTTAGATAACAGTTCTCAGCTTAGTCTTTGCACCTATATTTTTGTATTGGAAGTAGAGTCAGTGCATGTGGATATATTCGTAGCATTGAGTTTATCTTATCTTAGTGATGCTATTATCTGTGCTATTGAAACTTATATTGGGTTTGCTGCCCTTTTCTCTATGTTAGGGAATTGTAATCAAACAAATTTGAAGTGTATCATGCTCACCATATTTCCCATTTATCAGGCAAACTTCTCTCAATATGGACTCTTAATGCTGGAAACATATTCTGAGTTAAATCATTTTGAATTGTATCACGCTTGGTATTCTTTTATTTTGTTCTCGTGTTATCACAGACACAGTTTTATGGTATTTCTATGGTTGTGAAAGACAACTTTTTCAAGTACCATACAAGTTGATGGTTTTTAAAATTTGGAATATTTGATGTTCCATTCATACACTTGTCTGATTGCCCATGTAATCTTTTTTTTTTTTTTTAATGAATTTGTCTCTAATTTTGCTTTTTCACATTATTCTGACAGTTTCTTTTTATTACTTTCAGAGCATAGCAGAAATGCTTAGGTTGAATGTTCCCATGGCGATGAAGATTGCACTTGATGGCCTTAAGGATTCAGAGTATAAAACCAGGGATACTTCTATAAATGATGTTGGTAAATATGAAAAGATTGAGATATCTTTGTTGCTTTGCAATGACAATTTTATTAGTAAACTAAATAAAGAATGGAGAGGCGAAGACTGTGCTACAGATGTTCTGTCAATGCCACAGCATATTCCTGAACTTGATATTCCCATTGTAAGAAAACATACTTAGGTCAGATGGCATATAGTTTTATCCTTTCCTCTGTATTTTACTAACTATCTCTTCTACTTATATGTAATCTGTTCACTCATGTAGTTAATGTTAGGTGATATCATAATCTCTGTTGAAACAGCTGCTCGAAAAGCTGAGGCAAGAGGCCAAATTCTTATTGATGAAATTCGGATGCTCATGGTAATTCTACCTCCTTTCTTCATGTTTAGTACTTTATGCGATTATTTGATGTGCTTTATCCGGGGAATTCCATTTTGGTCTACAAAAATTTAATTCTTATTGTTAAAGAATTGTGGTCCTACTTACATCTTTATGGTTCTAAATTTCATATGCTGCATTGATAAAGTTATAACTGTTGGCATGTGCATGTTGACTATCATTTTACCGCTTTGAGAATGCATGTGTATACTGGACCTTGCAATATACTGGCACATGAGTTGATTTTTTTTATTCAAGGAATAGCTAAGAGATCTAGCACATCAAATAAACAGGAAAAAAGTTGTATGTATCTTATATTAAATGAGTAACCTATTTCTTTGAAGATTGAGCTCAGGTAAAGAATGGAGTTCAAGTTAAATGTTGAACTTAATCAATTATCTGGAACTTCAATAGTTTCGTCCCATATTAATGGAGTAGACAAAATATCCAAGCTCTCTTCATGTGTTTCTATTCATATTAAGCCACTAGCTAGTGAATAAGTGTTACGCATTAACTCCACCATCTTCCAGATTCATGGTCTATTGCACCTTCTGGGTTTTGATGATGAGATAAGTGATGAAGCTGAAGCAGAAATGGAGAAAGAAGAAGAACTAGTTTTGAAGAGTCTTGGGTGGAAAGGGAAAGGTTTAATTAAGAGTGCACGTGATGTCAATGTCAGACAGATTCAGGCAGGACGATCAGATGGTATGTTTTGGGTTATGAGTCCAAGGTTTGCTAACAGCACGCATGATTGAATTATATTTGAGTTGTCAAACTTTATAGAAGGGCCTGATAGTTTGAAAATTTTATCAGGGAATGCCATCAACGAAACCGAGAGAGCTGGTAGCCTGCGGTTTTATAAACCAAAATTCAGATATATCTTCTGTAATATGGATGGTAAGCTGGGATAGCATTCAATGAGTTTGTTATGTTTCATGTCTTTGATGTTTGAATTTTTGGCTGATCCTTTTACTATTTTCACTAAGCGTTGTTTCTGTTTCTAAGGTACACTTTTGAACAGTAGAAGTCAAATTAGTACAGAAAATGCTGAAGCTCTAAGGGAAGCTATTTCAAGAGGAGTAAACATTGTGTTTGCTACTGGAAAGGTTAGGTTAACTTTTGCTCTCTTTTCTACTTTGGTCTACTTGTGATATTTTTTGAGGATGTGCAATTACTTAGTAGCAATACAGTTTTTTAACGCTTCCCTTCTTCCGGGGAACATGAAGGCATACTCTGCTTAGTCAAAGAAAAAGCAGTCTATAGAGGGAATTATGATTCAGATAATGCCTACTGCCAGATTTCAGTTTTTACAATTTTGTAATTATCTAATCATGATCATGTTTGTTAAAGTTTTGATTGTAATTGCTGATCAATTTATCTAACATGATTTATTTTGTTGCAGACTCGTCCAGCTGTTATAAGTGCTCTAAAGGTGGTTAGCCTGGTCGGAAAAGGTGGTGTTGTTTCTGAGGTTTCGCCTGGTATCTTCTTACAGGTTCTCTTCTGACTTTTTCCCAATCGTTTTTCTTTCAAAATGGAAAGCCTAGCAATCTTAGCTCCACCCAAGCCGCTTTGGCAATTGTGAAAATATAAGCATGTTTAATGGGCTACTGCAGTGCTATCATGTGATTATGCTCTGGTAAAATTATTCTCTGTGGCAGAAGCAACGTATGAAACTACGAACTTATTGTATAGTACTTTCTTGAAAGATTTAGCTCCTGTGCTTTACATTTCTTTCCTGCGCAAGAAGATTAGCGTTTAACCAATTCTGTTTGAGAAAATTTGGCAATGCTTGTGCTTCTAGTTCAGTGGAGTTTGCTATGGATCTTGCTACAAGTCTGTTTGTAACATGTATATCATTGATTAAAAAAAGATAAAAGATAAAATATGCTAATGAAATATATAATATGTGAGAAAGGACAGAGAAGCATGGTAAATAATTGTTGCTGTCTGGTTGTCGTCATCCCAAGCTGCTGTAAATGATGCCCATACTACTGAAGTCTTAACATATGCCCCAAGAAGTTTTTATATAGATATACATACTTTTTTTTTTGGCTGGTGTATTTTTAGGGTCTGGTCTAATTTTCTTTTGATTTCTGAATCATCACAGCATGAAGACCGGGTTAATTTTTTAGCAAGGTACTAAACTATGGTCATTTTTCATTATGGCATTCGAACTTCAATTTGAATCAAAATAGTTACCCAACTTCAATTTTGTTTTACAAGGTGATTACCTGAGAGATTCTGACCTATTTTTTTAATGATATAGATGCCGAAAATTCTCTATCAACATATGCATGACACACTTTTTGCCCAATTGGCAATTTCATTTCAGATGTTCATAGAAATTTGTAATATCAAATCATCAAAAATAGGCCAAAATCTCTTTGGTGACCATCCAGTGAAACAAAATTAAAATTGGGTAATCATTTTTATTCAAATTAAAGTCTGGACCCCAAAATAAAAGCGTGTCATAGTTTGGTACCTATCAAAAAATTTACCCCATGAAGACCATTTATGTTCTTTCTTCTTGTTTTCAGGGCTCACTTGTTTATGGGAGACAAGGGGGTGAGATTTTCAGGAGAAGTTTAGGCCAAAATATTTGTAGAGAGGTAAATTGTTGTTGTTGTTGTTGTTTTTCATATATTCACGCACTTCTCAACTTTGACTTAAATTTTAGAAATAATATCCTTCAGGAGTTTGCTATGTATCTCTTTATCACACAACCGCATTTGAGTGATTCTAAAACATTTTGAGATATGTTTAATAGAAAGGCGATGTTTGTGCAAAGTTATGTACTTGATGTTTTTACCACAGGCTTTTTTATATTCTTTGGAGCATGAAGTTCCTCTAATAGCATTTTCCCAGGACAGATGTCTAACTTTATTTGAGCACCCTTTGGTAGATTCGCTGCATTTGGATTATCATGAACCAAAGGTATGGTAGGTTATAAACAAGAGAGTATGTTTTACTGCAAATTCTATGCACACTTTGGTTAAGAATTTCTTCATGCAGGCCGAGGTGATGCCTTCAGTTGAGCACCTTCTGGCCACCGCAGATATACAGGTTCACACCGATCTAAATTTTACTCTTATATTCGGAGTAAAATACTTTTAGCTTATACATATTTATCTGCTAGAAATGCTCCAAATCATATTGCATTTTAAAATAGAAACTCGTGGTTGACCAAGGCTTCACAAAATTTTTTCTTAGATTCCAGAATGAATTGTTAGAAGTAAAATTTTGAGAAATTATTGTCACGAAATTGCTCTTCCATGAAGTTTGTTGTTGCTACGTTCTAAGTCCTGCATATTCAAAAGAATTTCAAACCGAAGGTTACGTCATTGATAGTTTCTCATGTCACAGAAACTGGTCTTTCTCGATACTGTTGAGGGAATTTCATCTACTCTGCGACCGTATTTCATAAAAGCCACCGAAGGTTGGGCGGGTATAGTCCAAGCACAACCAGGTATGCTTGAAATTGTTCCTGCTGGAATTTCAAAAGGCACTGGGGTTAAAATGCTACTGGATCACCTCGGCATACCTGCTAAAGAGGTATGTTCCAACCAAAACTATACAAAATATTATCAGTTGCACTCGTACTAAACCTTATTCGATCTCTTAAAAATTTAGTTTTGTCTTTAAAAGGCTATATATCTGCAAAAACAGATTATGGCTATCGGTGATGGAGAGAATGATGTTGAGATGCTTCAATTAGCATCACTAGCCGTTGCGCTTGAAAACGGATCAGATCAAGCTAAAGCCGTGGCTGACGTGATTGGAGAATCGAACAATGAACATGGTGTCGCAAAGGCTATTTATCAGTATGCTTTCTAAACGCAATGAAATTCAACCTATGGTTCAAGTTCTGGCGAACGATTATGTTCGGCATCGAATCGATTGAACTGATTTTTATTCAATTAACTTCAAGGAAATTAACCTCTTGTTGCAGTGTCAACTAAAAAAGAATAATGTCGCGAAACTTTATTAATGGTATTTATATTTTTTGTGCACATTGAAATCTTGTCTTTGGTTTTTCATCTGTCAGTGTATTAGGTGGTTCTCTGTTATGTATTAGTCCTTGATATTTATTTCTTCCAACCTTAATCATCATTAATACAAAATTCTAGTTATATCATGTTTTCTTTTTTTTTTCTTTTTTTTTATTTTAATATATCTTGGCCTCCTTCTTTTTCTTAAGGCATCTAATAATTACTGTTTGCTACTTATAATAATTAATGATATCTTACGATAGTTAATAGTATGAAATAATACTATTAAATCATGATTTTTAATGTTTTTAGATTTTAAAAAATAAAAAAAGTTTACAAAATATATTTTAAAGTAAATATATAATTTTTAAAAAATATTTATATTGAAAAATACTGTAATCAAATATTTTTTTATATTTAAATTAATTTTTTGTTAAATCATCAAAAAATATATATATATATATAAACTAGTTGCGGATTAAAAAAATATTAAAAAATTATTACTTTTGTAATAATTAGACGGTAAGACATTAGATTTCTGTATAGACACTTGAGAGGACTCGATTTTATTAAAATAAAATAAAATAAAATTTAACATTATTAAAATGAATAATATTTTAAAAAAACATTGTAGTATTTTTTTTAAAAAAATAAAAATAAAAAAATAAAGGAGATCGTCCTGTGTTCCGAAGAAGACAAGCTTTGCTTTATTTTATATATGTCCTTACTTTGGTTTATGTGAGAAGCTATTTCTCAGCATGTCGGTCTCTAGGCTTTCTATTCTCTTCGCGGACTCCAAACCCTTCTCTTAATTCCATTTAATTAACTCCACTCTCAAGTCCGCTCACTGAGCTTCACTCCAGAGTCCAGACCAGGGACCAGCCTTTTTGTCTCCCTCTCCTCGACCTTCGAATCCAACGGGCATGGCTGACCATTCAAACTCTTTGCTCCTCCTTTGAGCTTCACCTTCTCCTTCTCCTTCTCCTTCTCTCTGATAGCTTATATCATCAGCTTTGCTTTGGTCTCCATGGCGACATTGCTCCCCTTGGCATTGCTCTTCTTTGCCCTCTCACCAGGTTCGTCGTCTTCTTCTTCTTCTTCTTCCTTTATTTTTGTGTTCTTTCTTCTAAAGTTTGCACCTTGAGTGGGTTTCTTTGTTGATCGATTAGGTTGTAGTTCTGGTGTTCGTATCGCATTTGCAGTACTTTATTTTTTGTAGTTTGATCCCAGATGGTTGTTCTTCGTTCTTATTTTCTCTAATTAGATTTATCTTTTGTGTTTTTGCTTAAAGTTGTGATTTTTTATTAATCTATTGTTTGTTTTAGCTTAAAGACATGATTTTTTTAAGGTCCCAGCTACTTTATACCCAAATGATGAAGTATTTAATGAAGAATGAGCACTCATCAAGCAACGCTTTTTCTTTTAATTAGTTTTTAATGTGATTCATTGCTTTAATTCTTTAGTTTAGTATCAAAATGTTAATGAGAATGGGATCTGAGAATGCTTGTTGGTATAGTGTTTTGTAGAGGAAGCACTATTGGTGTTTGTTATGGTCGTAATGCTGATGACCTCCCAACACCGGACAAAGTTGCGCAACTTGTTCAGCTTCACAATATCAAATATGTGAGAATTTATGATGCCAACATTCAGGTTCTTAAGGCTTTTGCTAATACTGGTGTTGAACTCATGATTGGTGTCGCGAACTCGGACTTGCTTCCGTTTTCGCAATACCAATCCAATGTGGATACCTGGCTCAAGAACAATATCCTTCCTTATTACCCTGCAACAATGATCACCTACATTACTGTCGGTGCTGAAGTCACTGAAACCACTGCTAATGTATCTGCAATGCTTGTGCCGGCAATGGTTAACGTGTTAAATGCGCTTAAGAAGGCGGGTTTGCATAAGAGGATCAAAGTGTCAACCACTCATTCCCTCGGGGTTATGTCTAGATCTTTTCCACCATCTGCTGGCGCTTTTAATAGCAAGTATGCTTTCTTTTTGAAGCCTTTGTTGGAGTTTCTGGTGGAGAATCAATCACCGTTTATGGTGGATATATATCCGTACTATGCCTATCGTGACTCTGCGAGTAATGTCTCTTTGAATTATGCTTTGTTTACTTCTTCTCAAGATGTCATTGATCCCAACACTGGTTTGGTTTATACCAACATGTTTGACGCTCAGTTGGACGCAATCTATTTTGCATTAATGGCCTTAAACTTCAAAACATTAAACATTATGGTTACTGAAACTGGGTGGCCTAGTAAAGGAGCTGCAAAGGAGACTGCTGCAACTCCAGATAATGCACAAACTTACAACACCAATTTGATTCGGCATGTCATCAATGATACTGGGACACCAGCAAAGCCAGGGGAGGAAATCGACGTCTATTTATTTTCTTTGTTCAATGAGAACAGGAAACCTGGGTTAGAATCTGAGCGCAACTGGGGGTTGTTTTATCCTGATCAGACCAGTGTTTACAGTCTTGATTGGACCGGGAGAGGGAATGTGGATGTTGTCACTGGCGCAAACGTTACAAGTTCTAATGGAACATGGTGCGTTGCATCGAGCACTGCATCAGAGTTGGATTTGCAGAATGCCTTGGATTGGGCTTGTGGTGCTGGAAATGTTGATTGTTCGGCTGTTCAGCCTAGTCAGCCTTGTTATCAACCAGATACTTTGGTCTCTCATGCATCCTATGCTTTTAATAGCTACTACCAAATGAATGGTGCTACAGATGTTGCCTGCAGCTTTGGAGGTACAGGGGTAAAGACCACACAAGACCCCAGTAAGTGCAGCATAGCATGCTTATTCTTAACGTAATCATTGTTTTAATCTCGTCCTTGGTCATTTGTTTGAATCTCTTCCTTGAAACATTTCCTAATTGTTTGCAGGCTATGATAACTGCATTTTTCCGACGGCCGGGTAAGTTAATGACACTAATTCATCAGTAATAATGTATGGTATTATTATTTTCCCCTCTCTTAATTTATGAGCTTCTTGTGCGGTGACAGTAAAACAAGCAGCGGCAGCAGCAGCATTAGCAGTTCTTCTCCAACCGCCGCACCTTCATCAATGGCACATGGCAACCGCCCGATGCTGGTTATTGAGGGCCTGCTTCTCATCATTTTCTTCATACTAAAACTATCATGCATCGCTTGATGGACCATGGGTGTTGGTTGAGCTCAGTTTGCCCATCGAACCAGTTTTTCCGGCTGAGAAGAGAAGATGATGACATTGTAATGGAGAGAGTTTGATCTTCATCGGAAGGGATGGCCTTTTTGAGTTGATGGCATTGTGGGAATGTTGTAGCTAGTTTTAGTTGTACATCCAATTTCTCATCAGACATTATATGTTGGTTAGTATGACTCCTTTGTAGAACTCTCATGTGAATTTGAAAATGGAAAAACTGGTTCTTTTCAGTTTGTTTATGTCCAGGTAATCCAAGAGCAAAGATTAGGGTTTATTGATAGCTTCAAAACCATGCTGATATTGTGATATCCTTTAGACAATGTTTTTGTTGACCTTGTTTAAAATTGGATAAATAAAAAAGTTTTTTTCAAACTCATTTGATAGCATTAGGTCATGTTAACTTCAGGATCCATCTATTACCATACATGTACCCAAAACAGGGGTTTATAAGTAAAATCTCCCTAAAATATATATATATATATATATATATATATATATATATATATATATATATATATATATGTATATAGACCATGAGCTCATAATTCAATGGTACAACTCCAATTGCATAAGATGATGAGATGATGATAGGGGATGCAAGATGAAGATAGGGGATTTTTATTGTTCCGAATTCAAGTTCTTCCTGTTGTAATAGGGTGATAAAAGGGTCCTCATGTGAGGTTGGGTTTGCAACATGAGCGCAGCGCTCTTGAGAGCGCTATGTTAAATGATCAATTATTGGTTCAACGCATTCTCATAGTGCATGGTTTATCTACATTTGTCAATATATATATATATATATATATATATATCTTAATAATACATAATATCACTCAAGTTAGTCAAATTGGAAACATTTGGATCACCAAAGTGATTTTGAATTCGAATTCTTGTATATATAAAAGAAAATACTTATTGAGATATCCATCTCTTTATAGGTTCCTAGTTCTTCAACCTAGAGTAATTTAGATCATGTGGTTTGTAGAAAACTAGTGGTTTAGAGAGGTAATATATATATATATATATAATAAAAATTATTTTATTATTTATTGTATATAAGAAAGAAAATCTTTTAGTGGATCTCGGGCCGAAGTTTAACATGGGCCAGGCCCACAACCCAGAAGCACTTGTGGTTCATACGTAATTTTATCAAATTCAGAGGGGAAAAAGTTAACAGTTCCTGAATACAAGGCTGGTTCGTTGGCTTTGCAGTTGAATGAGCGGTTGATCAACGTCCTTTGATCCGGTTTTAGCTCTTATTTTTTTATATATTTATATATATATATATGTTTATCTCTTTAATCTCCTTAGATTATCTATTAATCTTCAATCAAAATCTAGGTTTTCAGTGAAGAAGAAGAAGAAGAAGAAGAAGAAGGGCGGAGCAATGTCGTGGCAAACGTACGTTGATGATCACTTGATGTGCGACATTGAAGGTCAGAGACTCACCTCTGCGGCAATCATCGGCCAGGATGGCAGCATCTGGGCCCAGAGTGCCAATTTCCCTCAGGTATACCTCTTAATTTGATCTTGTGTGATGTACTCTGTGGTTTTGTTGTTTGATTGGGATGAAGCTTTCTGGTTTATTAATGGGATTGATTTGTTTGGAGATTAAGAATTTGGTTGCAAGTTTTGTGCTTTTATTGAGATGCTTTGGTTTGGAGAATGTGATTTGAATGAGTTTTGCAATTTGGATACACATTGATCATCAACTTTCCTTGAATGTTTGTTGTTAAGAAGCAAGAGATTGAGACATTTTGCATGAAATTGATCATTACTTTTATCTTTGTATAATTGTTTATGAGAAGCAAAGAAAAGCTTTTTTTTTTTTCCAAAAAAAAAAAGAAGAAGAGACAGAGATGAACAAAATTGAGACATTATTTTGTTCCTAATATTCAATTGGTAGAACATCAAAAGTTTCCAAACATTTGTCCCATTTGTCTAGCATAATTTCTATGTTTATTATCTGTTCATTGAACTACTATGATTCATTGATATGTGAATTCAAATCATTCCTTTAATATATCTATTCTCTTATCTGTTAATTGAGTTAATGTAATTAAGATGTTTGCTCATTTGCATTTCAACTGGCATATCACCATTTCTGAACTTCTTCTTGCATCTGTAACTAATAGAAACATTCCTTATAATTTTCCATATCATCTGCCAAGTACTTGGTTGTATAAAAATACTGTCTTTTTCATTGCACATTATGCAGTTTAAATCTGAGGAGATAACTGCTATTGTGAATGATTTTAATGAACCCGGTTCCCTTGCTCCGACCGGATTACATCTTGCTGGAACAAAATATATGGTGATCCAAGGAGAAGCTGGAGCTGTTATTCGTGGTAAAAAGGTAATCAATAAGAATTTACTCTCAATTTTGAACACTGTTATTTCACTTCATGGTGATAAATTTCAGTATTATAATGGCATTTGGTCAAACACTCATAAGTTTGAGTATTTTTTTGTTAACATCATCAATGTGACAAACATGATTGAATGTATAATAGGGATCAGGTGGTGTTACTGTAAAGAAAACAAACCAAGCTCTGATATTCGGTATTTATGATGAACCTATGGCTCCCGGTCAGTGCAACATGGTCGTCGAGAGGATGGGTGATTACCTCATTGATCAAGGCCTTTAGATTGCCAATGAATTCATGTTTCATTTTCTTCGGTCAGGGACTCTATTAATTACCTATTCTTTTCCCAGTTTCAGAGCTTGCAATTTTGCATGACCATTAACTGGTGTTATCTACATTTTGTGTCACCTAATAATTTTGGTGTTTTAGCTCATTTTGATCCTTTTTTAATGTTCTTAAACATTCATGGTCCCTTGCTCTCTGCAGAGTGACATGTTTATGCTTCTTTATTTTGCCAATTTTGTAACCTTTTGAACATAAATTTGCTTATTTATTTATTTGTTTATTTTAAAGTGTATTTGTTCTATAAAGCTTAGGATGAGCAGCTTCAAGTGCTTGCAAATTGCATGGCCACTGGCTTTGAATGGTTGGTTATTATCAGAAGCAAAAGTTACCATCTTAGCTCAATTAAATAACTTAAACAATGATTAACAATTTAAATTGTACTAAGCAACTTACATAATGGAGCTTTTTTTTTTTGTATGTATATCACTATTAGTGTCTATTTAATTCACGGATGAGAAAAACACCAGTATACAACATAAGTGGTTTTATGTTTGATGTTTAATGGCATTACAAATTTTTTTAATCGAACATATTGTGTTATAATTCGACAAAATTTTTATATGATGATTCCAAGTTATTAAAAAATAAATTCATGAAATTGTGTTATACCAAATTATCTCTTTTAGCGGAAAAAAATGTATTTCAAATAGTTGTGTTATACTACGGAACCCTTGATTAGGGAGAAATAGTTGTGTTATACCACGGAACCCTCGATTAGGGAGTGATTCACTCCCGCCTTTTCTTATTAGCTGTTGAAAACCTTTGACACCTTCTGGCATTCTTCGTCTTCCAGTTATGGAATCTTTCTTTTGTTCTTCTGTTTTTTGTTTGATTCTTTCTCTTCTTGAAAGTGCATCACTACTGGTGATATTTTTTTAATTTGTCTAGATCAGAGCTAGTACTTTGTCCTATCTGTTCTATCTTTTTTTTCTGTAGTTGGCTTGCTGGTTGAATAAAAGTGTGGTTTATCCACTTTTATTATATATATATATAGAAAATGTACCCTTAACATGTTGCATGAACTCCCCACTTTAGTTTGTGAAATTGTGGACCCATAATTGCATAAATAGTACTCAAATTATTAATTATGATACATTTGTGGTGACAAATGTCAATGTTCCAAATTGCATGTGTGTTTGTGTGGACATAAACAAGCTCATATGAGATTTATTTGATTAGCAACTTGATCAAAGACTTAAAAATTAAGTTGTGAACATCATTAAGATAGCAGGCATAATCCCCACCTCCTTTGATTCATTCTCTAAAGAGATCATGATATGTTTTTCTTAAATTATATAATGAGGTGGTGTTTGGTGTGTGTTTTAAATTGACTAAAATCCAAATCTTCTAATGAAATTTAATTAATTAAATAAATACTTTATTAATTAATGTTAAAGGCATGAATGCCTTTAATCTTTAAATTATCTATTTAAATTAATATAAGTTGATTAATTTGTGATCAATTTAAAACAAAGATATGATTTTCCATGAACACTCATAATTATTTTAACAAATTTAAATCCTCTTTGATCTAATTTTTAAAGTTGCATTTGTTGTTATTTTTTTGGATAAATAATATTTCAGTGAGTTTTTCATAACAAAAAAAAAAGGTTTATATATCATATCAAGAAAAGAGATAAATTTAATATTAACAGAGCCTAGACTGATTTTTTTAGTACTAGACGCATTATCAAATAATTACATCAAAGAACAATAAATATTAATAAAATATATTATAAATATATAAATAATATCACAAGAGTTCAAATAAGTTATAATGATATGATATCCATCTTATAAGATTTTTTTATTTAACAAACGTCGGTGTGTTAAAAAAAATGCATAGTTACAGTAGTTTAACCACTTAATTTATGTTTCTCACTGTACCATATATATATATATATATATCTAGGATAATATATTAAAACCTATAATATCATAATCATAAATCGACTCAAATGTAATTTTAGTGGTGAAAAATACAGTTTTTTCCGATCAAAAATAAATATTGAGTGAAAATCAATATATAATATCTAATTTTAAATCATGTCTACCCACTTAATGTTGAAGTGAACAACAACTGCACTATACCGTGGTTGTTTGTGTAAGATTATGGTATTATTTGGATTGGTTTATAAAAAAAAGTGTTTTTTGAGCTTTAGTAAAAAGTGCTTCCCGAAAACGCTTCTAAAAGAGTAAGTTAAAGACTTTTTAGTATTTTTCTCGTTTAAATTAACTTTTACGAAGTGACTGTAGTTTCACAAAAATAAGTTTAAAAACAACCTTTTTCATAGTTCTGGGCACGACTTTTTCAGCTAAAAACCTAAAAACAACCTTTTACACTGCTTTTTTTCGAAAAACCAATACAAATAACATTTTTGGAACCCAGACGTGCTTAACTTATAAAAAAGCACTTCTTAGTTTTTCAAAAACCAAATTAAACAAGACCTATATACAAGCTTTATCCACTTGTTTGGATTTCAATTTTTATTTATTTTTTTTTAATAACGAAAACTAAATGTGGGACTCGCATTTTATTAAATTATATTATATTATATATATATGAAGAAGGAAAAAAAGAAGCACATGCATGCGCAGAAGAAGGAAAAAGAAAGAGGTTGTTTGGGACAAAGGCACGTTGAGGCATACTGGATCTTGACTGGGATCTTTGAACGCATCTTAATTATAAGATGTGATTGATAAGTCATACTTTGTTTTCATCTAAGAAAAATTTTGGCCTTTTTTATTATATATATTATCATTTATTAATGAAATATAAATAGATTAAATTAATTTGGTACATATCATTAATATGTATAGATTTTTTTTTATTTTTATAATTATATACTAAAAAATATATAATTTCATATGTAAATTTGAAAGGAGAAACTTTACAAAAATCTACATGTAATGAAATTTCATTTTTTTGTAGGGATATAATTGAAAAATAAAACTAAATAATTATTATAAAATTTATTTATTGATTAATTATGTTTATTCCATACAATGCACCTGAAAACAATTGATGTTCTAAGCTTTTAAGCAACATGTAAATCTTCATTGGATTCTATGTTTATATTTTTGAAGATCCAAAATTATTATGATATTATTTTTATTAAAAAAATTCATGTTATTGTAGGATTTGGATGTTCCATTGTTAACTAACATTTCTTCATTGGATTCTTGTTAGTTATTCTTGGTTACAGACACTAAAAGTGCTTGGATTAAAGTATTCTTTCAATATTTTAATTACTTCACTAATTAATTGATTAATATTTTTTATGCATATGGTTTGATCCCTTTCATTGATGGCATTGTTATTTGTAAACTAATTTTTTTAAAAAAAAAACTTATATATTAAACATTACCATAATTATAATTATTATTATAAATTATTAAAATATTTAATAGAGTACGACATTTACTCAAACAATTTTCAAAGAATAAATAATATGTCAACCATTGGATAGCCCAATGGTATGACATCAAAGTGTAAGGGGAGATCATGGGTTCAAATCTCTCCCTCAACAATATTGCTCTCGCATCGCTTTATACTACTCGCTCACCCGGTATTCCTATATTATTCTTATAATCGCATATATATCAGTACATCCCAGGGTTTCAGATCTGCTTTAATCATCGATCTATTCATAAAAAGGCCTTTGTCAGCTATTATTCAAAAGAATAAATAATATATAAGAGTAACGATAAATATATAACTTCAGCTATTGCAATTTGAATAATTATGCCATGAAATGTCTAATTTCATCTTAAGAGACTAATCTTGACACTTAAAGCTACGGCAATACTTAATATTTATGTCATTCATTCTTGTGGATGTATTCACAATAATGGGACAAGTTCATCACTTTTAATTTTAATATTAAAATAAATTAATTACCAATATATATTAATATAGGATTTTAGTAATAAAAAACATAAATTCTTATTTAAATTTAAATCAATTTTATTCTAAATAATTAAAGTAAAATTTAAATTAAAACAAAAAAAAAAAAAATTCGTAAGCCATGATATTAGGTGGTAAAATCAAATCAGTAAAAAATTTAAATATATGTCGACTGCCTCTTAACTTATTGTCAGTGGCTTTTTTACATAAAATATTAGTTTGAGAAAAAACCTGGGGTGAGGATATCAATGAGTTGAGATATTAACTTTGCGTTTGTGCATATTTCTGACATTTCTTAAATGAAGGCACTTGTCTATAATTTGTCATATATATATATATATTAACACTAGAGTTTTATATTCAAATTAATATAAGAGGAGGGTGGCGGCAAGCAAGGTTCAGTGAAAGGCAATCAAAAATATTATTTGATAAGAATAAATAAATAAATAATATTTATAAATTGATTAAAAGTCACATAAGGCAAGAAACCAGCTATTAAAGAAGCCTTATAATATAATAATAAGCATCAATTTTTGTGATTATTTATGAACAATAATAAATCCTCACTTTTCCTATCGTGCAAATTACAAGAAAACTTTCCTTTGAATCCAATCTATTCTCTTTATTTATCATTGTACCTTCTTCTTCTTTTTAACTTATTTTATTTATTATTATTAATTTTTATTTAATTCATCACCAAATCTCTTTTTATAGCAAGTTGTGTGGATATGGACCATATATATTGGTGATAGATTACTTAAAATTGCATGTATATCTAACAATAAAACCTATGCTATGTATATCTCTCTATCCTACACACATTATTAAAATATATTATTAGATGTTAAATGACCAAAAAACCTGTACATATATGATATATCCCAAAAAAATTATTTGTAATTAAATGAATATGAATATATACCACTAAAAATATTAAACTATTTGTATTAATTACATCGAAATAAAATTTAATATTGTTAGGGTAGTTTAGGAATTTAAACATAATTATATTTTTATTATTTTACCAATCAAATTATGTGTAATTTATAATATATTTTCACAGTATACATATGATAGAGGGGTTTGTATGTAAACAAAACAAATTTTAATAGGTATATATGATATTTAGTTTTATTGGACATTTGTACACACAATAAGATGAATTTTCAAGAGTATACTGGTTTAAAAAAAAATTCTTAAAATTTTAAATCTACGTAAAAGTCAATTATTATATGAAAATCAGAAAAAAAAAATTTTCTTATGAGTATTACATTTCAACTAATTAATTAACAGTTGATTAGCAGAGCAAAAGTTTTGATCTAGAATTAGTGATATAATGAAACATATAGGATCAAAAATTAAAAAATTAAAATCTCTTGAAACCCCCCATTAAAGGTAGGGAAAGATGGTTAGTGGAAGGAGGGACTGATGTGTCATTTTATTTTATTTTATTTATTTTCAATTGTTATATTTTTTTTAATCAAATAGCTAATTAATAATTATTGGGATATATGAGATGAATAAAAAACCTTTTTTGATTGGATCAAAGTCAGATTGAAGAGAAAATTAATTAATTATTTATTTATTTTATGAATGGAGAAATTAAAAATTGTTGCCAGATTAGTTAGAATGTGCATATGAGACAACATAATCATTAAAACAAAATAAAATAAATCTGGTAATACCTACCAATAAGTTCACTATAAATGGTCAACTTTGACCACCAAACCATCAAACTGATCAAATACCATGTATACCCTCAAAATCAGATTTGTTAGCAACTTAGCATATATATATATATATATATATACCCCTCGCATATTATTAAAATATATTATAAATTATATAAATATTGATTTTTATGATAAAAAAATAATTTTTATTTAAAATCCTAAACCATGTTTTTAACGATGTCAATTTTTATTTAAATATAATGAATAAAACTATCTTAATTTCTTTTATAAGTATTCATACAATAACTTAATCGTCTTTGAAATTTTTAGGATCTAATTATAATGAATAAAAGAAAGAGGTTTTTTAGAAGTTCTTTTTTTTTTGGGATATATATAAAAAAATAATTAATTTAATAATTATTAGAAATTTTTAAAGATGTGTAAACACAATTTTTTTATTTAACATGTAATAATAAGTTTTAATGATGCAAAAGAACAATATAATTACAAACTAATAAAAGCTTAAGTGGTATAGATGGTATTTTACTTTACAGAGGTCAATACAATATAGTCGATCAGACAAATTTTAAGGGGTATATAAACAAAAAAAAAACCTAAAAAAAAATAATATGCTCTGCTAGTCTAATAAATGATAGAACTATAAAAAAAATTAAGAGGTATGTAGTATAATAGATATAGTTGGTGTAGTGTCTAATGAGTTTCTGATATATGTAATAAAAAAATATTAAAATATAACATTTTTTTCATAATATCCTTACTCTTTTCATAAAATTATTTATCTCAAACAAGTGTCAAAAATCCAATAATGAATTACACTAACTACGCCTATTGTATTTCACCTAAATTTTCACCAAAACTTAATATGTAACTTTTATTGCTACACTTGTATATTTTAAATTTTCAAATTATCCACTGAAAAGGCAATAATTTGTGAATAAAATTGTTTTATTATTCAAACTTAATGAGAAAAAATATATCAAATATATTGTCTTTAATATATTAGATAAATTTATTTAACTTATAAAAAAGACACCATATTAATTTAAGTGGTAAAAATTTGAATTATTTTACCAAATGGTTTGAGTTCAAAAGCAGTGAATCAAATATTAAAAAATAAAATAAAATGAGTAAAACAAGAAAGACTATTTTAAATAATTTAAACATGAAAGTGATATGGTTTTAGGTTTATACTTATAAACCGACAGTTATGATCTGAATATAATTTTTTTTTTCAATTCTGAATTTTCACTCATTTTTAATAAAATTTACAATTTATTACGTCATGAAAAAACGAAACTATTATAACCACTGTTTCTCTCTCTAAAGTTCATGCTCTCCCTAAAAAGATTTATTATTATCATTATTGTTATTGTAAAAAAAACTAAAAAATAAACAAAAAGAAATCCAGTTGAAATATATCTCTCAAATTGACTTCATCTAATCCATAACACAACATTCCAAAACACTGCACAACTCATCCAAATCTCTATCACGCCAGCCAAAAAAAATCATCATATTATCTATAAAATAAAAAAAAACTCTAATTTTAAAATTAAACATGAAAAATACAAATTATTAACCAAAATTTAATATTTTTTTAATATATATATATATATATATAATATATTAAAAAAAAAACATAATAAATATATAATGATGGTCCACCCAAAGCTCCCTCTCAATTGTTCACCCAAACCAACCATTGCACGTTCTCATGCTGGACACCAGCCCATTTCCAGCTATATCCTGGGCCCCACCTTCCTCTCTTCACAACCCTTTCCCATTCCTTCCACCAACCACAACTCGCTACGTCATACAATCATCCACGCGTCACCACGTCATTCATCCTTTCACACATTTCGCTGTTCAAGCAAATCACAGCTGATCACCTCAACGCCGACATCTCGAGAGAAGTCGAGTTCTTATTATTCTCTCCCTCTCTCACTGCAACAACAACAAAAACAACGACGACGACGACGACGACGGAGGATTCCCAAGCTTCATTCCTCTCAAACTCTTCTCTCTCTGTATTTCTCTAGAGGGAGGAAGGAAGGAAGGAGATGGATCCGTGTCCCTTTGTGCGCCTCATCGTTGAATCATTGGCGTTGAAGCTCCCTCCGGTGTCGAAGCCAGCAGGTCCCGGTGTGCACCCTTCCACGAACCCATGCTACTGTACCATAACCTTCCCAGAATGCCCCTCATCTTCCCGGTATGCCCCTCTACCGCTGGCATCCGACGAGAGTTCTCTAGACGCCGGGCACTCGTCTAAAGTGGTATTTAGTTTGGACCCAGCTGCTGTGCAGAGGCTGGAAGGGAAGCCAGCGTCGTCGGCGCTAACTGTGGCGGTGCACGTGGGGAAGAGGGGGAGCACGTGCGGGATGGGTGGTGGGAGAGTGTTGGGAAAGGTGAGGGTGGAGGTGGAGTTGGGGATGGCGGTGGTGAGGAGAGGGTGGGTTCCGGTGGGGACTTCCGGGGCATTGCTCCACGTCATCGTTAGGACTGAGCCAGACCCGCGCTTTGTGTTCCAGTTCGGTGGTGACCCGGAGTGTAGCCCCGTCGTTTTTCAGGTTCAACGTGGCGGTAATCCCGCCGTCCGCCAACCCGTTTTCAGTTGCCGCTTCTCCAATGATCGCCAGTGGAACACTACTAGATCCAGGTCCCTTTTTCTCATCTTTTTTTTTAATTATTTTTTTAAAAAAAAATTAAAGAACAATATATATATATATAATGGAAGTGTTTGTTATATGGTTTAGATCACTGCCAAATGAAGGAACATCAAGTGGAGGGAGTGTGAGAGCGTGGTTTAGTTCGCTGGGATCGTTTAGAGGAGACAAAGAGCAGCAGAGAAAGGAGCAGAGAAAGGGATGGATGGTGACCATACATGACCTTTCAGGGTCGCCGGTGGCGGCGGCGTCGATGGTGACACCGTTTGTGCCGTCGCCGGGGTCTGACCGTGTCTCGCGGTCAAACCCTGGGGCGTGGCTTATTCTCCAGCCGGACACTGGCTTCTCGGCTACTACTTGGAAGCCATGGGCCCGGCTTGAGGCATGGCGTGAGCGTGGCCCGGTTGACGCTTTAGGATTTAAGATCGAGCTCATCACTGACACTGGAGCCATTACCGTGGCTGAGTCATCGCTTAGTGTTCGGAAAGGTGGCCAGCTTTGCATTGACTCGAGCTTGAGCTTGAGCTTGAGCTTGAATGGAGATGGTGGGACGTGGGCGTGGCCGTTTCATGAAGGTTTCGTTATGGCTTCAAGTGTGGAAGGAGAGAGGAAGGTGGTGAGCCAGCCAATGGTGCAAGTCGGCGCAAGGAACGTGAACTGCATGGCTGACGTGGCACTCTTCATCGTACTCGCTGCTGCCGTTGATCTTAGCATGGACGCTTGTCAGTTGTTCTCGCACAAACTTAGGAGTGAGCTTTGCCAAATTCATTCTTGATTCTTCTCATTTTGGTATTTATTTTTTTTAAATTTTTTGCTATTATTATTTATTATTATTCGTTTGGTTGCCTCCGGTTTGATTTGGGGGGATTGGGAGGCAACTGGCACGCTTTTATTGTGTGTACAAAGATGAGGGTGTTAAATTTTGTCTGATTTGTTCCCTGCTTTTTTTCACGTGTTTATTGGGTAAATAAAGCTCTGCTCCACTTTACAGGTAATAGCAATAGCAGTAGTAGTAGTACTTTTATATTAAGTTACCATTGAGAACTTGAGATGCCTGAGTGATAGCCCTTGTGACTCTCCAGATTTCATGTTGTACAAAACGCCATGATTCTGCTGTGTTTGTCGTTTTAGCATTTTCAATAGCATCATCTATGCCTGGGAATGATTTAGAACCGTAGTCATCATGCTGTGAGGGTCCATATACCTATTGAATTTATCTCTTCATTAGACATTCTACACAAAAGGTTCATAAGATAAGGTAATAGGAGTGGTTCTTTAAGATAAATACTTACGAGATGCTTGTACCAAGTTCTTTGAAAGAGTCCATCTGGATCGGTAAATGCCCGCTCCGCCATCATCAACCGGTCATTTAGCTCTCTGACTTTCAGTGAATCTGTCCTCCAATTCGGAATCCAGGATTGGTCTTCCATGGCCTGCAGAAGGATTGTGTATTCATGCATTTGAATTTGAAGCTCATCTTAGTTAAGTTTTCAAGATCAGGGAATACCTTTATTTGCCTACGTATTTCGATGGCTGCCTTCTTTAGCTTTCCTATGGATTCATACAGAGGTGACAAACTTAAATCAGTCCCCAAGACTTCATCTTCTAATATCTCCACGCTCCGCTGCAACATGAAACATAGCTGCTAAGGTTTCATGTGTAAAAATTACGCAAATAGTTGTCTGAGTTTCACAAAAAAATAGATCTTTATGGTTCAAACGTATAAATGTATTAGCACATCAAATCACATGCACAGAAAATACGAAGTAGATGTTCTTGATTTAAGGCATTGAAGATAAATGTATATGTATATAAATGTTTGTGCATCTAAATAGAGATATGACAATAGGAACCTGGAGTTCGGAAGCATAGTCAGTGTAGTCAAAAGGCAAGAATTTGTCATCTGCTAGTCTTAGAGCAATTAGTCCCCACACACTTGCAGCTGTAAGAGAATAATGAGTTCAAACTCAAAATAAATGTCGATAATCATTACAATCATTGAGAGCCTGCAGAAGGCAGATTTATAAGATTGACAGTGAAAAAGCTAAAGTTATATTTTATAAGTTTCAGATATTGTAGATGGTAGGCACACAGCAGGAATTGATGATTGTGGCTTTTAAAAAATATTGATACATAAGCTTTTATCAATTCGAGTAATGATAAATACAAAAATAAAATATCAAAGAGGATGCACTGTAAAGCAAATAATGATAAGTACCAGCGATGTGCCTTTGAAACATTGGATCTCCGAAATTTTTCATCCAAAGAAAATCATCATAAAGAGAATGGTAAACCGGGTACCCTGCAGTATACTTGGACAATCATCAGAGAGATCCAAACATATATAAAGACTACAAATAACTCTCAGTCTCTCAGTAAGATATAAACAAATCATATAATTAATGGCAACATAAAGCATTAGTTTTTTTCCCCCTATGCCAAGGGACACATAAAGCATGTATAAGTTTGACATTCAGGAGACACAGAGGATGTATGGATAGGTGATAGGGTTGGATTAGATTAAAGCATCAAAAAGCCTTAATCCCTCTCTTTATTCTTCTTTGGTGTCTTGGATACAAAGAAGGAATAAGAAGGAATAAAGAATGGCTGTTTGGGAGAGAAGTGAGATGGAGATTTGGATTAAGGAAACTTTTTCTTCAAATTTAATATTTTTACCATTCCTTCCACAAGAATGATATACAGTAAGGTCAAAAAATGGTTATAGTTATGATTGTCATTACCATTATATTAATATCAGCATAATTAATATATTATCATAAATGTCTTTATTATTACTAATAACAGTATTAGTATTTTAATTATTATAAATATTTTCATAACTGAATATGGTCAGGGAAACCTAGGATTCAGAATTCAAAAATCACTAACAAAGAACATCAGTCCTTTGGTCATTAATTAGCCAGTTATTTCGTATACACATAAAGTGACATTGATACCATAGAATCAAGTTTTACTTTCAAATTCCCACAACACATAGTGAATGACTCTGACAGTTGTTTACCAGGGGTCTTCATATCCTACCTTATACTTCACAACCTACTAAAGGAAATTTGCAGTTTCCAAAAATAAATATTGAAACTGACAAGCAAGCAAATAAGCATAAAACAAGATTAACAGAAAGGAACACAAAATACCTTCACCAAAGGTTATGTCAACAGAAGGAACTCCAACATGCTGGACAAAAGATGCAAAATCTGACCCACCACCACCTAATCTCCCAATCTTCAAGAAAAATAAGTTCAAATATTTAGGTCCTTGAGACATTCAATTTCTTGTCACTAATAAAATGGTAATGTTATGAGGAAAAGCTTCCAGAAAATAAACTTTTTTAAGGCGTTAGAACAATGTCATTTGCTTCAATAGAAGAATTTTAAGTGCTGCTTACTGAGGGAGATCCAGATAATGCTATCCATGATTCATAGAGTGTCCTTGAGGTGTTATCTGGGTCTTGAACCTGCATACATGTTGAAAAGAGGCCATCAGAATACATGCTTTGCATCCTGGAAGACTCAACCAGACTAACTTGGAGCCTGTATGTTCATATTAAACGTTAAAAGTGAAGTAATATCTTTCAGTGTATATGCTGTGAATCCACCAAGGGTTGTTTGATTGTATTACTATAATTGGAGCAGTCCAGATAACTTTGAGCAAGTCACTCAATAATCTGGAGTTGTTATGAAAGTTTGAAACCTTTTTAGTTGCTTCTCTGAGTAACTCATCAAGTTGTGGTGTTGCAGCTGCATAAAATCCAGGCCCAGCTACAGAACTGTCCACATTCAGATAAGCAACAGCCCTTGAGGCCAACATATCTCTATGCTCTTCGACCCACTCTGTCGATCCAATCTGCAAAAATTAGCAATACAATGAAGAAAAGATTTTATTTTGAGGGGAATCAGTAATAAATATATATTATAACACAGAGAGAGAGAGAGGGAGAGAGAGAGAGAGAGAGAGACCAAGCCATACTCTTCTGCATCCCAGTTACACAATATAATGGTTCGGCGAGGTCTCCAACCTCGTTTTTGCATCCTTGATAACCTTTGAGCTATCTATTTAACCAAAAAATCAAGAAAATGACCAACTTTAGTGAGTCCACGCAAAAGGATCAAATTCAGATGTTTTACTTGCAGGAATTCACCCATGTCATTTACAAACCAACATGTAATAAGCAATGATTACCTCAAGCAAAGCAGCAGTTCCACTATTGGGATCAACAGCCCCAAATGTCCATGCATCACGATGATTACCTAGAAGGACATACCTGCAAATATTAGGTGTATTAATTTCTATGAGCACCAACTTTTGGGTACAAGATTAATATGCACTTCTAAGCGGCATTAAAAGCAGACATAAATGAACTAGAAAGCTATGAAAACATACAGATACACCATCGCAAAGCCTAGTGCCATTTATAAATCCTGGTAGATAATTTATAGGCTCCTTTTTAAGGTAAAGAAATATAAACAGTAAAGTGCAAATATAAAGGCTTGTGTTGGCCAGTAAATTTGATTGATTGGGAAGCATACATGGCAGGGTCACTGGCAGACAAATGCAGGTGAGGAGTGTTTGTGTTACAATGGTCCCATGTTGAACCATCAAATTTGACACTTTGGGACACGTATAAGCATAACAGTATATGCTTTAATTGAAATAACTATATCATTTACAAAAGTTAGACAACTAGATCACGCATCTGCAGAATGAGTTTTACTATTCATCCAAACTACATAGATCAAAAGATTCAAAAAAAAGGTATAGCTAATGTAGGAAAGTCCAGTCCACCAAACCTCTAATCTTTGAAGAGGGCAAAAAAAATTTTAAGTGTTAGTTGCATTCAAAGGTCAGCATGACCAGCATCAAATCAACAAAATCTTAGCTCATGATATTAATAAATATTATATGATGTTACTTTGAATAGTAAATATTTGGAATTAGATAAATGATTAGGACCAACTGCCCAACTCTACGAACCTTATGGATTTTAATATACCACCTTGGTCAGGTTGTTGCTCATTAATTTCATTTATCTTCATTACCAGGCAACTGCATGGATGAATTATAATTCAATTTCTCTAAAAAAACCATTTCCTGATTTCATCAACCACTCAGAACATAAGGACACAATCCCAGCAACTTCTACACAAGCTGTTGTGGATTAATTCAATTCAAGTCCAACCAGATGTCTTATTTTCATATCATGCATAAATCTTATATCACACACACACACACACACACACACACACACATATATCAGCCAGACTGGAAAGGACATCCAATATTTATATGATACCACCACCTAAAACTTCCTAAGAGTTATATCCTTAGGTGTCACGTAAATTGAGCTCAAACAGCTTTCGGCTAAGCCATCACCTTACCAGGACCCACCGTCTTCTTCTCAGTCATATTCAACTTAATTACATGAAAAAGAAATCTTTTCCATGACCGCACCTTTCACTTTCACCATCAACACATAAAAGAACAAGATATGGGACCAAACTCCTTTTTTTGAGTGTTCCCTCTAACATATGGAACAAAAAAAACCAAGGGAATCTCCATGTCTTTTTCACTAATACATGATATCCACAAAACAGACGACACCTTGACAGTAACACAGCATTCTTAATTTCTCATTGATTAATGCCACAATTCAATAGGAAAGGAATTCACGGAAGTAAACAAAAAAACAGCAAATTGACACTCACCGATCAGGTTCTTCTTCCCCTTCGATCACTGCAAACACATTCTCAATGGTTGCCAGAGTTTCATTGCCCTGAGATTGAAAACTAATCACCATTGTCATCCAATTGGATAACTAAAGATCAGAACCACAATATGGGAAAACAAAAAGAGCAACCCAATGATTGAACAAAAAGGACCACTGGGACTACTTACAAAGTAACTCAAGTTCAGGAATCCGGGGCCAGGACCGATGTGGTAGACGGGGACCCCATCCACTCCCTGCCAATCATCGGGAGCCACCTGTCCTCCGATGCTCATCTGGATGGTCTCCCCGTCCCTCGCCGACACCGGCAGAGAGGGGATCGCCGGCATAAGCCCGGCGGCCACGGCCTCCTCCTTCCCTATCCTCTCGCACGAACCTTGCACGCTAGGCCATCCAATCGTCGTGGGATCGCCGAGCCCCCGCCATGTGCTCCCAACCTGAACCCCGGACGGCGGCATCCACTGCCCCTCCGGAACACACTTGCCTTCTTCTCCGCCGCCGTAGTCCTTCTTATCGGTGTAGATCACCGCCCCAGAAGCTCCGGCGTCCTGCGCGTTCTTCACAATGTCCCCGCGGTATATCTTACCGTACCTCGCTAGAACCACCGTCCCGGTGACATTCACCCCCATGGATTTCAAAATGGCGAAGTCTTCTGCGCGGCCGAATCCTGCGTAAACGGCGGGCCCGGTGGCCGTGCCGGTGAAGGCGTAGGCGTGGAAGGTGGGGACGACGTCGGTGATGGGGAACGGGTCGCCGGGGTAGGGTTCTTGAGTGAGATCGAAGGGGATGGAGGAGAGGGAGAGGGAGCGAGAGATGGGGTAGCTGAGGAGGACGTCGTAGAAGGAGGAGTGAGTGGGGAGGGAGAGAGAGGAGAGAGTGGAGATGACGTAGGAGGAGGCGACGGAGGCGGAAGGAGTTCCGGCGAGGTGGGGACGGAGGGTGAGGGCCTCGAGGTGGCGGGCGGCGGTGGCGTTGTCGGAGAGGGAGAGGAAGAGGGAGTGGTACGTGGATTTGGAGGGGAGGGTCAGAAGGAGGTGGAAGACGAGGGGAACGAAGGCAGCGAGCAGGATCAGCATCGGCGTAGGGGTTCGCCGCCGGGAAGCGACGGCGGCGACCGGAGACGGTGGCTCGAGAAGCGGGTTTTCTTCTTCTTGGTCTCGAGTTTTCCTCATTTCAAAATAATAATAATAATAATAATAATAATAATAATAATTTGAATTTTCAGTTTCGAATGTTTTAGAGATAGAGCGTGGAAGGGAGACGAACGAGCGAAAGAGCCTTTAAATATTGTGAGTTTTATTTTTTTTTTTAATTAGTTAAATTATATATATATAATATATATGCTCCATATTTTTTATTTTTTATTTTTTATTTTTTAAAAAAAGCAAGGTGTGGCTAGAGAGTTATCATAATGTTGAATTAATTACTGTGGTTTATCAACCCTAAAAATTTATTAATTTAGTCAAATTAAAATTTTACAATGGGTATATCTAAAAAATTTTCATAAATTAAATTGATACAATTAATCCCTTGCTATACAATTCTAGAGATGAATGAAATCATATTCTCGTAAATAAAAGAAAGTCTGTTATACTTTTCTCCGGGTTTTTACTTGTCTATTTAAAAAATTTATTAAATATTAAATATTATTTTTTAAAATTTACTACATTTGTGATTTTAATAAATTATATTAAATTACATGTTTTTAAAGTATATATCAAATAAAAGTAAATTTGAAAAATTAATTCAATTTTTTATAACATTTAACTTCGATTGATTCTCTTAACTCATGTGAATTAAATAAAATAGATAAATTTTAACAATCTAATGCGGTAGGTAGTGATTGATTTATTTAATTTCACTTGCTAATATTTGAGGAGCTCTGGCAATCTAAATGTTGAGATTTGTTTTTATAAATTGAGACAACATGTTTTTACTATTGGTGTTTGTAGCTCTTAGACTGAAAAAATTATAATAAAAAAATTTAACTAAAAACTAACAAGAGATGTTTTGAGTTCTCATGATCTCATGCAACTAATCTATTCTAAAATCTTCAATTTTTGTTTTCATTAGAAAATGAGACAACATATTTATACCGTTGGTGTTTGTAGCTCTTAGACTGAAAAAATTATAATAAAAAGATTTAACTAAAAGCTGTCAAGAGAAATTTTGAGTTCTCAAGATCTCGTGCAACTAATCCATATGATAATAGTGAGATAAAAACTAACATGAGCCTAAGTTAGTAAGGAGCTAGAGTTATATTGTGATCGTCATGAAAAACTGACTCCATCTTTACTCGCATTCCAAAGAATACTATCGTCGTCTTACTTTTTTAATTCTACCGTAAAAAATACTTCTCTTGTTTTCTCCTTTCTACCATGTATTTTTGTAAATATTTGTCTTATTTTAAATTATGTGTAATTTATTTCTGTATTTAAAAAAAAAACAAAACAAAACAAGTGAGATTAAAGAGTGAGAAGAGAAAAAAAAATGAAGACATCCTCCTACTTGAGAATAAAGAGCATATAATATGATATGAGAATAAGAAGATAGACATGAGTGCTCATCCTATGCATCATAGTGGTAGTGGGAGAATGAAAACAAAATGGAGAAAATGGCTTTTTGGTCAGAGAATGAGCTAAACATCCATTCATGATATAAACATTAACCAATTAGGTGCCAATCACTCTCACTTTTAAAAAAAAAAAAAATGGTTTCCTATGAAAACAAAGAGAATTAAAATGAAAACAGTGACGAAACTAATGATTTGAAACTTTAGTTGCTTAACTTTTCTAACTTCTTATCTCCAATTGTGTGAAATGAAACTCTTTTGAGGTTTGCTCTTCTTGATTGCAAAAACAGCAAAAGTTAAAGTTAATGTTCTTTTTATGTGAAGAGTGCATTGCATTACCAATCTCAAATTGTTCTTTGTTGGTCCCATGAAAATGATTTATTTTTGGACTATATTTGCATGCGCATCCAATGGGACAAAGTGAAACAAGAAACATAGAGATATATGTTATACTTTTGTATTTTAGCATAACATTGACCTTGGCTAATTCATCTAACTAATCACCGACACTTTCAAGCATGGTCCCTTCTATACTCATCTTCTTTGCCGCACTTTTACTTCTTTTTTTTTTCTTTTTGTTTTATCAAAATTATGATTTATTCATTTTCTCAAAATTAATTACGTTATATGTTTAAAAAAAAAAATAGACAAGTCAAATCAATATCATGCACAGATGTGAAGTTAATATCTTTACATATTTATACTCTCTGTATGAATTGAGATTCAAACCTATCTCCTCTAGGTAAAAACATAAAAATTCAATGTAGGGATCTGGTACTAATAGACCAAATGGTCATCGGCTATTTGATCAACAAGATTTGATTATTTTTATGTTAGTATTGATTGTGAACATTTGCTTATGTAATCATGTTTCAAGCTTATTTTGATATTGGCTGATATATAAAATATTATAAATAATAATATTGTTTAATGTATATTTTTGAAAAAGATGGATAAACCATTTAAATTAATAAAAATATAGTAAACACAAAAACAAAAAGAGGCCACTTTACCTGACGCTACAAGACAAAGATCAAATAAAGAACAATATTTTGAAATAACTGATGAAAGGATAATTTATGATGTCACGCCCCGGCCCGCGGGTCCACGGAACGCGACAATCGCTGCAGCAATCCCGAGGAGGGATACCCCGCCACTCAACCCTCAGGACGCTGCAAGGCTGATCAATATACCTGGAAGTCAACAATAGTAACAATAACAACAACAACAACAACAGTAGGATACAAAAATATAGAGGTTCACAAATACACAAAAAAAAACAACACTAACAACAGTAGGAAATGCTAGTACATAAAAGTTAAGAGTTATTTAGATACTAAACCATGCAACAAAGTTTTCTACACACTAGTGAATCCATAGGTCTTATAATATGTTCCATGACAACAACAACATACATGAACTGAAGGAAATACAACAAAAGATAGAACAGTAGCAAATGCCCAGTACGCTGTCACACAGCTACACATACTACCTGCAACAGACTGGGAGGAAGAAAGAGGGATGAGTAACTCAAGTTACTCAGTGAGGGGAGGTTAGCACAACTTTAGTAGAAAATTACTGCAGCTAACTAAAAATCATGGGTGGGATAATTTACCTCAAAAGGTTTTAACTGCCTTGAGCCGTATGCCACCACGTGGCCATTCTGCATCAGAACACACCCCAAACCAGTCTTGCAAGCATCACTATATATGATAAACCCTCCACCAGGAGACGGCAGTGTGAGAATAGGTGCAGATACCAGCTGGTGCTTCAACTCTTGGAAACTCTGCTCGCACTGATCAGACCACTGAAATTTTGTTTCCTTTCTTGTAAGCTTCGTCAATGGAGCTGCTAAGACTGAGAACCCCTCCACAAACCGTCTATAGTAACCAGCTAACCGCAAAAAACTGTGAACCTCTGTCACACTGGTTGGCCTCTTTCACTCAACAATTGCTTCAACCTTCTTAGGATCAACAGAAATACCATCTTCGGTTATAACATGACCAAGAAAAGCTACCTTGTCCAACCAAAACTCTCACTTCGAAAATTTTGCAAACAACTTATTCTCCCTTAAGATCCCCAACACAATCCTCAAATGCTCTTCATGCTCTTCTCGGCTTTTTGAATAGACCAGAATATCATCAATAAACACAACTACGAACCTATCCAAGAAGGGTTTGAAGGTTCAATTCATCAGGTCCATAAAAGCAGCTGGTGCATTCGTCAACCCGAACGGCATTACAAAGAACTCATAGTGCCCATAGCGAGTTCGGAACGCAGATTTTGACACATCTTCCGGCTTGATCTTCAACTGATGGTATCCCGATCTAAGGTCGATCTTGGAAAATACTTGGGAACCCTGCAACTGATCAAAAAGATCATCGATCCGTGGTAATGGATATTTGTTCTTCACTGTCACCTTGTTCAACTCTCGGTAGTCGATGCACAACCGCAACGTGCCATCTTTCTTCTTCACAAATAACACGGGAGCACCCCACGAAAAAACGCTGGGTCGAATAAAACCTTTCTCCAAAAGTTCCTTAAGTTGCTTCTTCAACTCCTTCAATTCAGCAGGTGCCATCCTGTAAAGAGCTTTAGAGATGTGGCTAGTTCCTGGAACTAAATCAATAACAAACTCCACTTCTCTGTCTGGAGGTAGACCAGGGAGATCTTCAGGAAAAACATCATGAAACTCACTAACCACTGGAATATCATGTAACATTGACCCTTCTAGTTTTTCATCAACCATTGTGGCATGAAACTCTGTCTGAAAGGTGAACTCTGCTTCTCCAGGGATTTTAAAGACTACCCTTTTTGCATGACAATCAACTACAGCATGACAAGCAGATAGAAAATCCATCCCCAAAATAATATCATAATCACTCATGCTCATAACATGCAGGCGAGCTAGCAACTCATGACCATCAATAATAATAGGACAATTCTCACAGGCTCCATCAAGAACAACATCAACTCCCACAGGGGTGGTGACACACAAATCATATTCCACAGTTATAACAGGCAAGGCATGCTTACGAATAAATACAGTCGAGATAAATGAATGCGTAGCTCCAGAATCAAATAATGCGCAAGCATATACATAATAAACTGATAAGGTACCTGACACTACTGCATTAGAAACATGGGCATCCTCCTCAGTCATCACATAAACACGTCCCTGTGTCTTCGGCCTTCCTGCCTTCTGATGAGTTGAGGAAGATGGTTGCTCACTGACCAACTCCTTCCCAACACGCTGACCTGAGGAAACTTGAGGCTTTGGTGCAAGGACATACCTAGAGTTCTGCCTACTAGATGCCCTCTGTGCTCCAGAATATTGTTGTGGGCATCCTGCAATACGATGCTCTAAACTACCACACCTAAAGCAAACTCCCGTAGTACGCTTGCAATCTGCGGTCGCATGAGCACCTCCACAAGTGGCACATCCTTTCTGACCAGCATGTGGGGGAACAGATGAGAATCCCCCGGATCGTGGAGCTGGCGGTCCATTAACAGTCTGTGATGCATTATGCCCTGCATCCAACCTAGGTTTTCCTCCACCTCCAGTCCGACGGTTTCCCTGATTATCAAAGCTTCTATCTCTCTTCTTCAGAAATCTCTTCTGCTGATCCTTAGTGTCACTCCATACAGTATCTAGGGACTTAGCACACCCCACAAACTCTGCATAGCTGGTTAGGTGTAGAGCGGCTAACCCACGACGAATGTGTGCATGCAAGCCTCCCTCGAAGCGTCTGGCCCTGCTCTGGTCATCATCAACCAATTTCGGAGCATACCTGGAAAGGCTGTCAAACTCCATCTCATACTCATCAACAGTCATGCTTCCCTGAGTCAGATTAATGAACTTCCTCTCAAACTGAACCAGCTTGTCCCTGGTGAAATACTTACAAAAAAGGGCTTCCCTCAGTTGCTCCCAAGATTCGAACTCCTTCCCCTGACGAATGCGAAGTTCTCCTCTGTACCAGTGGTTCGCCGGACCCTTGAGCATGTACACCCCAAACCTAAGCTTTTCTTCTTCAGTGCACTTCATTACTACGAACGTCTTCTCCATTTCCTCTACCCACACTTCCACTTCATCAGGATTAGTAGTGCCCTCAAACGCGGGTGGACCAGACCTCTTAAATTCCATCACTGTTTTCTCTTTTGGTACTGCAAAGGGAGGAGGAGGAGGTGGTGGGGTGGTGTTGGCACCTGATGCTGCCTCTAATCACGCACTAACCCTACCAATTCTCTCATTAATTCCAGCATAACTCCCTGGCTATCACCCGCATTTGTCCCCCCTTCAACAGGAACTTCCATTCCTTCTTCAATGGTTACTTCCCTAGTAGCAGAAGCTTGTCCAAATAATTCGGCAACACTTCTGCTAGCAGCTCTACGAGGCGGTATTCTGCAAGGTAAACCCAAATGGAATCAGACAAACACAAACAAATAGGTCCTATCAGATTAACTAGCACCTAAGGATGCCAAACTATACATGAGTTAGATCACCCTAGTACACTAAATCAAAAGATTTCTGCTTGGAAACTAAGATCATAGTTATATGAAATCGAGAATTCTCTGATACCACTTAGATTTGTCACGCCCCGAGCTCAGGACATTGACAAACGACCGTATACCCATAAGTTCGAGACCTAATGGACATACAAGGCCTCAATATCTGCCTCACAAAATAGGATATAACAAGGTACTAACGTCACAAGAACATAAGAATTTAAGGGATGCAATCACTAGGTTCACAACTATGATCCATGGAAACTAAAAGTGCAAGGTTCAAAGCTTAAACAAATAACAGTTCCAGGTTCACAACAGAAAGACTATTTACATAATAACCAACTGATGTTCGCTCAACGGTCCCCGCTAAGCTGTCCACCACACACTTACTCCTGATCTGAAAAAGATAAAAATCACTATTTATGAGCTTCACAGCCCAGTAAGCAACCACTAAAAATATCGGGATCACAAAACTCAATAATTTCACATAACATGCTTAAGTGTAAAATTGTACAATAAGTATTAGAAATAAAACTCAGAATTCAGAGTATTTCAACAAGCATATTTTTTTTCAAACAAATAAGTATACTTGTCCCCCAATTAGCTAATGCCAAAAACAAAACCACAGAATTCATGTATTTAAACTCGGTGACCCGAGTCGGATTGCCAGAGTTCATTTATTTACCCTCGGTGACCCGAGCCAGATTATCAGAGGCCGTTATTCTCCACCGACGGAACGGTGCGAAACTAGTTTCTTATCAGAGTCAGAATACATGTCGACATGTTCAGTGTTTAACCCCCAGAAACAAGGTTATTGCAATGTTAATTTGGGGACTATACGTCAGTATATCGAAATATGTCATATCCAAAAAAATCATTGTCAATGCAAAAATAGAGAAATTCGGTGATCCCCTTTTTCTAATGAAAAATAATTCCAATTATTATAAAATAAAATGATGCTACATGTAACCAGAATAATTAGAATTAAATTAAGCATGTGACAATAATGGTTAATATAATAAATCCACTAAGATTAATGATCATGATTCCGTAACCATGCAGCTTCTAGAAGTTCAGAGTAAACCAAATTTAATAATATAATATATCATTAGAGTAATTGCCGTCAAGTAAATTTTAAATCCGTAATCAATAAAATTGAGAAACAGATAAGTAGCAAATAAATCATTAGAAATCTAAGTTTTGAAATAAAGATATATACAGTATTTTAAATCCCAAAATATTTAAATATAATATCATGAATGGTTTTAACAATAAAACTCAAAGTTATTAAATAATTATGTTGATGATTTACAGTAATCAGAAATTATATATATATACAGGTTTATACGTGATTTACTTACCTGAAAAATCCCCAAGCTATAGAACCCACTTGAACACTAAAATCAGAATTCGAACAAAGGGCCTAAAACATGAACATTACACTTTGACTTAGATTTCCCAGCTTAAATAAAACACTAACCATTAAATAGCAATTCACAAGGCTTTGAGATACTAAACAAACAAGTTTAAAAAATAATCTATGACCAAGGTCAACCTTGCCAAGAAAATAAAATTATAGTTGTCAATAATTTAATTGCTATTCCTATTAGAACTGTACCAAGAATTAATTCTCATGATGATAGGAAACCTTATAACCACCAACCATTACAGCATGCATATATGTATATCTACACCCACAATGATAATTGGGCGTGGGCGGCAAAACTGGAGAATTATTCCAACATCCATTTAGTATATATATATATATATATATATAACACCAACATCCTTTTAGTATATATATGTATGCATGCAAACAAAACACCATCATCCTTTTAGTATGTATGTATGTATGTGTATATATATATATATATATATATGCATGTAAACAAAATACCAGCTTCAACCAAACATATGCATTTAATGGATAGCATGGTTACCCTTAACCTAACAATAACCCTATTGACAACCTATACTAGCTTGTAAATAACAAAGCAATTGGTAGAATTACTTCCCAGATAAGTTTCCATTCTCCCATCAATCATTAGTCAACAAAATAATTAAACAACCAGCATACTAACATTAATTTAAAAACCCTGCCAATTATGCATTCCGTCTAATTCCCATAAAAAAAATCCCACTTTTCAACTCCAAACAATAAAAATAGTTTAACCCTAAGAAAACATCAAAGCATACAAATTCCTATGCACATACATTATAATCTATCGATTCAATGAATTCGAGCGTCTTAACCACTTAAGGAAGGGAAAAATACCTGATAACTTTTTGAAGGGTAAAATCAGGTACTCTTCTGACCACTCTTCAAACCCTAGAATAATTTAAACCAAAAAGGAAAAACCCTAAGCATTAAGGGATCAAAACAAGAACAAAAATGAATAGATCAAAGAAGAGCAAAAAGGGAACCTACCACGAATACTTCTAGATGAGCACTCGACACGAAAGATTTCCTCGCCCTTGCTACACACCCCAAAACTTGAACAACGAGCGAAAGAGGAAGGCTACAAATTCTCTGGTTTTAGCGATTCTATTTTTATCCCGTAACTACTAGCGGTTACCAGGAACGTGGAGGCTCACGATTCCTGAAAGATAAGGTTGGTTTGAAAATTTTAAATACTTTTTTTTAAACATGAAAAGAGTTTAAAATACAAGTGGGGTCCACACGTTGACCCATCAGTTCACCGGTTGGTGACTCCGGCTATCCGATGAATATCCGGTCAAGGCTCTACACTTCCACCTGAACTGGCCCTCGTAGTAATCAGACTGTCATCACGCCACCTCAACAGGCTGGCCGTGGAGACCGCCTACTGCAGTAGGATATCACCAGAACAAACCACCACAATAAAAATAACTCCACTCGGAGTACAATATCCATCCATAATCATAAATCAATAATACCTCGGCCATTTGCAAGAGGACAAGATAAACACATAAGCAAAGCCCAAACTTTTAATACAAAATAATTTGCAAGTCCCAACACAAGAAGCAACATGGAAATCCTTTCCTTTCAACAATTCAAAATTTGTTTCAAGCCTAGGATTTCACCAAATCAAATATTTCCACAACAAATCTTAAGTTTCATACAAAATAAGCATTTCACAAACTCATGGATACATATATCAATCACAATTTCCACAATAACAAATCAAAAGCCAAATGAAACATCCAAGATTTTTTCAATAAGAACTATCATTCACCAAAATACCAAACAAGTATAAATCAATAAAACTTACTTGAAACATGATATGCATATATATATATATATATATAGCTATTGGCATTCTTCTAATAAAGCTATGCTAAATAATTCCACTCACTGGATCGGCAATTTGTCTTCCTCGCAAGCTACTCCTCGGCTAAGTCTTTGCCTTGAGCCAAGACTTCTTCTCCTTGCCAAAGCATAACAAAACACAACAAAAATTAGCAAAAACAAAACAAACAAGAAAAACCCTAAGTTTTCTAACAAACAACCCTAATTCGATCCTAGGATTAGCTCAAAACTAAGTTTAAAGGATACCAATGAATTTCTAGGGGTTTTAGCTTCATTCTAATCCAAGGAAATCAAAGAAACAACCAAAGATTGCTGGTGTTACAGTAACCTCGGAATTGCTACAGTAAAACCGGCCCTCGAACTATGATTTTCTTCAAATTTACAACACCAAATCAAGAAATTTCATCATAAGCATTCTCACACATGGACAACAAGTCAATGGCTTCAATTTAGGCCTATAAACAAGCAAATCCGTGGAGAAATCAAGGTTTTTTTTTAAAAAAAAATCTAAAAACAAGAAAAATACAAGAAAAATACGGAATAAAACAATAAATCCAAGCTTACCAAGTTCAAGGGTGAGGAAAGAAAGAAGAGGACATTTGGTTCGCCGGAAAATCTCGCCGGAAAAAAAATTAGGGAGAAGAAAGGGTTCGGCCAAATTAGGGAAAAAGAAGAAGAAAAGAAAAAGAAAGGTTTTAAGAGAAAATCGTGTTGCTATAGGATCGAGTTGCTACAGGACTATATTGCTACAGTATTGGCCTGAAAAAATCTATAGAAATGGACTAGTTTAATCTACAATAAATCTGGTTATAACATATGGAGAAAAACCTAGCCTGGTTTTTGGAGACTTAACATTGCTTTAATATATAAAATATTTTAGATAGTAAGATTTATTTATAAAGTAGATATATAATATACTCCCACAGTATTTGAAGGAACAAATTTAATTTATTTTTTATTATATTTAAGTTTTTATTTATATTATTTATGATATTAATAATTAAAAACTTTAATTACATTTATTTATTTGTACATTAAATGTCCATAAGACATTTGAAATCTAAGAGATACAACGGAGTTGTTTAATTATATCATTTTTTATATATGATATTATCTTAAAATACTCTCACAAAATTTGAAAAACTTCAATGAAAAACTAGAAAAAAAAATGGCTAGTTATTATTAAAGCAAAAGTCACCCACTCAGATAGTTATCTTGATATTAAAGAAAGCTCAATCTATTAGAATTAAAATAAATAAAATACAAGCTTAATTACAATAATGTTTATTCATCACCAAATCATTGAACCGCATTTCATAAACCAAAACTCATGATCTACAAATTCAAACTTTAGGGAATGAAAATCCACTTTTCTTTAGAAAAGCTGGTAACTCCAAAACATTTTCATAAAATATTAAATAGTAATAATAATAATATTATTTAAGTTATGTTATATAATAAGTACATTTTAAAAGGATCAAAATCATAAATCAGCACCAAACTATGCATTAAAAAGAAATGCTAATTAAAAAGATGTTGGTTCATTTGTCTCATACAGTGTCATGTCCCATTGGAAGGTCTTGTATAGAGATAGTACCCACATTAACCAATTAATACTCTAATTAACTTCATTTAAATTAATCACTCCCATAATTAAATCACTTTATAGAAAGACAAAAAAGAAGTTAAAAAATTTTAAATTTCCAAGAGCCTAAAAACAAAAAACTAGCTGTAGATCCATTTGGAATCTGTCAATTTTCATAAAAATCCTTGACATTGCCAATAATAATAATAAGTACAAAATGACTTAAATAAGAATTGAATGAAACAGAGAAAAAGAGTAAATAATGTTTGTGATATGAAAATAGAATGTAAGTTGAAGAAAAGTAAGTATTTGAATTTCTAGAAACCAATTAATTTGTTAAATTTGTTTATATCATTGGAAAAAGTTAAAAAAATAAAATTAAAATTAAACCCAATGACACTTCCAAGAGAACATAAGGGAACTACGTATTTGTTGCTTAGATCATACAAGAATCAAGGTAGAGGACTACACTTCAAAATATCAAACATAACCTCGGCTTTATTAGCTCTCTTGCCTTTAACTCCGGAAAGACTACACTTAATATTGCCCACGGTTAAAACTTTTGATTGATTAATTTGTTTATATGTTTTTTAGAAGAGATGATCTACCGCAATAATTATTTTTTAGGTGGTGTCGGTATCATTGGTATGTTTAATCGGTTTGTAATACTCACATTCATCATTAGTGGATCCAAGGCATCTTCCATTTTAGTATTCTATTTTGTATCAGTTTATCTTGTATTCTTTATTTGATAAATTTTTTTTTTGACAAATGCAACGAGAATTATCTTATTAAAGGATTGTCAAAGGAAAATCATGTATCATGGTGTATCACTTATAGTGGTTTATCGATCATATATGAATTTATAAATCTGGTTAGATGTTGCAGGGGCGAAAAAAATACTATTACATGTATGCCGAAAAGATTTTTTATAAACTAAACTGAATTAATAAATTCTCAGTATACAACATTGGAGAAGACTGATACACCACCTCTTATATAAAGAACCCATCCAAATTATTTAAAGCAATACCTTAATGGATCTTGAGCACTGCATGTACATGATTACTACATTATTACAAACAGTAATTTTAATAGTACTGCACTAGTAGTCCGGCATATGGTTGAAAACCCACCACTCTATTTGATTGTACTCTATTCCTCTATTAAATCAAGTAGCTAGCTTCATTCATGTTTTTTTCAGACTATATATATATATATATATATTTCAAATAACCGGAAGTCACAATTTTATTTTGGTACAAAGAGTCAGATGAATGATTTAAGTCCAGAAAGGAAATGGGGACATTCACCTGAAAAAGAAAATGCTAAAAAAAATAAAAATAAAAATCACAGACCATTCCTAACCAAATCCTGGAAAAAAGTGCAAAAGCTGTGAAGGAAAACAATACAGCAGGAGACTCACGGGCACCAACAACAACAAAACAAGAAAACAAAACCCAAATCACAATAAATTAAATAAAATAAAATAAAAGAAAAAATTTCAGCTAATCCACAAACTTAAAAAACAAGAAGAAGAGAATGAAAAGAAACACAAGATAACACCACTGAAAACAACCCACTGTTCCCATAAATAATTAAATATATAATTAATAATTAATTTTTTAAACTTTTAAATAATCCTAAAAACAAAGCATGAGTGCTTAATCTACGTACCTTCATTCATCTTGTGACCCCAACTTCTCCATCCCGTGAACTCTTTAAAATCCCCCAAAAAAACTATCCCAACTACACATCTTACCTTTTCTCAGTGCCAACAATGTCTCATTCCAGTTCCAAATCCCTGTCACCATCCATCATTCTCTTCTTCTTCTTCTTCTTCTTCATTCTCATCATTTTCATCTCCGGTGAGGTCTCCGGCCACCACACAAAGAAGCTCAGGCCAGGTGTCCGGCCACCTTGGGACCAGTTTCAACCAAACCAAACTAGAGCTAAGTTGATTGAAGTTCAGTTCACTAAATGGGTCAAGTTCATGGGTGGCTTAAGACACACTCTGTTTGGTAAAGCCTTCAACAAGCTCTTCCCTTCTTACACTCTCACTGTTGACAAGAACCCTTCACTTGGGGACTTCACCACCATTCAAGATGCCATTGATTCACTTCCTTTCATTAATCTTGTCAGAGTTGTCATCAAAGTTAATGCAGGGACTTATACGTGAGTATATTATATATATACATATGTGTGAGTGTGTGTTTTTAATCAAATGGTATATTTGTTGTTTGAGTTTTGTTTTGAATGATTAGTGTTTTGTGAGTAGAGAAAAGGTGAATATCTCACCAATGAGAGCATTCATAACCATTCAAGGAGATGGAGCTGATGTTACTGTTGTTCAATGGGGTGACACTGCTCAAACTTTGGGTCCTAAAGGACAACCCATTGGTACATTCAACTCTGCTACATTTGCTATCAATTCACCTTATTTCATAGCCAAGAACATCACATTCAAGGTATACCATGAATTCTTATAAGAAATTTAGATTAATTGATCAATTTTAATGAATGCATGAATGTTTTGCAGAACACTACACCAGTGCCACCACCAGGAGCAATAGGAAAACAAGCAGTTGCATTGAGGATTTCTGGAGATACAGCAACCTTTGTGGGCTGTAAATTCTTGGGAGCTCAAGACACACTTTATGATCATGTTGGCAGACATTATTACAAAGACTGTTATATCGAAGGATCTGTCGATTTTATCTTCGGCAATGCTTTAACTCTATTTGAGGTCAGTTGGGAAAAAAAAAAAAATACTATTTGATTTCTTTCAAATACATAAATAATGTGAATGATTTGGAGATGAATGAAAGAATGGAATGATTGAATGATGGAATGGGAATTGCAGGGGTGTCATGTTCATGCAATAGCAGAGAACTATGGAGCATTGACAGCACAAAACAGAATGAGTATTTTGGAGGACACTGGATTCTCATTTGTGAACTGCAAAGTGACTGGATCTGGTGCTCTGTATTTAGGCAGAGCTTGGGGCACTTTCTCCAGAGTTATCTTTGCCTACACTTACATGGATAACATTATTATTCCCAAGGGATGGTATAACTGGGGAGATCCTAACAGAGAAATGTAAGTTCACTAAAACTTTACTTTTATATATATATATTTTCTGTCAAATATTTATTCTTTATAAATTAAGACTGTGTAGTTGGCATGTAATGAGGACTAGAAGGATCTTATAGACAAAGTAGAAAGCAACACACACACACAAACACAAAATCAGTATTTATTAAGTAGATTGGAAGGCACTCACTGCAAGCGTGATACTGGGTTGGGTTCTGGTCCCCTCACCACCATAACAAAACATGCCTTTTCTTTCTGTGGAGTTGGTCATCTTATGCACTTTCCTTTTATATGTTTTGATTATTGGTGCAATCAGAGGTGGCTTGCACTTCTTAGTTACTAGTTAGGCCTATGATCTATGCATGTGTCACCATATCGATTAATTTGAAAAATATAGATTTGAATATATATATAAATCTGGCTTTCTTCTAATCGGATCTAACGGCATAAATAATCCGTACAACACATATTTTAACATTTTCACAAAATTGTGACATAATGGTTATTTGGGTACTTTTTTTCATTAAAAAAGTTATGCTATAATGGAATTGTTATGGCATAAAAAAATATTCTATTCCCAGTGGAATCTTTCTCTCTCTTTCTCGATCCAACAACTGGTCACAGGTCCATCGGTGGTCCAGCTGGCCTCCGGCGATCCACCCACGATTCGGCCACCATTTGGCTGGCCTCTGACTTATTAATAATCCACCGATGATTCTGCCGGTCTTTGAAGACCGATTATCAATCTACCAGTCCACTAATCTCCTCAATTTTTTATTTTGTTAATTAAATATTTATTTTGTAAGAATAAAATATGACATATTTTTTATAATAATTATTTACATTTATTTTCTAAGTAATAAAATTATGTCATATTTTTTTTTTAACCAAACATGCTCTAAATTGAATGCTTGATTTATATCTAACAATTTATGTTTTATTATCTTTAGGACTGTGTTTTATGGACAGTACAAGTGTTATGGACCAGGAGCAAGCTATGCAGGCAGAGTGGCATGGTCTAGAGAGCTCACAGATGAAGAAGCTAAGCCATTCATATCACTAGGCTTCATTGACGGCTCTGATTGGATCAAGATTTGATCATCTTAATCCTTGATTTTTAACATCAATTATGTTGCTTGACTTCACCAAATAATTCCACACATGTACATTGTTACATTCGCTTCCCAGATCATTGAAATTAACAAGTGATTTTGGTCAATTTTTTTTTTCCTATTTTTATCTTATAATTATTATTAATTTCAATGTTGGTTGTCATGGATTAAATAAGTAATGAAAATGAAAGCATATATTTAGTCCAAGTGTTCAAACCGGGCTTTCCGTCAAACTAGGCCCATTCATTCCCACGGCCCACCAATTCACTCAATGACGTTGCACCCACGACTCCTTGTTTGCCACGTGGCAGCAAGTCAGTCACCGTTGACCGAACTGGAGGACAAGCACATCACTCCGATACATCTTACCGTCCGATCATGACAAAGATCGACTTTAGATTGCATAATCACCGTCCGATTTCCCCGTCGGCCCACCGACATCTGCCAGGCTGTAATTCCATAAATTTTCCTTTTAAAAAAAATTAATTTGAAATTTTGGTTTTTTATTTTTTATTTTTTAAAAAAGAAGATTTTTTTAGTGCTTGCAATAAAATATCCGCCAAGAAGTCGCCGATTTCGGGCTTGACTTCGGGGACCCCCCAACAACGCCTCCTTCGCCGCCTTCCTCTCTCTCTCTCTCTCTCTCTCTCTCTCTTTCTCTCGTGTTCGTTGGAGAAGAGCTTCGCTTTTAGGGTTTCTCTAGGGCCTGGATCTCGCCGCTGCGTGGCGGACCTCGCCCAAATCGCCACCTTGGCCCTCTTTTGCAGGTGAATTCGATCCCATTGTTTCTCGATCTGTGTGATCTGGTTGTGAGAAAGATCGGAATTGGATCGATTAGGGTTTGGATCTCAGCTTCATCTTTTGTGTCCCTTTCAAGATTGGGTCTGATTTGGTGTTAAGTTTTGGAGAAAAGATAATAGTTTGCTTCTCTGATTTCTTGTATACTTTCGTCAAAGTTCGGGTTTTATTGTGTCGTGGTGGTGGTGGTGGTGGTGGTGGTTGGAATCTGAGAATTCGGTTGGGTTTCCTTCTTGATCTTCAGGGAATTGGTGGATTTTGTTCTGAATCTTTTAGGTTTTTTGAGGGTTGATTTGAAGTAGTTTTTTAGGGTTTTGTTTGGATCTTTCGAATGGGTAGCAACGATTGTGGAGGTGCTTCTTTTAACGTTCCAAGGCAATATGGCGTGACGAAGCCGCTATCCACCGCTGGGCCGACTGAAGCGGACCTGCAGAGAAACATGGAATTAGAGAAAGTATTGCTTTCATTCATTGTGCATTTTGGAATTTATTTTTTTAATTATTATTTTTATATGGATTTTGAGTTTTCTGATATGGGATTTCCTTCTTTGTTAGCTTTTGGTTGATGCTGGGCTGTACGAGAGCAAGGAGGAAGTTGTATTGAGAGAAGAGGTTCTTGGGCAGCTAGATCAGGTACTTTTACTGGAGCATTGATATTAACCTAGTTAATCTGTTAGTTTTTTCCTTAGCTTTGGCTTACTTAATAACCATATGGCATCAGAAAACGATTTTTTTAGCTTTCAATTGCTTTGCCTTGGTAGAACACTAGAACCACCTGGCAGACCAACTAAATTAATTGGCAAAACTTGCATCAAGTATCATGACTATCATTAAATTATGGAAATTGTTTCATCTCCTGTGAATGTTGACTCAATCAAGGAAAAGTTATCATCATTTTTTTTAACTCTTTTTATATTTCTGTCTTGCATTGACATCAAGCCTCAGTCTGGTCGATTAGACTGGACTCTGTTTATTGTTTCAACTCTTTGGTTTAACTGGCATTGATTGGCCGATTGATTAGTGTAATTTGTGTATCATTGATCGAAGCCAACTAAACTAATAAGCTTCAAATGAGACATATATGCCTTCTGGGTTTTCTATCTGCTTGAGAATCAGAAAAAAGTGAACATGGATATGTATGACCATGCAGATTTTGTGAAGATATGGTTCTCTTACTGAAACAGCATTTTTGTTTGGCAGCTTTGTTTTGCCAGCTGTTTGCCAGTAAATTGATGGATGGAGAATGTTTTATAGATTTATTACTGGGGGATGTCAAAATGTGTACTTTGTTCTCTTTGGAATGTAATATTTGGTTTTTCTTTTCATCATCTCTGCGGTGCAATTCAAAGAATTCCTTTCCCAACACTAACCTAATTCAGAATTGTTTTTGCCTTTGTCCAAGCTCTCATTTGCACAATCTGAGACAAATCCTGTCCTGAGTTTGAATTCTTTTTCACATAAATACATTACTTTATTGGCTTGAGTTTGATGGTCCTTGGGCTGGTCCATGCTCATCAGAATACAGATGATATTAGTCCTATGTTTTCCCTCTGTTCTTCATTCTTGGTATGATCTTGAATTCATGAGATTGTAGCATTATGTTGTCCTTTTCTTTTTGCAACTTATAAGCTAATAGGTATCTTGACTGAGCATATTTGATGAATAGGTTTTTTTCCTTTTTGCTACATGAACTTTTGGTGGTAGAACTAGGTGTGTATATGTTTACTGCTGATTGAAATGTCTTTCTTCTGTTCTTTGGTCCTCTAAGAAAGCGAATATGGGCTGTAGGAATAGCATTTAGATTCTACTAGTGTGATGTTTTTGGACTGAATCGAATACTTGTTGTGGCCTATTTGTTATTGTACTTCCTAGGAAATCATTCAAAGAGATGAGGTTAATCTGTGAAATTATTCCGTTGTCTATCCTTTAGTTGAATGATTTTTTCACAGCCTGATGGCTGATACTGTCTTGTTTTTTTTTGTGATTCAGATTGTAAAAAGTTGGGTTAAGCAACTAACTCGCCAGAGAGGATATACTGATCAAATGGTTGAAGATGCAAATGCTGTCATCTACACATTTGGTTCCTATCGACTGGGGGTATGCTACCAGTAGATTTGTGCATATTACTTCTTCATGGTTGCTCACTAGTAAATATATACACTTCACAAATTTGAGGCTAGAATCAAGCCTCATTGCTTGTGGGAGTAAGTCTGCACATTTAACTGTGCCTGGACTCCTTGCGGTTCGGGCCTTGTGCATTTGGCTGTCACTCATGCTTGTATAGTGTTACTGTCCAAAAAGTGCCCTGCTGGAATTTATATGTGGAATTGTTGGTGTTTCTGTGTTTGTACAGGTTCATGGTCCTGGAGCTGATATCGATACTCTCTGTGTTGGACCTTCTTATGTCAGTCGAGAGGTGGTTTTCTTGATCATTTCTATTGCCCATGTAATTGATGTTTGGAAGCAGTGACCCTCTCTGATGTGATTTTGATTTATGGATTTTTGTTAATTACATTTTGCAGGAGGATTTTTTTATTATTTTGCATAAAATTTTGGAAGACATGGAGGAAGTGTCTGAACTGCAGCCTGTTCCAGATGCTCATGTTCCAGTGATGAAATTCCGATTTCGTGGAATATCTATAGATCTTCTTTATGCTAGTATCTCCCTCTTAGTTGTTCCGGAGGTATGTTGTGACTAATGGTTGTGATCATACTATTCTTTTGTCTATTTTACCTAATTTTCAGTTAAAGTCATTGCGTCAACTGCGGGCTGTGATAATTGTTTTCTACTGAGAAGGCATGTGAAGGTAACTGTAATGCAACTATGCAAGTCATTGACTTCAGAGCTCTGGGATAGTGGCCCATTTTTTCCATTCCACAGAAACAGACTAGGTTGGACTAGATTTTTCTTCGAATCAAATTTCAATGAGGATTTTTACGTGAGGATAACCTGGTCAAACATTTTGGATTTCTAGCACATGTATATTAAGGAAAGTTGAGGAACAGTGAATATTACAGAATATGCTGATTTTATTGTTTCCTAATATCCTGCTGAATCCTGGACTTATGTTTCCTATAATAGAGTTGAATATTGTTTGACAGATAACTTATTCGAAAAGACTAAGTTGAGAGTGGGAGGCCTTTGTACTTGCACGCTAAAGGTGGACTTTAACAATGTTGTTGGATCTTCTATCTATTGAAGGAAGTGGCAGCATGGTTATAATCTGAACTTTTGTTGTAGTCTAGATATTTGAGAATTGGATAGATTAGAATGGTTTGATGTCTCAGATCTTGAGCTTCTTTATCTATCAACTGGGGTATCTTAGTTGACGAAATTGGCATCAGCCATACTTAATTGTTGATTGGTTAGGTCAGGATTACGGCAACATTTTACCTTCTGAAAATTTCTTGACTGATATTAAAATGCGTGGATACAGCTATGATTGGCTCAACCTCTGAAATCCTTTTCTGGCATTGTGTAGCTGGTCAAAACAGCTGCTAGTTTAGAGGTTTTGTTATATGGCTTTTATTGTTGTAGTTTCCTCTATTGAGATTCTATTCATTGTAAATTTTTTTTTTTTTTTTATAGCAAGGTATACAAATTGGAACAAATTGATGGATATTTGACATAACTTAGCGGCTGTTTGTTATTTGGACCTTTAAAATTATTGGAATGCCTCTCAATTTATCTATCAGGATTTGGACATTTCTAGTGGATCAGTGCTTTACGATGTTGATGAACCAACAGTTCGAAGTCTTAATGGTTGTAGGGTAGCAGATCAAATTCTTCGACTTGTTCCAAATGTTGAGGTTACCATCTTCTACTCATTATTCAAGAGTTCTTTTTTATATATTATCTAACCAACAACTTTTCTTATAGAACTTCCGGACTACGCTTAGATGCTTGAAGTTTTGGGCAAAAAGACGTGGTGTTTATTCCAATGTGAGTTGGATTTTACTGTGTTTGCAACTGATTGATGCCTTTTGCCTTTTGTGGAGTATCTGTATTTTTAACATGCTCTCTAGTGCTTTCTTTGATTTGATTTTCTGTTACTTGTTTTCCCTTTGCTTGCCAGGTTACTGGGTTTCTTGGAGGTGTCAATTGGGCTCTACTTGTTGCTCGTGTCTGTCAGCTTTATCCCAATGCTGTTCCAAGTATGTTGGTTTCCAGATTCTTCAGGGTTTATACACAGTGGCGTTGGCCAAATCCTGTTATGTTGTGTCCAATTGAGGAGGAAGATCTTGGATTTCCTGTGTGGGATCCCCGTAGAAATCCTCGTGACCGCACTCATCATATGCCGATAATTACACCTGCATACCCATGCATGAATTCTAGTTATAATGTCTCAACAAGCACACTTCGTGTTATGATGGAGCAGTTTCAGAATGGCAACAAAATTTGTGAGGTATGAACTTGTTTTTCCTGTTGTTGTCATTGCCGCAGATTAATTCGATTGATTAAATTTGCATCTGTTTCCAGGAAATTGAGCTCAACAAGGCCAGTTGGAGTGCTTTATTTGAATCTTATTTTTTCTTTGAAACATATAAGAACTATCTTCAGATTGACATTGTTGCGACTGATGCTGATGATTTGCGTATATGGAAGGGATGGGTGGAATCTCGTTTGAGGCAGTTGACATTAAAGGTAAATTTGTTCTTTTGGGTAATCTCTATGCAGAATATTCTATGCAATTTCAGGATCATTCATTTGAGATGAAGGCCACAATAAATGGTACCGGAGATAATTGTTCATGATGTGCTGTACATTGAGTATGGGTTGTAGCTGCTGCTGTGTAGTACAGCTTCATCCATGATTTTGTTATTACCGTTTCTGATTTCTTTTTTGGGCAATTTAACAGATTGAACGAGATACGTATGGCATGTTGCAGTGCCATCCATACCCCCACGATTATGTTGATGCATCTAGGCAATGTTCTCATTGTGCTTTTTTCATGGGATTGCAAAGGAAACCGGGGGAAAGAGTTCAAGAAGGGCAGCAGTTTGATATACGGGCAACGGTGGAGGAATTTAGGCATTCAGTTAATATGTACATGTTCTGGAGACCAGGGATGGAAATCAGTGTTTCTCATGTTCGTAGGAAGCAGATCCCATCCTTTGTGTTTCCTGAAGGGTACAAGCATTCTCGACCTGCCAGACTATCTCAGGCTGGGAAAGTTTCTGCTGAAAATGGAACCTTGGAGTCCGAGGGAGGGTCATCAGAGAGACGACAATGCAAGAGAAAGAATGACGCTGATGCATGTGATGCAGAATCAAGCAGACCAGAGAAGCGGCAATCAGTTAGTCCGAGTAAGCAGCATTTTCATTCCCTCTATCAAATGGAGTGGTTTATTCGGATCAGGCACTGCCAGTGTGGATGTTGATATTAATTTGTGCGCTTCTTCAGATAACAGTAGCACACAAGCGGCTGTTGAGGAGTCGGATGAACACCCAAAACAGGAGCAGGAATCGTCATCTCAAAGCATCAGTGGCAACTCAGGTGGGATGCATACAATAGGCTGATGACGAGAGGATTTGAAAATGAGATGATTGTTCTAATTCTGGTTACAGTGCTGTAGCAGGATTGGAAAGGAAGCAATGTAATGGGGGTGCTGCTTCCAGATCAATTGATTCAGCAGTGGACAACCGAGAGAATACTTCTTGTCAAAAAAATGGCATCTGTTTAGGCACTTTGAGCAATGATGTGATGGAATCAGAAGGGCAGGATTGCTGCTGCAGGATCGGTGAGGTTACCGGAATCGAGAGCCAGGGATCTTTGCTGGGGAACTCATGCCATCACACAATTGGACCGAATTTGCTAGAGAATGAGAAAGGGAGCAGATCTAGGTTGCTCCAGAGTGGGCTGGAGGTTTTGTATCTAGTACTAGCACTCTATTTTAGAGTTGAAGTTTGTTTATATGCATAGCTAACTTCACTGGCACCTGATCTTGTGTTGTCTTTGGTTTTCACCTCTTTAGTCAAAACCAGATACGGTGATCGTTGAAGCTCATGGAGGCGTGAGTTCGGATCCGGTGCAAAAACCAGTGATAAGGCACGCATCGATATTTTTCACTGAACTTGTTCGTATACATATTTACTCTGGATTGTCTTTTTTCTTGGCTGTTCGATATATTTTGGCAGGTTGAGTTTAACATCTACAGCATGAGGGTTTTGAAAGTGACCCTGTAGAGGATGAACTCTGATAGGCCATGGCACCTGAAAACTTCAAGTCAATTTATGATGCTCGTAAGAGACGAAAGTTCACTTGGATTTCGTGGTCGGGTGTAAATTAGTTCCTGGTGTCTGAGAATAGTCGGATGCATTGAACTTAATATTAGTCCCTTTATGATCTCTCGCCTGGATTTTAGGTTTAGATTAGGTTGCCTTTCTTTTCATCTCTTTAGTAGGACTGGGAGTTTTTGGTTTGTAAACTGAGAATTTTCTCATCTTGTTGGTGGACCAGTCTGATTTGAAAATTGAACAGAATTTGGATGGCTTGCCATTCAAATCTCCACCATAATATTTTTTTTTTTTGAAAATTTGGCATGCCATTCAAATATCTCACTAAACTAAGGAAGAAGGGTTTGTGTGATGTGTGACTTGAGAGGGTTGGGTGCCATCTTTCCTGATGTGATGTTTTTGTATGTTCAATGGGGGAAATGATATGCAATCAAGTGATCCATTCTTTTCAGTTTGTGGATAACTGCTAATGTGATTGATTCCCTTTCATTCCAAGTAAACATGACAACCTGTTTTCCCTTTTTAGCACCATCACCAAACATGAAATAAGGGTAAGGTACCAGATCCTTTTAGAATGACAACTTGGTGGTGGAATCTCCAATCTATTTATATATTTATATTTATTTAATTAAATATTTAATACTTGTATATATATATATATACACTAATAAAGGAAATGGTTGGACCACGTGAAACAAGACCAAACCCCATCACTCTTTCCCAAAATGGATTTTTGGGCATTCCATCACCCATCCACATCTGGCCATGCCTGCGTCCACAATCAAAACACTTCCCTTCTTTGCTTTTTTCTCTCTCTCTCTCTCTCACTCTCTCTCACACACACACATATACACACACACACACACCCTCCCTTTAATAAATTTATATCCATCTGTTTTGGGAGCAGAAATATCATCATCCAAGTTAGTAACACAACAAAACTAAAAACTAATAATAGACAATCAGAATCATATCCCACACTGCCTTCCATGTTGTGCATATCTCTTTTTTTCTTGGTTTTAACACAATTATGAGATCTTGTCCTCATAATACTCTATTATTTATTTTTCAACACTATTTTACTGCAAAGCTTAGAGCTTTAATTTGCACTGAACTGCACTGCAAGTTTCTGCAATGCATGAGAGTTGGGAGACATGTTAAACTGTTTGGCAAATGGTGAGTGTTTTTTAGCAAGTCTGTACTTCATAATTTGGTGGCCATATATATATATATATATATATTAATCTATGCCTGATCCATGCCCTCCTCATTTTCAGGCCATTTATTATTGTCCTACTGCTTCCCCTGCATCCACATCAGAATCAGTGCATTAAATTACAGTGACATACCTTTTCCTTTTATTATTATTATTATTATTATTATTATTATTATTATTATCATCTTAAATGTCTGAAATTTCTTTGGAAGCTTTATCAGTTTATGGCTTGGTGTGACACACTATAAAGAGTTTGAAGGTTAAAAGAAATATCCATATTTATAACACAAGATGGGGATACACAACTAAATTTTTAAAAAGTCTCACCCTCTCTGAAGTCTGAACCCCACCCAAAAATCAATATTACAATAAACTCAATATTCTAAAAAAAAAAAAGAAGAAGAAAAAGGAGGAAATCAAAATGAAATAAAAAGGGTTAGCCAAAAGCCTCATCTCTACCGTTCAAACCCCTCGTCATCAATCTTAACCGAGATCAACGGCTCATAACAAACCCCATCCTTAAAACCTCCTTCGGGCCCACTTGCCTCAGCGCACGTGAGCACCTGAGCTCGTTGTGCCTGGGCCTCCCAATCCGTACTCCAAACCACATAAAGCATAAGCCCAGCACAACAAACCTGGGCCGCAAGCAAGCCCATCCAAAACCCAGTAAACCCAAAGCCCAACCCAAATCCCAAACCTACCGCAACCGGCAAGCCCACCAAATAAAACGCACCCAGATTAACATGGGCCGCATGGGCCGGTCTCGCGCTTCCTCTCAGGACCCCACAGCCCACAGTTTGCGGGCAGTTGCCGAGCTCGCACAGCCCTACGATCGGCAGCGCAGCAGCCGTCAGCCGTTGGATCTCAGGGTCGTTGGTGAACATGCAGGCCCACTGGTTCCTCATCGACGTGGCAAAGCTCATCGCCAAAACTCCCATCAATCCTGCCACCACCACGGACACGGCCGCCGACGTGCGAGCACGCTTCGGCCGGTTGGCTCCGAGCTCGTTCCCAACCCTCGTCGAGACTCCGAAGCCAAGCGACGAAGGGAACACGTAAACCAACGACGTGGTCTGGATCAACACTCCCATGGACGCCACCGCCGGCTTAGGGTCCGGCAAAACGCCGCAGAGAAGGATCATGAGCTCGTACCACCACCATTCCAGACAAACGGAGACGGCGCTGGGGATGGAAAGCCGAGCTAAAGGACCCCACCCAGTGAGACACTCTCTGGTGGGACCTTGCCACGCGGTGACGCCGGAGAGGTGGATGTAGAGGAGGAGAGAAAGGAGAAGAGAGAGGTTTGAGGCAGCAGCGGCGGTGGCGACTCCGGTGAGTCCTAAACGGAAGTGGGTTACTAGAATGAGATTGGCTGGGAGGTGGAGTGCGGCGGAGAACGCGGCGGCGAGGGTGAGTGGCTTTGTTATGCCTTGTGAACGGAGGTATATACGGATAGGGTGGATGAAGGAGAAGGAGATGAGGTCTGGGAGTGAGAAAAGGAGGTAGCTTTGAGCTAAGGATGTGATTCCTGGGTCTTGGCCTAAGAAAAGAAGGATCTTGGACATGGTGAGCCAGAGAAGAGAGATGGGGATGGATGAACAAAGGAGGAAGAGAATGGAACGGTGGAGAGTTAAAGATAAGAGTTTGGGTTGGTTGGCACCGAAGGCTTGAGAACAGAGAGGTTCCATGCCGAGAGAGAGACCGGAGAGGAGAGAGTAGCCAGTGATGTTACCGAAGGCGACGGCGAGTGAACCGCCGGCGAGCTGGAGGTCGCCGAGAGTGCCGAGGAAAAGCATGGATACTATGGAACGAGAGTAGAGGAGAAGAGCGGTGATGGCGATGGGTGATGAGAGGTTGAAGAGCTTTGAGGCTTCATGGATTAGCTTGCTTGCTTTCTCTGATCCTTGTTGTTTTGGTTTTGTTATTGGGAGGATGGTTAGGTAAAGGTGGGAGCTTTTCTCGCCGGCGGTGGTGGAGGTGGCAACGCCGCCGTTCATGGCGGCGCTGGTGGTTATGGTGTTAGTGTTGCACATTGGAGAGAGACACAGAGAGAGAGAGAGAGAGAGCTTTTCTCTTTTGCTGAAGTTTGAATGAGAATGAAGAGAAGATGGGGATGAGAGGGAGTATTAATATGAGTTTGGGCTGTGGGAAAGGTTGGTTGGATGTTTTTAAAAAAATAATAATAATTAACAATTAAAATAATTAAATAAATAATTAAATAGTATTATAAGATATGAGTGAGTGATTGCCTGATTGGTGGGGGGAAAAAAGGTTTGGACAGTTACTAAATTGATTAGGGTCTAATTAGATGTGTGTTTCCTTGGATTAAAAGGGTGGCGAATTAATGAATTTTAATTGATGACAGTTATGTATGTAGCCATTTAATAATCATCAAGTGCTTACCCTATAAATGAATTTTTTAATAATGGTTTTTTCTTTGTTTTGTCTTAAATTCAATTTTATATTTTAGATAATAATGATAATAGTTTGAAAAACGACAAAAAATAAAAACAAGTTTGAGAGTAGGTTCCGTGACGAAACATTATATTCCAATGTCTTGTAACGATCAATCCATATTCATGATTCGTATTATTTATATATTTATATATTTATATATTTATATTAAAAGATCACGGGAAAAAAAAAATACAAGTATAGGGTTATGATTGAGATTTATAGGTCGGACCTAAGTCTAAACAATATAGGACATAGTGCCAATAAAATCAAGCTCTTAAATATTAGAGGATAGTAGAAGAAGAAAACTTTTCCTCTTCTGTCCCTTTATAATATTTGTTAAAATTACTAACATACTTATATATTTAAATAATCGAATTGATTCTAAATCTCAAGAGAGATCTAATATTATTAAGATCATGAACAAAATGAGCACGTGCTAGCTTGATTAATGAGCATTATCAACCAATTAAACTAAAATATCTCATCCGTGTATTCCTAAAGTGATACAAGAATTAAGAAAAAAACAATTAATTAAGGGATTAACAAGGGAAAAGGGCGGTTGATTCACGGCTACGGAGAAGACGCGTGTGAGTTAGCACGTGGGCGTTTCGCACGCGTGAAGTTCCAGTCTGGAGTTCAAGCTGGCCCTTCTGATTGGCCAGCTTGATCTCCCTTTCATTTTATTATTTATTTATTTATTTATTTTAATATTTTTGTAAATTTTAAATTATAAGAAAAGGGTGGAAAAAAGTGGACGGACAGATGGGCTTGTGATGGGTGATGATGATGATGTCGCGTTAAAGCCCACACGAGTGAAAGATGGGCACACACGTGTGGGTCCCACGTGTGGTTTCAAGTTTCAAACCCCCTTGGGCAGGCAGCTGGGCAGGAGGAGACAGTGCCTCTTCCAAGGAGATATATATATATATATATATTTATTTATATATATTTGTATATATTATTTTTCACTAAATTATGTTAATATATATATATAAATTATTAATATTAAAATATATGTGGTAATTTGTCATCCAAAGGTGCCATTTCAAATAGAGGTATCCTTTTGAGCTGTGACGGAACCCGAAGAAAGGTGTATGAGTGCTAATTCATAGAATTAAAAATAGGTTTTAGAAATTCATTAAATTTTTTTTTAAAATATAATCAGATTTTTTTAAAAAAAAATTTGATAAATAACATGCATTAAATAACGAAAAACAAATACAGAAACATGAGCTAAAGCTCAAAGCCCAGAAGAAATGAGGGAAAAACAAAATGACAAAATAACATGAGTATAAGACCTCAAAATGAAGGAGGGCTTTCAGGGGGACAAAGAAATATAAATACTAATCCACGCCAGATTAATTGAACTACATATTCATTGTGGGTTGGCCGATCTAATTAAAAAAACAAAAAAGGCTATAGGATACAATCAATAATTTTTTATATGTAAGACTTGGTAAAACATTAAGGGGCCAAACAATAGAGTTTTATGAATATTTTTTCCATATATATTTGTATGTTATATCCCAGCTTATAAAAATCACTTGGTCAAACAATATATTTTTATAATTTTTTTTTAAAATTATAAATTTTATTCTATATAAACTGGTTTGTCATAAATGGAGAGGTCAAAACAATATATTTTTTTTAAATTTTTTTTTATATTATATGAACCAATATGTAAAATATCAAAATAATAAAATTTTGTTTTTGTTCCAAACATTTTTGTTTTAAACCATGGTATTCATTTGTAAAAACTTATTACTTTTAGAAAAATAAAATAAAGATTCAATGAATATATATAGCGAGAGAGAAGTAATGAATATATATAGAGAGAAGTAAAGAGAAAGAGGGGGTGCTTGCATTTATGCCCTCCTCAACATCTGAATATATCTATGAATATAAATAGATCATTGGTTGAGGCCAAGGGGTGCCTGAGCACCCCCTTCAACACCCTGCTTTCCGCCTCTGTTTTTAGAACCGTGTTAAATCATAATCTAACTGTTGCTATTAATGGAACTCATCTCCCTTAGTTCTGGAACCAGGAAATACCCTAGTTATAGGCTATTAAAACCTGACACGTATTCTCAATCACAATAGAAAAAAATAATATCACATAGGACACGTGTCTATAAGGATTTAAACTTAAAATCATTTGCTTAAATGGCCCAACCTCTAATTTAGTATATATATATATATATATATTCATGTTAGTCATGGGCATGCGCATAGCTGAGAATAAATTTCCGGCCGTTGCGCCCTCACCTGACGACACAGGATGTAAACTGCAAACCCTTATGGTACAACCAGAGATCTGTTACTACTATTATATCTAGTAAATTTTGAACTTGGCAATAAACACCCCACAACAATGACTTTCACAGTAGTGCCAGTGCCATTGAGATATGAATCTTTTGGCATATAAATTTCATTATGGTTACCTAAGTATATTATGATATTTTCCTGAGTTTTTCTTTTTCTCGTTGTTTTTTGCAATTACATATTTTTGTTTTGAAATTTTATCAATGCACTATCTTCTAGTACTGATTAGATTGTAAAATATATAAAATATTTCTAGAATATTATATTTTAACATCCTAGAATAAAAAATCCCAATAATATATATATATATATATATATATATTAATATTTATAGTTTTAATTAAAAACAACTTATAGTTAACTATGAATTAGAAGCTCTAATTCATATCATCGAGTTCTACATAATTGTGAAAAAAAAGAAATTTATACTAAACCAAAAAAACTATGTATATATATAATGAAGTTTTATACTATATACATAGCTAATTGAAATTCCTTAATTCTTAAAAGAAGGTTGTATCTTTAATATGTTGGTTGTTATTAGAGAAAATATTACAATAGGATGCATAAGATAATATTACATGGCAATAAATCTAAGATGCCACACACACACACACACACACATATATATAAAATGATATGAAATCATACTTTTGATAATAAAATAAAAAACAATAAATGAATGGCTATGGTGGAATATGTCCATATAAGGTTGATTAGCCGGTCTATTGGGTTGACACAAACGTATCTTAACAAATCCGGACTTGGTCCCACCGTTTAAGACTTTGAGTTCAGTGCCTTGGGGAAAATAAACTAGTTCCCACAATTGTAGACAAACCAACATGAGCCATCATTCATAGAGCTTTCATATCTACCAAAAAATAAAAAATAGTTAAATCTCAATTCCTTTTTTATTTTTTTATTTTTAATAGAAGTGAAAGCAACCAATACAATAAAGTCTAAATCTATTTTTGATCTCATTAGAATTCTATTAGCTAATGTGGAAAGTTGAGATCCCATTGAAATAAGAAGATTTTATCATTGAATTAATTAGCTAAGTGGCTTTTGAAAGAGAGATAGTAACAGTATTAACGTGTTTAATTTTAAAATGGTGGAAGACAACACATTGTCGGTTAATTTTTATTTGAATGTTCAAATGTTTGATAAATGTCATGATATATATAGAGTCACTTCACATTAATTAGTATGTGTTGTCATTATCCGAAGTGTACGTAATTAAATAATAAAGAAACGTGAAAAAAAGGTTAATATGGTGGATCCTAACACATTATCATTTAGACTGTGTTTGATTGGAGTTTTTTTCATGAAATATTTTTTCATTAAAAATTTTTCAGTTAAATGAACTGTTTGATTATAAAAAATTTTCATAAAATTTTTTTCCACAAAGCTGGTCGCATTGACCATTTTTTTCTCAATTTTGTGGAAAACTTTTTCTTTCCCAATTCAAAGAAAACTTTTGCATGAAAAATTAAAGAGATTATTTGAAAAAATAAATTGAAGGGCAATTTGAAAAAATAAATTGAAGATGAAAGTCGTAATAAATATTATCAAATAAATAAATAAATACTTTGATAAATAGATTACTAGGGAGTAGTAACTCGTTAACAATTGTATTATTTAATTAAACATAATAACCTTGATCTGTAGGCTTTTTTTTCGTATAATATAACATTAGATGTTTATTTATTAAAATAATCAAATTAATATAGCAAGTTTGAGGAACAAAAACCACTAGTAGGAGCGGCGAAAAAGTGGGGCACTGCGTGACCCTCCCCCTTTTCTCCCCTCTTTTGGTTTTTAATTTTTAAAAATATTTCTATCCTTTTTTAAGGTTTTTTTACTTTTATTTTAAAAAAATCAAATTTTTTTATAAACTAAACTAAATTAACATATCTATAAAACAAAAAAAAGTAATTTTCTTGGAGAACATAAAAAATAATTCCATGGAAAATATAATTTTTTCTGGAGAAAATTGATACAATCAAACAACAAATGAGATTTTTTCATGGAAAATAGGAGCAATCAAACAACAAAATAAGAATTTCCCATAGGAAATTATTGATTTTCTAGCCAGAAAATAATACCAATCAAACAACCAATTTTTTATTTTCCATGGAAAAATATTCTATGGAAAAATTTTCTTTTTCACCTATTTTTCTACATGTTAGTAATCAAACACACACTTTAGTGAATGTTTAGAGTTGATAAGGATGATATAGCTGCTTTTGAATAGTATGTTATGTCATTACCAATGCTTAACATGAAAAAAATAAGAAAAAGATAACGAAAAAAATTGATGTGCTGGATCTTTTACGTTATTATTTGAATGTTAAAAGGTTTGATAACAATATATATATATATATATATATATTGCCATTTCAGACTAGTATGTTATGTAGTTATCCACACTAATTAAAGAAGTTCAAAAACCAAAAAGAAATGTGAAAGAGTTTTTACAAATGGATCACAACACATCATCATTTAACTGTCATTTAATTTCAATGTTTCAGTGTTTGATAATAATATTGATATATAGTTGCTTTAGACTAATTAAATGCTCCGCCATCCACGCTAAACATGTTCCAATGCAAATAAGAAGTGTGAAAAAAATTAATATGGTGGACTGTTGTACATTATTAGTTGATTGTTATTTGAATGTTCATGCATTTGATAATATATAGCGATATATATAGTGACTTCTGTCAATTCAGATTAATTAGTATGTTACGGTGTTATTCATGCTAAACATATTTAAAAAAAATTGCAATTTGATTCATTTGTTTAGAAATATTGAAGATATGAAACGTTGCTTAAAATTTTTAAGAAAATTATTTTTTCCGAAGAAACATCAAAATAATCGCGCGGTTCATTTTATTGATACAAATCTATTAATTTAATTTGACAATGAACTTTGATTATTAGTATTATTAATTGTGATTTACAAATGGATTATCTTAAGATCACCACCAATTAATAATGTTTTAATTAGAAAGACTACTAGAAGGAAATTAAAGAGATGGATGACATCTATCTGATCAATCAGTTGTTTTAGTTGAAAGAAGTGCAAATTTGAACGTTGAATGGAGAATATACATTTAAATTATTAGACAAATAGAGTTTGGTGGGAGTTATACTAAATTAATTTTGGAAAAAATGAGGTAGACTTGGAATTAAAACCAATGACCAGTGAAATCTGTCTAAATTCTAAGTAGAAAAATTCAAGTTCAAACTTGAATAGCAACAACCTGCCACATGATTCATGTGTAAAAAGCTAGCGGCTATGAATTAATTAAATCCAATATTTTTTATACTTTTCATATATATATGTTTCCTTTTTTATTTTGTAGATAACTATGAAAGATGTTAAAATTTAAAGTATATAAAATATCTGCAACAATTAAAGAACAAACAAATTGATAATATAGAATACACATATGAAAAGCCTGAATTTTATGGTTGTCTAATTTAGACATTTGAATGCATGATTGAATTAATTAGTGATTTTGATCCATCCATTTTTGGTCTATATGAATTTATGTTTAGCTGGTGATGCAATTCATTTAGACTTTTCAACAAATTGGGACCCAATGACTTCATATACTGCCATGCAACAATTGTTATCCTGTCTGCCAAGAGAATGAAAGCATGAAAATAACATTCTCTTTGTACTTGTCTCCACAACTTGGTGCAAATCATGATAATCACTATATAATTAATTAATTAATTCACTTAATAGTGTCATTAAGTGAAAGTAATTTAAATCTTATGTGATTATTTCTAATTTTCTAGTTAATTATATATTTTTAAGATTGAGTTATTAATTAAAGGCTGCTGCTTGCTTATCCTTAGACATGCTAGATAGCTGCCAAGTTGGGAAACATACACCTCAATTGATGTGAGAAGATGAGGCAGGAAATTGACTCAATTGATATATACAAGTCATAAATTTTCTCATTAATTATTATTGTTGATTTGTCCCCTCCCCACCAATACAATCATTCAATAGTTTTCTTTTGGATATATATCCTTTGCTTGATCTAATAATCAAAAGCTCATATATATCCTTTGCCTGGTCTAATAATCAAAAGTTTTAGGTTTTAGTACCTCCTTCTTAACATTTGATAAGAAAAAAGAAAGCATTGAAAATATATAATGATGCAATGCTTCCTTTGTCTTATAACTAGTCATGACTCATTACATGGCAAACTTAACCTTCTGATCAATAAAGCATTTGTTTACTGCATTGATTCTTAATGCATGCATGGCTAATTAGAATGTCTTTTATATGTACTATATATACATATACATACATACATACGTACGTACATATATATATATATATATATATTGAGTAACACCTTAGCATGCATGTGTCATACTACACTGTCTCTATATATGTATGTATAAATGTAAATTAAGATGATTAATGTAAGCATTGTTAATGTTCTTGAAAGTCATGCATCAAGACATTAATGCTTAAAAGAAGAACAACAAGAAGCGCAGCACTGTAGTAATTAATTCATTGGTGGATGAATTCAAAGCACACTTTGTTGAAAAGGTGCTTTCGTGGTTGGTGGTGAACATTTTAGCCTCTCTTTGTTGAATTTTTTTCGCAACCTAATGACAATGTATATGTACTACATCATGAGATGCAACTGTTATGGATATATATAAAGTAGCTTTCTAGCTTTAAGACCAAAGTTTTGGGTGGGTGGGTGACATGCACTATCTAGCAGCATGATCAACTTAAAAGTAATGCACTTTACTGCTAACTAATGTGAAAATCAACTCCTTTGGTTTCTTAGGAGGGAACACATTATGTTGCCTAACCTTTTTAACCACTTTATAGCTAAGCATTCTCTAGTTTTCTAATCTTATTTCACTCATTAACCTTTAAAGGATCTTCTAGAGAAGCCCATGCTTCCATAAAGATCACCCTATAATAAACATATATATATGTATATCCCACTTGTTCACAAAGTAAAGGCTTCCAATGAGTTGTACGTATATAAATTACAAGCATATGACACACCCATCTTTTCATGTTGGGAAGTGAGAATGAGAAGAAAGAGGACATCATGATTGCTCTCTATCATGATACTCACTTGCTTTTTTTCCATAACATATCTCCCCATATATGTATATATATATATATAAGGATTAATAATAAAGGTTATAACAAAACACATGCAAACCCTAATGAACAACTCCTTAGTGAAGCTATGTTGATGTAAGGATTAATAAAGATTATTAAATAAAACACACACACATGAAAACCCTAATGAACTAGTACACAGTGAAAGTAAGTTAAGTTAAAGTAGGATAAAGTAAGAAAAGGAGGTGTCCTGAGAGGAAGCAACAAAAGAGTACATAAGAATATGATTTTGTCCAAGGACCTGCCTTGCAAGGTTGCCATGTGAGTGGGTAAATGTGGGGGGGCATGCAGTCCTACAATGAGCTTGTTTGTTGTTGTTGTTGTAGGGCATTTGTTTTCTAATCCTAAGTGGAAGTGAAGCAGTCTGCATGGCATCATCTATCATGCATGTGTTCACTTGCTGCTCACCCACCATGGCCACCCCCTATGAAGCAGACACCCTTTCCCTACTCAATAGCCTTTGGCTCTCAATTAAAAGTACTAACGTCTTCTCCATAAACAGGAACAAGTACTGCATGCCCATTAACTTCAAGAGTTTAACTGTTTTGCATGCATTGCTATTTGCCACTACTCCACTCTCTCTCTCTCCAAATTATCACCATGTTCTTCTTCATCTTCTTGCCCCACTGCCAGTGAGAGAGCACATGACTTGCCACTCAACCTCTCTCTCTTGTTCAACCATGTGTTTGGATTGGAAGCTCACTGTGTTACCACTTTATTAATTAATGGACTACCTTTTCACTCCATTGGATAAAACTCTAACAGCTCAAGCTTGTGCCTTGTTAATCTTCTTTGAAAGGACCACTGAAATTAATGATGATCATATTTACTAATTGTCCTTTAAATGCTAACTCTTGTTGGTCCCAAAATGGATTTGGTGGGCATGAGAGAATATATATATAGAGAGGTTTGTCCTTCCCTTATCTATAAATCCAAGGGAATTCTCATCATTCATTATTCCAAGGGATGGGTTGTGCCTTTTATACTGCTCTATATATATATATATATGGGATTCATGTTATGCTATATGTGAAACCTATATATATTTTGAGCAAAGCCAACTTGAATGAAGAATCTCTGCATGTGATATAGCTTTTCAATTTTTTTTTTTTAATTCTAAGTACACGTTAGTTACAAATAACTGTAGGGTTTCCTATTCACACTAAAATTTGTGGCCGAAATTCTATTTGACTCCATTAAAAAAATTTATGATGCAACTTGTGTGATTTTTTTATTTTATTTTATTTTATTTTTTGAGATAGGTTGTAGTATAGGTATGGATCTATTCAAAGAATTTAACCAATTAATTAGATTGCATGTAAGAAGTAGTAGAGCCAGACTATGATCTAGACTTGTTCTAGATCAAACCAATTTGCAATCATACTAAGGTTCATTTAAACATAGTTTAAGATTTTATTATAATAAACATAATTGGAAAATTGATCACAACTATCATTATACTCACTTTTCAATGTAGTAAAATCATCATCTATCCATAGTTTTTCCTAATTTTAAGTTTTACACATAAATTTGTGTGTGTTTTTTTTTCTCGTTTTCGCTAGTTATTTCTTTTAAATAATATTTCTGATGCGCCCACCTCAAATTAAAGTGTGATTGTTAATTTATAATATATTATTTTAATTTTTTTAATTAAAAAATTAGATTATTATTTATATGAAGTGCTTATCCATCGCTATAAAACAAATATTGTTGGTTGAAGATGTGAATTTTTTAACCTATAATAATTGTTTTAGAAAATTAGTGAATAAGTTGATAAAATATATCATGTTGTCCTTATTTTTATTGTTTTTGGACAACTAGTCCTATCAAAATCACAATAGGTAGTAAATTATAATTTATTCGGCGAAATAGTAATATATTTTAATCAAGTATTCTTTTGAGATAGTGAAAAACAAAGAAAGTGACATCAAGATTAAGCATCATCAATACTTAATTAAAATGGTATTGTAATTAATGCAACATGATTGACAAAATTTTTACTAGCTAAACATCCAGTACTAGTGGTAATAATAGTCCTACATGATTAATTAAAAAAAAAAACTACAGAAATACCAATATATAAACCAAAATCAAACACATTTATAATTTTATATAAATATAAATATTATCCAGACACACATGCATATTCATGCATAAATAGATTCCATGCAATAAAGCCCAATAAAAACCCAAGAATTTCTACAACTAAAAAAGCCCATTTGCATTTTGAACAGAGCCCGACCCATTTAAGCGCATGTTTTTTTTTTTAAAAAAAAAATCCTATATGACTTATTAGATGTGTGACCATCATTGCAAAAATGGTTAATTCTCGCTTGTAATACTTTACATATAATTATACATTTAAAAACCAAAAGCCTTCCATTATTTACATGGCTTACATTGAAAAAGAAAAGTTTGAAAATTACACAAATTACATCGATCAAGTATAAAGTTCTTGTACATTATGTTTCTGTTTTTTATATAGCTAGAATCAAATTATTTAATAAAAATTATATTTATAATGTAAACTAAAGTTGAAAGTCAACAATTGACTAGATTTTTAATTAAAATAGTTGATTCCTTTGTTAATTTCTATGTGTAGTATGCATGATGTGTTAACTTCAAAATGAAATACTTGAGTTTCTTATGTTCAATGATGAATGGATTAGTTTGGACGAGTTTATGCATATGTTCAATAACTTCATTGTTGTTGCACATAAAACACATGTCAATATGTGATTAGATTTCCATAGATGATAACTAGCCAAACCATAGATATAAAGAAACTTTAAAGTTGTCTTGATTCCAAATTGATGATCTTGCTTGTGACCCACCCAAAGTGGGGGGAATTTCAAATCACCATTGTATAGCTTGTTGCTTTACAATTTGTGGCTTTTCTTTATTTGTTACATCCATCATTGCCCCTATTAAAAAGCTTATCATCTTCCCCTCAAAAAAAAAAGAAGAAAAAAAAAGTCATTTAGTTTTCTTTGCAGTGAGCTTGTTTGTCTCTGTTTTAGTTCATGCATCAAAAAAGTTTTAAAATGAAAGTTTTAGAATTAATTAATTTGTTAATGTTCAAAGAATTTGGTTTATTATGTAAAGATTATATAAGACAATGTTTCTTTACATATTATCTTTATTAAAGTATAATTTTAACTTTCCAAGTGTCTTGGTTTTTGTAAGAGATGCTCAAAAGTGGTTGCTTTTATTGAGGGATAAAGACTAGTCCAATGTTTGTGTTAGAGTTGATGTCTTCTGTTTTGGATTAAAAAGCTGGCCTTTGATGTTTGAGATGATCATAATCTTGTCCTCATCCTTAAGAATCCATATTATTTGAAAAAGTTAATCATAATTGAGGCCAAGATAACTCTATTTATTTGGAGCACTAAAGTTCTTGAAAGTAAATTTTTTTTATAAATTATTTTTCAAGAATAAAGAATTTGCATATAAGAACCGAATCTAAACCAGATATTTGCATTGAGGTAACGCGTGTAAGTGATTGAGCCCCGTACCTAAAATTGATGTTGGGCATTTTTTTTCCCAAAATTAAAAATGAGAGAGCTAAAAGAGTTAAAGCTGCGTTTTATATTTAAAGTGAAGCTGTCCTTCATGTGTGTTTGGTACAACTCTAATAAAATTCTAATTCTACACATTTAATATCAAATTTAAAAAATATGTTATAATATATTTTTCAACCATTTTTTCAAGGTGGCATATCCAGGAGCTTTATGTGATGGGTAAATATTTTATTCATTGGGAAATATAATTGTTTTGAAATTTATTAAAGAACATTTTTTTAAAATTTTCAATCCACCATTAATTTTTTATATTTTGGCTATTTTTTATTTTGATTTTATTTAATAGTATGCTTTTCATTTCATATTTGATAGTTTATCTGGTTGATGTGGTTTTATGGATTTTTCAAAATGATATTTTGGTAATTAGGTGCATTTAAATTTGTCATTTATTACTTTAAAATTTTATAAAAATAAAAAAATCCATATGATATAAAATACCACATCAAGTTGATACCTTCATACTAGGGGGAAGCAATTATATCTTCAAAAGCATTTGATTCCTATTGCAATTATGTTGGATACCACCAAGGTTCAAAGCAGGATGACCCCCTCTCACCCCTTCTATTTATGTTATTCATGGATGTCTTAAGTATTAGGAAATTTCACAAAATTATATAATACCATCAGAGGCATGCGGAAGCAAGAATAAAATTACGATATAATCTAATTGTTTTAATGAATACTTTATTTTAATTGAAAGGCCTAGAAAATTAATGTTCGAAAACCTTTCCTTTGATATACCATATATGCCCCTCGGATTGTCGTAAATCTACTTGCGCCGAATGAAAGTTCCACGCCTCTAAATCACACGTCGGAATTGAAAAACAATCTCATCTTTTTCTCCAAATAGCGGCTAGTGTAAGAGAGGAGGAGCGAGCTTAGGAATTTTTCTCACTAGAGAATTGATTGATTGCCTCCAAGGTTAGAGAAGAGTCATATTAAAGAACATTATTCAATTATGAATTCATATTCAAATATGACTCCTCTCTAACCCTAGAGGCAACCAACCAATTTTCAAATGAGAAAAATCCCGAAGCTCTCTTTTCCTCTCTAACCCTAACCGTTATTTAGATAAAAAAGAGAAGATTATTTTTTAATTTTGGCATGTGATATAAAGGTGTGGGACTTTTGTTCACCGCTAGTAGATCTACGACAATCCGAAGGACAAATACGTCACATCAAAGGAAATGTTTTCAAACATTAAGATGTAATTTTCTAGGCCTTTCAATTAAAATAAAGTGTTCTTTAAAATTAGATCATATCGCAATTTTATACTTACTTCTTCATGCCTCTAATGGTGTTATATAATTTTGGGATATTTTCTACCAGTAGTAGTAGAGCCAGGCTAATTGTTTTAGTGAACATTAAGTTTAAATCATATAATTGGTGGTCATAATTTGATAACTATATAAAATAAAAATATACATTGTAAAATAAAATTAGATTTTATACATGATTCTTGATTTATATTAAATAATAAATTGTGTGGGCCTCACGCATGTAGATGTTTATTATTATTATTATTTACTATTTATTATTTCTATACCTATTTTATTAAATCAATGGACTCTAATTTATAAAATCAAAAATCATGCATAAAATCTAGTTTTATTTTACCATGTATATTTTAATTTTATATAATCATTATGACCACCAATTATATAAATTAAACTTAATGTTCACTAAAATAATTAACCTGGCTCTAATACCACTGTTATGAAATATTGCAAAATTATATAATACCATTAGAAGCATGCGGAAGTAAAAATAAAATTGTGATATGATCTAATTGTTTTAATGAAGATTCTATTTTAATTGAAAGGCTTAAAAAATTACCTCTTGATGTTTGAAAACTTTCCTTTGATGTGTCGTATTTGTCCCTCTGATTGTTGTAGATCTCCTAACACCAAATGAAAGTCTCACGCCTCTAGATCGCACGCTGGAATTGAGAAACAATCTTCTCTTCTTCTCCAAATAGCGGCTAGAGTCAAAAAGAAAAAGAGAGCTTGGGAATTTTTTTCATTAGAAAATTGATTGATTGCCTCTAGCATTAGAGAGGAGTTATATTTAAAGAGCCTTCAAAAACATGATAAACATTATTCAATTATGAAGTTCTATTCAAAATATGAACCTTCATAATATGATAAACATTATCATAGAAGTTCTATTAGAAATATGAGTCCTAATGTTACTAAAACCACTTTTGTCTTTAAGTCTCTATAATTTTGATTAATTATTCGACTCCAACGCATTTAAATCAAAATTTAAATTTTAGACAAAAACCCTAGACCTATTTATAAATTCACTCATCCTATGAAGTAAAATTGTAAATTAATAATTTTACCCCTGCACTCAAAACGAGACTGATACTTTATCCATTTAAGCGTGACTCCCTAGGTTTGTTCTAATTGGCAATGGGAGGATACCAAAGGATATGGGTGACACCTAGCCATCCCCGTGGCCTCACGTAGTAACCCAATTGAACACGAATGAGTAGATCATTACGAACCTTTTGAATTATGATTACCATATGCAAGTGTATAAACCTTTCGTTCTTATATCCTAACAGAGTAAGAGCCATAGTAGTTGTCAAACTCACTGAACTCTATCATATGCAAATAACTATATTAGGGCGAGATTACAAAACTACTCTTTGTGTCCCACACGATTAGTTTGACTACCTTGGCCAAGGTCTTCTAATCTCACATACTTATAATCACATAGGATACTAACTCGTATACTTCCAAGAGAACGAATTCCTTCTTGGTGAACACTCACAACTGCTACTTCCCCGACATAGTCGTACTTGGAGGTCGGCCCTACCAAAAGATAAACCGAGCTTAACAACTTTAGTAACAGACTAGACATCACAAGTACATTGTGAAAATTACACCTCAGGTTTAAAGTCCACTCATATGATCATAACTAATAATCCCAATCATTGACTGCCCAAGAGTAAAATCCATGTAATTAAATTGTTACGAGTCATGTTCAAATACACCAATCCCAGCGATGTATTTATGACATATGCTCTCAATATTCCATAGTGTTCAACTAGCACTTTTTGTCAAAGTATATGTCATACAAATCCTTACAAACTTTTAACGCCCAATTAAAGATTCTCTGATTTACAAACTATATAAGTGTATAAGTATTAAACCCTTTTAGTGCCTCCTCTTTATTCCACAAAGAGTAGAAGGTTTAACTTAATACACATGGACTATGATGTTCAAAACTAATTAAAATGTCATCACAAGATTTATATGAACATCAAAATAAATGCCTATTAATAATAAGAAGAATGTATAATACAAATGAAAATCTGTAATACAAGTATTTTCATTGGCATTTGAGGGCATAATCCTAACACTAAGTGCTATGTTCACACATGCTCTCACATCGAGGGTTCTATAAGGGATACCGTTTAAGAGTTGTAGGAAGATGTGCTATCTAAAAATACAAACGACCTTCTAATCATGACCATTGGAGAAATAAAAGATTTGAGGATTATTTTAAACTTATTCTTTACTTATTTGAGGCCATGTCAGGAATGGCTATTAAGTATGAGAAAAAAAATGCATGCTCTCTCCCAGATGTGGCCAACTCATGGATCCCTTGTTGGCTTGAATGCTAGACTGCTCCCCTAGACTTTTTCGTTTAGCTTATCTCAGCATCAATATTTTGGTCTGATAATTGCACCGTCAAGATTGGGAAATTTGATCATGTCTAAATTGTCATCTTGGAAGTATAAGGTCTTTTCCTTAGGAGGTAGACTCACCATGATCAATTCAAATCTTACTTTAATTTTAACATAATGGATGTCCATTTTTAGAATTCTTCCTTGGGTTAACCAATTAAGTGTATTTATGGTTTGGTCAAAATATTAAGACCCCAGGTTGCCGGTTAATAAATTGGAAGCATTTGTGTAAATCTTGCAACAAAGGAAACAGGGAAATCCTGAGCAAGGAAGATTTCAACAATATGCTTCTTGGTAAACGGTTATAGAAGATGGCAATTGGATCCTTCTGGAGTGTATCTTGAGTCATTTAGCTTTATTACTTCCACACTGGTCCAACCTAGAATTTGTTCCTTAGATAGCCTATAAGAGGAAGTCATTCTTTTGGAATGGAATCCTCAATTGTTTGCTCATTGGCATGGCTTGTATCTCCAAAATCATTGAAAATGGTGTAACCACTCTTTTTTGGTATGACTACTAGATCAACAATGTTATAAGGAAATTTTTAATTATGATTAGCATGCAATTAACTAGCACAAAATCTAATTACATTAACAAAAGAGTTAGAATGATCTAGCCTGGGATTAGGCGTGCAAAAGGCACAGTTCTAACACTTAATTGGCCCCTTCATGTAGAATAGAATGGTCTCACTCAAATGCCAAGATATGCTAACCCACCAATAAAATCTGCTCGTCTAGCTAGGATCTCATTAGGTGAGGAGCTTTTTTTTTTTTTCAAGCATCACTCAAGTTCAGGCATCTCAACTAGCAAAGATCTCATGAGATGTGAAAATAGAGGAAAAGAGAAATAACATAGAAGTCACGGCCACTAGGGTTAGGGTTTCTTTGTCCTTTTATATTAGGAGATCAACCAACGATTTGAAAAAAAACAATTAGAGAGAATCAACTATCCAAGTAAAAAATAAATTAAAGATCAACAATCGAAGGAAAGAATAAATCATGATCAACAATCGAAGGAAAAAAAATCAATCCATGGAAGGCATAAATCAAGATCAACAATGCAAGGAAAGAATTAATCACATATTTCTTTTTTAGGTGTATGCAATCCTGGAAACAAAATGGGTAAAACTTAATGACTCAATTAGCATAGTAAAATAAAGCCTTAACTTTATGGGGTCCCATGAGAACAACATGAGCGATCCCTCTTGATTAAACATCAATTCTTCCTTTCTCACACCGATGCTTTTATCTTCTCCTCGCTTATGTGTCCTTGTACTTATTGTCTCCATTGCAACTTGAAAGTAGCTTTTTTAGTTATTTTTTTTAATTTATATAACTCTGTTTTATTTTAATGAGTGTGATTTGTCTGTTTTTTTTAATTATAAATGTCAATATACATTAATAATAAGAAATAATTTCATATAAACATGTATACTACTTTAAAAAATACAAACACTGAAAAAACATTAGTTCAGGATAATTTACATAATTTTCCTAAAAAAAAGTTTTATAATATAATTTGTTTTTAAAAATAAAAGAGATAATTCATTCCAAGAATCTTCAGTACTAACTTCAATGCATCACTGGTTTCAAGCTGCCTCCACCAGCACAAGATCGCGCCACGTGTAACACGTGCATATGCCACGCACGCTTTCGAATCTCAGGGCCCCACCTTCTCTCTCGTGACCTACTTCAATGACCAAAAAGCCCTCCTTATTACACAAAAATCCACGTATTGTCCTCACACTCTTTGTCTTTTGTCGAAAAGACCAAAACAACCCGGATGACTTCGCCTTCACACCACCATTATTTTTCGTAAATAACTAGAAGTTCAAGGGTAAAAAAGGAATTCCAAAAATACCATCTAAGTCCCACCTCGGCTTCGAAAGGCCCCCTTCGCTTCTCCATTTCTCTCTCTCTTTCTCGCTTTCGCTCTGGCCCTTGCTCTCCGAGAGAACAGGGCGTGGATCTTGGGCTAGGGCTTTCGATCAAGGGATCAAGGGAGATGGGAAAGGTTGCTGTTGGTGTGGCGGTGGTGGGAGCGGTGGCGGCGGTTGCGGTGGCGACCGTGGTGGTGCGGAGAAGGATGCGGAGCACTGGGAAGTGGACTAGGGCGGCGGAGATCGTTCGGGAGCTGGAGGAGCAGTGTGCGACTCCTTTGGGGAGGCTGCGACAGGTGGCTGATGCCATGGCTGTGGAGATGCACGCTGGTCTTGCGTCTGATGGTGGGAGCAAGCTCAAGATGCTGATCAGCTATGTTGATAATCTCCCTACTGGGTATTTGGATTCTTGGATCTTTTAATTTGAATTTGTTTTTTTGGATTGTGCGTGATTGGATTTATGTTGATCTGAATGGTTGGAGGGTTCGTTCTTTGCCGCATTCTCTGATTGGTGATTCTGTGGATTTTGATGGCCTTTTCTTATCTGATTATGTTTTTTTTTTGTAAAATTGTTTGATGTTCTTGTTGCTTTGTTTCATTTTAATTATCTTGCAAGCGTTTGTCTTTCAAAGTTCATTGTTTTGACTTCTTTTTCAGTTTCTTAAAATTGGGATTTTCTTTTTGAAAGTTTCTCTAATCCTGATTGGTGTATTTTTCTTCGTGGTTTATCTGAATTTTTAGATGTTGTCTTGTGCTTGTTGAAAGTTATAGATCTTGTCGTCAAGGGAAGGCTTTTTTGAGAGTTTTTTGCAAATATGTGAGTCCATTTTCTTACATGTTAAATTTCAAAGATTTTGGCATGTTTTTTCTCGCCGAATTCTAAGTCAAATTTGTTCTGCTTATCGTTTACAGCCCTTTCAAGAAAAAGACTGATTGTATTTTTTGTTGCTTTCCTGTAACCTTAACTGCAGTTTATTGGATTTTCTTGCTTTTGTGGTTCTAATTATACGTTTCCTTATGATTTATTACATTGTACGAAAGTAGTTGTTGCTAAATCTCTATTTTCTGTCGTAACTGTTTAGCAAAAATATTTAATTGACTCATTTTTGACGTATTTAATGTTGTTTTATTTATTTTTATTATTTTTTTTTAGGAACGAGACAGGATTGTTTTATGCGCTTGATCTTGGAGGAACAAACTTCCGTGTTCTTCGTGTTCAGCTTGGTGGAAAGGATAAGCGTGTCATTAAGCAAGAAGCAGAGGAGGTGTCCATTCCTCCGCATCTCATGGTTGGAACCTCTGATGTAAGTATGAAATTCTTTCTGTTTTGCACTACTTTTACTTTCGTCTTATGGTGTGCTTGCTATTCACACACTGGTTTTCTTTTCAGGATCTATTTGATTTTATTGCTGCGGAATTAGCAAAATTTGTGGCATTGGAAGGTGATAGCTTTCACCTTCCAGTTGACAGGCAGAGAGAGCTGGGCTTTACTTTCTCTTTTCCTGTGAAACAATCATCAATTGCATCAGGTTCTCTTATCAAATGGACAAAGGGCTTTAAAATCGATGGCACGGTCAGTTATTATATTTATGTTTTACAAAATACTGTTCTATGTAATGTCTTTTTTATAAGAAGATTATTTGGATCGAGTAAGATGGTATGCTTCCACATAGGTTTTCACTTTTTTTTTCTTAATTCTTGTATATGTGAATATATTCTTAAGGACATTTAGCCTCCACTTTAAACCAATTTGATTCCATCACTGACTAGGTATTAGTGACAGATTTGCAATTTTTCCTATAAATTGTTGTTAATGCCTCTTATGGAGATGGTAATGATCATTAAGATGCCATGGATGCTGGAAAAACTCCTTTATAGAAATATGGATAAAGTGTTTATCAAAATTGATGGCTAATATCCTCACTTGTACAGGATAAGTGGGCTTTAGTACCGGTGATTATGATTCTTGAGTTCCACGGGTCAATAGTATTTGGATTACTCTTTGAGAGTTCTACATGTTGCAGGCCATCGTAACTATCTAAATGGTTTAAGAGTTTGCAATAATATGTCATGGACATGCCGCCCTTGTTTTTCTTGATATCCTATTTTTTACTTCATCTACTCTGATATCTTGCTAGATATTGTTAGCTTCTCATTGCTATCCTGTCATCTATGCGTGAGCTATACCTTTTTCTCTCTACTTTCATGATCTGCCTTTCCACCTCTTCTATACAGTATTCTACAATATATGTATATGTTGCAATACAATTTGGGAATGCTCATTAGATTAATATTTTCAAGGGTTTATCTTTTTATATTATATGATTGTATGTATGATCTGTGTAGTGTTTGAAATTTATAATATTGGTTAAGAGTTCTCTTCCTGTATGGACAAGCATGTCTTTGTAACAGTCAGAGGGAAAAGAAAAAGCTTTAACTATCTTTAAGAATGAAGTATTCCAAAGATTTATTGTCAGAAATTGTATGCCCTTCCATGCATTTTAAACAGAGGTATTCCATTTCTTACATTTCATTGTTCTCACATGTGCAGAATCTGTTGTGAAGTTGACATAAGCTTATATTTCTCTTTCAATGCATGGATTGAGTCAGCATGTGCAGAACGCATTCTTCACTTGTCCAATAGATCTTTTTAGTTATATTGGAATTGTCTTGGAAAAAATATTTTCTTTATTCAATCTTATTCAAAAAGCTCTTTTTTTAAGGTTTAGGCTACTAGCTGCTCTTGCCATTGTTCCTCGTGTGGAATGTGTAATATATAGTTTTACAAAGGTCCCATTGGTTCCACCGAATAACGAAAAACATGATTTCCTTTTAATATGATGGTAAATTAGCTTCACATAGGATATTGAGTGTAGTTTACTGTTTAAGACGCATAGACCAATAAGATGACTCATGCCCTCTTAATGATTTCTCTTGAATTTTAATCTGGATCATAACTGATTTTGATTGAACCTTCCAATTTCTGCAAGCCAGGTTGGGGAAGACGTAGTGGCTGAGTTGACAAAGGCCATGGAAAGACAAAACCTTGATATGCGTGTTACAGCTTTGGTGAGTTCCTTTCGTGTTTACCTTGCCCATTCTAAGTATAGAATTGAAAAGTGTGTCTGAAGGGATTGATGTGTGATATGGGCATCATGATGCTTGATTAAATTTTATTTGTTTTTCACCACTAGTGATGCTATTTGAGCATGTTGTATTGATTTCTTAATTTAGGTCAATGATACAATTGGTACATTGGCTGGAGGTAGATACTATGATAACGATGTTGTGGCTGCTGTTATATTGGGGACTGGCACAAATGCAGCATATGTTGAGCGCGCACAAGCAATTCCCAAGTGGCACGGCCTCCTACCTAAGTCGGGAGATATGGTATTGACACATCTATTTTTGTTTTTTCCGTTTATCTTACTAAGGGTGATATCTAGAAAATTTATTTTCAGATTCAATAGCTAAATTGTCAATTGCTCATTAAATGTTTAGTACACTTATCATTCCAAAGAAAATTTTACTGCTTTCTAATGCCTAGTTCTTCATGTTTTAGGTTATTAACATGGAGTGGGGAAACTTCCGATCATCTCATCTTCCAGTAACAGAATATGATCAAGCATTAGATCTTGAGAGTTTGAACCCTGGTGAGCAGGTAAGGGATTGAGCTTTTCTTTAATCATTTAATTAATTGTTAATTGTGCCATATCTTTAATACCACATTCTGTTGACTCTGAATGTATTTTTAGATATTTGAGAAGCTCATCTCTGGAATGTATTTGGGAGATATATTAAGAAGAATACTATTGAAATTGGCCGGGGAAGCTGCCCTGTTTGGTGATACTGTACCACCTAAGCTCAAAGAGCAATTTATACTTCGGTATTTCTTGTTTCCCAATATAATCCCATGTTCTATTTGCTTGCTTTACACCTTATCTTCATGCTCATGTTGCAGAACTCCAGTCATGTCTACCATGCACCATGACACAACTCCGGATCTTAGAGTCGTGGGTAACAAATTGAAGGAAATATTCGATGTATGCATCTGCCTCGCTTCATCCTAATCTGTCATAACATCAAAATTTAGCTGCTTCTAATTGATCTATGGTCTGGCTGAATCTTTCAGATCAATAACACCTCTCTGAAGGTAAGAAAATTGGTTGTGAAGTTATGCGACATAATCACCAAACGCGGTGCGCGCCTGGCTGCAGCTGGAATCGTCGGAATCCTGAAGAAGCAGGGTCGCGACACACTGCGATATGGCAACAAACAGCGGACAGTGATTGCCATGGATGGGGGCTTGTTTGAACATTACACTATATTCAGCAAGACCCTGGTGAGGACTATAGAGGAGCTACTCGGAGAAGAGGTAGCATCCACGGTGTTCATTGAGCACGCGAATGATGGCTCAGGCATTGGAGCTGCTCTCCTTGCAGCATCCCATTCTCAGTACCTCGGGCTTGAAGAGCCCTGAGGGAGAGAGCATTCATCTTGTCACCCTGCTTCTCCCCTCATCAGCTATTCAATGCTTAAGCTAATCCCTGTCCACAAGCTTCTGTCGGGTTTTGAGAATCGAGTAGTCGCGTAAATTATATAAATGCAGGTTGGAGTGTTCGTGATGATGGCGCTACTACCCTTAGTTTGCCATGCTTCACCATTCCTTTCCAGCAGGAGCTGTAAAAGTTAGCTCCTATAGACACTCTCTCTCAATTTTGTTGCCATTCAATTGCTTTTGCAAGGTTTTATATACATACATATATTGTTTGCTGATTAGAGAATAAGTGTGTCTGTCTGCCTTATTGAGAATAAACCCTCTCTCTGCACATTAGTTAACTGATGAGCTGCTGGGATTGAAGGAAAGAAGAAACCATTAGATAGTGAAATTCATGATTAAAGTCCTTAAAAATAAAATAGAAAAAGCTTATAGCGGACATGCTATAATTTCTATACTCTTCAACTATGGTTGGTATTTTACAGCAGGACATTGAAAACAGGTTGCCTCACGGTTCACCATTTATTATTATTTTTTTCAAACATTGCTTGCTAATGTACTATCATCCTCTTCATTATCTTCGCTGGAACTAGAACTTGAGAATGCTATATGCCTACTACCCTTAACCTTCTTGGTCTGCAAAAGAGGCGCTTGATCCGACTCCCTGAGACTCTTATCTGTGAAGCCGGCCGGCATCTGGTTACACCGGAGCAAGACTTCTAGCACATCCTTCATAGAAGGCCTGGTTGATGGCAATGTTCCAGTGCAAATCAAGCCTAATCTCAACACCACTGCCATCTCATCCAAATAAGCTGGATCTCTTATTCTCTCATCAATAGCATCCACCACTTTGTTCCCTTCCTGAATGTATTTCCATGCCCACTCTACCAAACTTCCATCCTTACCTCCATCACTAGCCTCTCTCCCAGTTACCAGCTCCAAAAGCACCACTCCAAAGCTATACACATCCACCTTCTCATTCACCTTCATTGAGTAAGCACATTCTGCAATCCAAATCAATAACCAGTTAATTTTAAGCTACCTCTACTTCTATATAATGTAGTGAAAAATATTTGTATGCAATTCTCACCTGGAGCCATGTAACCAATAGAACCAGCGAATTCAGACACCGAATTAGACTGGCCGGCCTCAACCAGCATTTGGGCTAACCCAAAGTCCGCAATCTTAGCCTTGAACTCTGAATCCAAGAGTATGTTACTAGACTTAATATCCCGGTGAATGATCGCCGGAGTACAGTCATTGTGCATGTAACACAAACCCTGCGCCACCCCAATGGCTATTCGCAACCTTATCGGCCAATCCAACGGCTGTGATCCAACCCTGGCTCTCCGGTGATCACCGTGAAGCCAACAGTACAAACTCATGTTTGCCATATACTCATAGACCAGTAATTTAGACTCAGGACTGGAGATGCAACACAAGAGTTTGACAATATTTGCATGCTTTATTGAACCCAAAATCTTGACCTCAGATTGGAACTCCTTCTCCAGTTTCGCATCCAGTTTGGTTCCGGTCCATATACTTTTAACGGCCACGATTTCTCTAGCACAACTTCCGATGGCCACGCGGTAGACTCTCCCGGAGCCACCGCACCCGATCTGGTTCTCCTCCTTGATCCCCCTCAAGATGGTTGTCTCTGTGAAATCCAAGGGCTGGAAAGATGTCACCTTCCACGCGGCGAGATCTTTACCGTCCTTTCTCCTCCGTTTGTCTCTGATCATCAGGAACAAGAAGGTGATTAAGATCACCAGGGCCAGGCCAGCAACGGTCACGATCACGATCCCCGTGGTCGAAATCCTGCTTGAGCCGTCCGATCCGTGGCCACATGAGCCGATGTTAAACATAGGATCGTAGGAGCAAAGGTCTGGGTTTGCTGAGAAGCTATGGGCGTTCGCCGTGTTATCCATCGAGATCGGGATCTGGCCAGATAAACGGTTGGATGAGAGGTTGAGGAAGTTGAGCTTTAGCTCGCCGATGACTGCCGGAATCTCGCCGGAGAGCTGGTTCATCGAGAGGTCCAAGGAGGTGAGAACCGGGAGCTTTGCGATCGACGCCGGGATCTCACCGGAGAGCTGGTTGTTGCTGAGATCGAGATCCGTCAGCGAAGTCAGCGTCGAGATCCCGGACGGGATCACGCCGGTGATCTGGTTCCCGGAAAGAGAAAGGATCTGGAGATTCGATATCCCGGTGATGTCCGTCGGAAGCTCGCCGGAGAGCTGGTTGTTTCCGGCCCTGAAGACTAAGAGTTTTCCTGCCGAGGAGGGGATCTTGCCGGAGAAGCGGTTGTCTTGGATCTCGAGGCGGGTGATGTTCCACGGGAGATCCGACGGTAGCTCGCCGGAGAGGCCATTGCCGCGCATGATCAAGGTGGTGAGATTCACCGCAGACCAGATCCCTTGCGGAAACAAGCCAGTGAAATGATTGTTGTAGATCTGGAGATTGTTCAGCGTCGAGCACTCACCGAGCGTCGTCGGAAGGCTCCCGTTGAAATTGTTGTTAAAGACGACGAGGGAAGAGAACCCACCAAGTGCGCAGAGGCCATCAGGGAGCTCGCCGGAGAGCTGGTTATCATCGACCTCGAGATTCCAGAGCGGAGAGTGTTTACCCAGCTCCGACGGTAGGGTTCCAGTCAAGCTATTGTTGAAGAGTCGGACATCGTAGAGATTGGGAAGCAAGGCGATGCTTCTCGGGATCTCGCCGGAGAACCGGTTCCAGTAGAGAAGCAGCTTCTTCAGGTTCTTCAGCTGCCCAAAACCCTCAGGTATTGATCCATTCAATTGATTAATGGAAATATCAATCTCCACCAAATTCAATGCTTCAATCTCTGGATCAATCTCTCCTGACAATCTATTCTTATATAGATACAAATACTGAATGTTCTTCAGCATCCATATGCTATGAGGGATTGCGCCATTGATGGAGTTTTCCGAGAGATCTAGTTGAACGATCTCCCCCAGTTTCCCCAGAGTCTCAGGGATTTCACCCACTAAACTCATATTCGCCATGAATAAAAAGCTCAGCTTGGTCAGATTGCCAAACTCTTCCGGAATGCTTGCAGGAGCAAAGGGATTGTAGGCGAGCCAGAGCTGCTCAAGGTTTTGAAGCTCGCCAAGCTCGGAAGGGAAGGTTCCATTGAATAGATTGTTATCGAGACGGAGAACTTGGAGCGCTTTGAGTTGGGCAATGATGCTGGGCACGTCGCCAGAGAAGTTATTGGCCGAGAGGATCAGGACGGTGAGGGCCGAAGACAACCGCCAGATGCTCGACGGAATGACTCCAACAAAGAGGTTCTGAGAAAGATCAAGGTACTGGAGATTAGCACAGTTGTAGAGCGAGGTTGGGAATGGTCCAGGGATGTTATTAGTGTTGAGGTCGAGAACTGTGAGGTTCTTGAGGTCGCAAACGGAGTCTGGGATTGGTCCGGCGATGTTCAAGCCGGAGAGGGTGAGATTGATGACAGAGCTCCCATTATTACATTGGACGCCAACCCAGGAACAGTAATGGAGAGAACTGGAGTTGCTCCATGAGGAGAGATTGCCTGGGTTTCCCCACTCGCTCTTGATCCGTAAAAGAGTTTGCTTTTCATCTGATGGTGTTTGTGATTCAACTTGGGATAAAGAGAGGATGAAGATGAAGATGAAGATGAAGAAGAGGATTGACGTTGAGGATACGGCTTCTTCCGCCATTGGAGAGAGCTTGAGATCAAGAGAGATTCAGTAATGGAGTTTTGGCGGGGTTTTCTTATACGTAGGAGCAACGGTCATGGCCATCTTCCAGATTGCATCAAAGTCTCCAAGGTACTCACTTTTACTTACTTTTATGGCGTTTACTTAGAAATTACCATTCTTTTAGTTCTTTACTTCTTTTTATCAAATGATTTTTTTTTATGAATTTTATTCTCAGTAGTTATAGTACTTTGGTTGGTAAATTGAGTTATAAACGAAGGCAAATCACTGGACAAAACTACATGCGAGGTCAAGTGTCACAAAGAAAACTTGTTGCCATCCAAATCATTTACTTATCTAGAGTCTAGAAGATCTGCATAGTCACTAACTTCTTCTTGTTCCACATAAACCAAAATATCTAGCTTGGAAACAATGACAATAATTAGAGACAATTTTACTAAATTATTACGTGATTTGTCTCTTAGACTTTAGTTTGAGTTTTTGTAATCTAAATTGTTGGTAAAAAAATACCAAAACCATTATTTAAATTTGAATTTATCTTTTTCTTCATATTTATATTACTAAACCATATATTAATTAGTATTAGTACATGTTTACTAATGTAAATAAAAACAAAATGGTAAATTTAAGTCCATTTTTATGCAACAGAATTAAATGTTCTTGTACTTTTTTTTTTCAAATAATTTAAATTGCATGGTATTAAAATATTAAAACTCAAATCATAACCACAAGGTAGTTTAACAAATTTTTTTCTACTACTAATAATAAAAATAATAAGTTCACAAATGAATAATTGAAAGCATGCAAAGTTATCAGTAGAAATAGCATAGAGATGGTGTTAAATTTGTTTCAGTGAGACTGAGACAAGTTGGTTGAGGCCAAATGTCGAGCACTTAAACTTTGCGTGCGGGTGTGAGCACTCTGGTTAGAAATTTCCAGTCAAAGGCCGCCAGCATTGACCGACGGGCAAAGCAAGTTGCATGTGCACCGTGTTCTTCATTTCATTTGACTTTGCTGTTCCGTTCTACTTCTACCCTGTCCCACAAGTACCGGCTAGTGGTCTAGATGAACGGACAGGGAACCTTCCTAGCTACCGCCCCCTTTGTTTTTATTTGGTTTTTCTTAATGAATCATTAATGAATCATTATTTTTATTTTTATTTTTTTAAAGTATGGACAAGTCATGATAGGGATGTGATAGACCTAAATCTAAACGTGAAGGTAATTCCCTAATACATTTGTCCGCTTATCTTCTAAGTCGGGCACGATTTAATGAATTAATTTTAATTGATGTGATTTATCTTAATATTTATTTTCAAATTATGTAATTTAGTTTATTTATTTTTATTTCTAATTTTATTCCTAGCGACATCAATAAGGTTGTTAATTAGAGAAATTTAGATTAACAATTAGATTAAGTGATCATTGTGTTTGGGTTGATTTGTCATGGGGCAATGAGTTGAATTATTTTGGAAATATTAAAATAAAAATGAAAAAATATAAATAAATTTAATCAAAGAATCAATGGAAAAGTATATATAACAGTAAAGAAAGTGGTCTGCTTTAGATAGGGGTCATATATAATTCTACACAGTTTGGTATTAATGCTAAGTCAGCTGCTCTAGAATGGCTGGCGGGAAAGCATTCAACGGTTCTTATGCTTTGGTTGTCACTAGAAGCAAGACGGTTGTTAATTAATTCTTTGGCCTCACCAACTCTTACTTTATTACGGAATATATGAATATGAATATGAATATATATTTGGGGCATTGAGTTTGAAGCTTGTGGATCTCGAAAACCATGCCCTTATCCAGTGGCTAATATTAACAAGGTTTTTTTTTTTAATTATATATATACGTGATATCTTTTACAGTATGTATCATTAGAATTTAGGTATTAGTTATATCATTTTTAATAATAAGAAAAGGAGTTGTGGATTTTTTTTTTAATTAAAGTTGGAAGGATATAAATTGGCTTTAATGTAGAAATCATAGTGTTATAATTAAAAAAAAGTTGTTTTTCATATTATATATATACGAGGATGAGTAATTTAGAGACGTCTCTAGATTTAAAATCTATGGACATCTATAGTAGTCATCGGATGATATTCTAACAGTTATGATCATCATGAACTTTTTAAAACGTGTTTTACAGTGCATGGCACTTAAGTAAAAGATGTATAGTATTTATATAAACAAATCTTCATTGGATAATGATCTAACGGTTGTGATTAATAAACATGTACCTAGATTTTTTTTCTATATATATATAATAAAATAAAATAATCCGGAAATCAATCTAACAAGGTTTTGTTATTAATCCATGGATGAGATTTTAATCTAATTTTCATGTTATTAAAAGTAATAAGATTGTAATCTAATTTGTATAATATATCTAGATTGTTTTGTTGGAGAAGTCCATAATTAAATGCCCACTAGTGTCCATTGACCCACGAGGCAACTTAGAAAGTTCATTTAATCAACCAAGAAGCTGATGTTTATATTAAATGATGTTCTAGATGGATGATGTCTTCGAGGAAAAAAAATATTATGCTGCAAAATATAAAATAATATTGAATATATTAATCTGTGAAGATATATTTAAACAATCAGTAGCATGTGCTGGAATTAATTGTATGTATATCATTCTGGTTAGGATTTAAGGAAAAATTATTATTTAAATCTTATAATATTAGATTTTCTTCATTGATTTTGATGATATTTGATCTTAGATAATTTATTCATCTCAGTTTGGTTTACATCAAAATATTTGGAAAATATATTTTTTGTGTCATGGTGGCAATGATTGTGTCATGATAGCAATGATCGAGCGGTGAGGTAAACATGTAGTGTTTGTTGACTGGTTGGCCACAGTGTGTATATATATATATATATATTTATAATGTAAAATTGATGATAATAGTGATATAAAAGGTTGTATATATGAGGGGTTTTTTTTTTTTTAGGGATCTCTTTATGTACCTGAGGAATTTTAGGGGTGTGATCGAACTGAGCCGAGCTGAGTTTTAAAGTGTTCGAGCTTTGCTCGACAAAATTAGCTATCGGGTTTGAGCTCAATTTGAGTCCAAACTTGTAAGCTCCAATTTAGTTTAAGGTAATAAAATTAAGCTCAAACTCGCTTCGACCTTGGCTCGAAAGAAAATCATTTATTATAAAAACTAGCCAAGTTCGCTTTGAGCTTGACCAGAAAGAAATTTAAAAAATAATAATAAATCTTTATGACTATTATTAATAAATTATTTTTAATACATGAATCTATTCATACTTAGGGAAAAATACACATTGGGAAAAATACACATTTAATAAGTTTGTTTGGCAGGTTTGTGACTAGTAGGTTTTTTATTAGGTTTGTTTAACATACTTGTTAGGAGGGATGGCAATTATCCCCAAACTAGACTCGGCCTAACCAGACTAAACCCGAGTTTGATAGGGAAAACCTAGTTTGACCATGTTTCAAGTCGGGTTAAGGTAAAACCCGACTAATATAAAGCGGGGACGAGAGCGAGGGCGGGGGCGGGTATGGGGATCCTAATACTTGACCCAAAAATAAAAATATTAAGTTTTATAAATATAGAAATATATAGGGGGTTTGGATTGACTTTTTAAATTTTTACTTGGTATTATTTTTGTAATTTTGAATTGGGATTGAAATTTCCAATTTTTATTTTAATATTATGGGTGTTTGGAAAAAACTTCCTACTTATCATAGTTTTATAACAAATTATTGCATTAATTAATAATTTTTATATAGGGGTTGCGATGGGGCGGGAATTCCTTTGGGTTCCTGATTCCCTGTCAGATGCGGGTGTATGATTGGTTTTTGAAAATTTGGTGGGTTTGGGGGCGGAGCAGGCAAACCCACCACCCCCCTTCCCTCGACTTGTCTAGTTACTATCCCTACTTGTTAGTAGGCTCGTGAGCAAACTTGTTTAGCAAGCTCATTTAATAGCTAGGCTTGCGAGTCAGCTCATGAGCTTACTTGTTTATCAAGCTTACAAACTTTAACGAGCTGAGCACTATTTGGGTCGAGCTCAACTCGTTTAATAATTCGAGCTCAAAAGTTAAACTCAAACTCGGCTCATTTACTTAATGATTGAGCTTCCTCTGAGCTGAGTTTCAAGTAGTTCGCTAGCAGGCTGGTTCATTTGTAGTCCTACAAAGGATTGGTGTTATATTTTAATTTATGAAAAGTATAACTTGAAGTTAGATGCTAACGAGAGATTGAAACCCATTTCTCATTGTTTTATTTTTTCTTACAAAGGGGTAATATTTCCCTAAGGGGGTGTTTGGATGACAGTAATGGTTTTGGAATCATGCCCCATTTTTGTGATAAAGTGGATAAACCACAATTGCATTAAAAAGAGAGAAAAATTATGTCTCATTCTCATGTTTGGATAAGTTTTTAGAGAGGTAATCATTACCTTGGGAGGGTTTCCATTAATCCCACAAGTAATGGTTTATTCCCCCAAATATACTGGGGAGAATGAAGGATGGAGTGGGAATAAAATTTTCAACTAATAAAATTTTCAATTGAGAGCATAAGAGTAATTTAATATAAATATTAGGGAGTGGGTGTAAATATTTAATTATAATAATTATATAATAATTATATTAAATAAATATATATATTTAATATAAATTGTATTATTTTAAAATAAATAATATTTAATTATGATAATCATATAATAGTTATATTAATTTAATATTTATTTCAAATATAAGTCATAAAATAATTAATAAGTAATTTAAATAATTAATTATAATTAATATTTATTTAAAATATTCTATAAACAATAAAATTTATTTTTTTATATTAAGGGCTTAAAAATAATTTTATATTATACATTTTCATTACTTTTTCAGTTCCAATAAATCACTTTTCTACTTTCCCATTTCTAATAAATTACTTCTCTAATAAAATGCCTTTTTCATTACTATCTTCCACCTATTCTTTTCCTTCCTCTTTCATTAGCTCATTCCTCTTTATTCCATTATAGTAAATCAAACGTGGTGTTTGTTTCAGGAGATTTGGAGGTAACTCCAAATCCCTTGTTTTTTTAAACTCAAGTAGTCAAGTGTTTGTTTTGAGGTATTTCATTCCATGTATTTTTTAAATCCCATCATTAAGGGATTTTGGTTTACGGTCAAAATGACCGTAAAACCAAATCCCAGGAGTTCAAAACCATTGTATATGCATATGTATATATACTTACATATATATCAAAATCTATATATATACACATACACATAAACATATGTATATATACACACACAATTTAGTGGCGGAACTCAAGATAAAATTTAGGAGGTGCTGAATTCAAATTTTAAAAAAAAAATATAAATATTAAATAATTTGATTAATTCAATTTGAGAGGATAATAATCAATGAGAGATGATCCTACGGAATCGGTTTCATCAGAATCAAGATGTGGCTCAACCTCATCCGTTGGATTGTCTCGATTTAATAACTTCTAAAGTAAAGTGCATGTATCTTTCAAGATACTTACCAATATATCCTTAGATTATATAATAAAAAAAATAAAATTTATAAACCCGGCTAAGATTGAGCCACGTCTCGGTTCCGTGGTAACTACCACAGAACCGAGTCTACCGGATAAAAATTCAATAATCAATATGTCAAAAATATAAAATGTACATTCATCTAATAATTTTGATTTAGGTGTAAAAAAATCTATCATATTTACATAATTAGTAAATATGTCAACTAACTGTTAACCACTATTTAACAAATAATACAATTAAAAAAAAAAAACTTAACCCAAATTCAATTATTAAATACAACAATCATTTAAAAAATAATAATCAATTAATTACAACAAATATCTAACAGTTTTTACAATAATTTTCATAATAAATGATCAAATAAAGATTTAACGAATATCAAATAAATTTACATAACAAATAATCACACAAAAAATTAAGCAAATTAAAGTAGATATGAAATAAATTAAAAAAATAAAATAAGTCTTTATAATGAAAGATAACATATACTTGGAATAGATTGAGTAAAAAGAAAAAAAAACTCTTCAATGAATACAATTCATGCAATGATTTGTTTTTAGAGATTTTGAAATAGTAATTGCAATTTTTTAGAGTTTTATTATTATTATTATTATTATTATTATTATTATTATTATTATTATTATTAATATCTTATAAATTTTTTTTTTATAATTATGTATTAATAAGTTCAATATAAAAATATATCTAAATATAAAATTTAAAAACAAAAATATTTGAAGATCTATTTTGGCTAGCGATATTATTTATCTAGATAAAGAATGTCCATATAAACTATATTATTAATATTTTAATTAATTATATATATATATATATATATATTATATTCATGTGCAAAGGTGTGCTTGAGCAGCCCTTGCCCTTCTCTAGATCCACCCATAAATTGTCACACATACATATACATACATATATTTATATAAACATATATATGTATTTTTACATATATACATACATGTATGTATATATACTTTTAGATATAACTGTATATAATATGTTTACATATATAAATACACTTATACATGTATGTATATATATGTATATATATGCATATATGCACAGATACACACATATACATATACTTATATAGATATATATATACTCATAGACATATATGTATATATATATCATGTTTTCCAATTTTAGGTTTACAAATCCTTTTAAACGAACATAAAATCTTATGATACAATTATTCTAGTTACATCCAACCAAACTAGGGATGACAACGGGTAAGGTATGGGCGTTCGTACCTTTAACCCCTACTCCATACACGTACTCTTACATGTACCCTTGAGGGTAAAAAAAATCATACCCTTATCCTTACCCGCAAGGTACCCGCTAACCCATTGTTTAAATTATCAAATTTAATTTAAATAATAATAAAAATAAATTAATTATACATTACATTACAATCTTTAAACACATGTCTATAATTCAAATTACAAGTTGATATATATTTGTTTATCTTAAATTATATAATCACATAAAAATGACGTCTATTTAGGACTTAATGGTAACTCTACCTTTTGTTTTGTTCTTGTTTAACTATTTTAGTTTTTGTTTTATATTTTTTCATATATCTACTATTTATATTTTATATAGCTTCAAATTTTATAAATATCTAATAAGATTTTGAATAAAAAAACATTATTAATATCTTATTTTTGAGAATGTTCTTATAATTTATAGAATAAATTATTATAACATTATTTTTTTTATTTTTGTTTTTTTTTAATTTAATTATGATTTTTAATATATATCTAAAATTCAATTTTAATAATATTATCAAATATAAATATAAAATTAAATAAAATTTAAAATAATATATCAAGAGAAAATTTGAAGTATTATTTTTAAATTAATCACCATGAAAATAGATATTGGGTAAATTGTGGGTAAATGTTTAGTTTAATAAAAAGATTATATATATATGAGAGGGTACGGGTACGTGTATGGGTTTTACACATACTCTCTTCAACAGGTAAGGATAAAGGTACGGGTAGGGTAGGGATATACCCTTACCCGATCCGTATCTACTTATAAACTAACAGGTAATACCCTTATCTGTACCCGTACCCATACCCGATCAAAGAGGGTAATATTCTTTTTGGCCGGGTATAAGTACGGGGTATACCCGTAAGGTAGGATACAAATTGATCAAACACAAGATTTGAATATATCGTATTTTGAAAATAAGTATTTCTAGTTATATTGTAATTAGAAATCTACTGTATTTAAAATTACATTTAATCCAAACGCTACTTAAAATATTTTGACTAATGTTATATAAAGTTGGGGGTAGCTAAGAGATTATGTATAACACAAGATAGAACATGACTTGACAAAATAAAATAATCTTATTATTTCTTTAATGTGTTTCACAGCACATGAACAGAATAAAATACAAATATCAAAATGCATTGAAGCACATTAAAAAATAATAATAATTTGTCCCCGCGTGTGATATGGTTATTAAATGCGAATATTACTCTTCATTTCATTTGACTTTGTGGTTGGGTTCTGTCACGTGTCAGTGCATTTGTTTAGCAGATGGACATTCATGATATATCCCAGCATGACATTGTATTTTCTGAGAATATTAGGTGAGAGTTAGTTGGAAAATGATTGATTAGTCCAACTTATTATTAAAAAAAAAATTCAAAAATAAAAATGTTAATAATTCATACTTAATTCTTGTAGTTTTTTTAAGTTGTTTTAATTATTTGGCTTATTGATTCATGTATCATTCTTGTTCTTGTTGTTTGGTTATGCAAAACACAATTCTTTGTATCCTATTTGTTTGTTAATAATATGTGATGAAGTTATCAAGTTATATATGTGTGTCTCTGTGTGGAGTTACTCTCTGTTTATTAATTATTCATTAATAATAATTATTATAATTAAGATGCATTAATAGAATATAACTACACTATAATAATTCAATTCATTCACATGTATTATTAATTATTAGGTAAAATAATTTATTATTAATTATAAATTTTGTTCAATTAAATAATAGAAACATATTTAAAAGATCAAGACAAATGTGCTTTCACTGCTCTCTTTCATGGGGGCTATTCCAATAAAATTTGCTCACAAACAAGCACAAAAGTTATATATTCACATACACATCTACATCCATCTCTATCCCCACAATCAAACACAAAAAAAATAAATAAATCCACATTTTTCCATTCATCCAACCAAACCACACCTATAATTTTTAATATTATTATACTTCCTCTATTCTTATTTTACAAAACCATGATAGAAAAATCTATTAAATAAAAAAAACTTAACCAATTTTAAAATTCAATAAATTATTTATTTAACTTAGTCAAATTATTTGTAATGCTACAATCACTACATTTAATTCATTATAATTCCAATTCAAGAAGGTTGAACGTAAAGTTGCTATAAATAAGGGTAAATTTGAAAACATCATATAAGTACTTTTTAGTAACTTAAAATCACAAATAAAAACTAACGTTGTAATTATACAGATAAAATCAAAGAGAGAATATAGAGTATTTTATATGATATTATAGAAAAAGTTTTGTTATAGGCTATAGCCAACGGTCTCTTAATCTATTGATATTGGGTCTCTTACATAATGCATTTATTTTAAAGAGAAAGATGTTCATTTCAAAAAATACCCAAAATTGACCCGAGCTCTCGCTCAAGGTGAGAACATGAGTATGTTAAGATTATCGTACGTTACACATTCTCTGTAGGTGTGGTTTGTCCACTTATTTAAAATATATATATATATATTGTTATAGCGTAAGTAAACTTGGATACAAATCCAATAAAGAAAAAAAAATAACGATATAATCGTTGAAAAATTAAAGTTAATTAATTCAGTTTAATAAATCTAAAAAACCATTAAATAAATAAATTAATCTCCCAAAATAATTCCAAAAAATTCTCACTTTCATAGGGACGAAAAGGCAAAAGCACCACATGCCATTACTGTAAATAAACAAAAACCCAAGGGCTAATTACCAAACCATTGTCCCTTGGGAAACCGCTTCATCTCGAGAGCGGGAACGCCAAACCAAAAGACAACACAATACAAAGCTCCAAAAAAACCCCCAAAAAACCAAAAACTAAGTCTTCTTCGATTCCCCCAAAGCCCCTTCGTCTTCTTCTCTCCTCCTCCAATGGCGATCCATCCCCTGCCTCTCTCTTCTCCGGGCCTCCGCCTTGCTTGGTGGTGCCCCAGGCCTCCGCCCCATTCCTCCCTTGATCCCTGATCGAAGCGCTTTTTGCGGGTATCTCTCTCCCTCTGTACATACTCGGCAGACAGGATGAAGCCAGGCAAAGACTAGTCCGTCGGTCGCTAATCCAATCCCATAGGTTTGGTTTATTCACCTTTTCATGCTTGTTTTCCTGATCTTTTGATCCGGATTTTTGTATAGATCCTTGTCTTTGTTTAGATCTGTTGGGAAACTTATTTAGGGTTTGTTCTTTGGGGAAAAAAAGGAGTGGTTTTGGGTATATGGTTGCTTTTGTGCATCTTGACTTTGTTCGTGAATCTCATTGTGGGGATGTTTCTGTTTATTTTTTGTTATTTATCTTTGTTTTTGGATTTTTTTTTTTTTGTGGTATTTTGTGATTTAATTACTAGTATTAATTTCCATTTTGGGGTTCTTGAATGATTCGAGAGATGAATGATGTGCCCATTTGATTTGATGCTTTTTCTCTACGGTTTTCAGAGTCTTATTCAGTATCTGTTAATCCAAAACACATGCTTAATTCATTGTGCTTATTGGTAGTATCTCTTATTTGTTCTTCCTCATTCCTATCAAAATTGTGGCTTTTTATAAATTTCAAGATGAATTCATTGTGTTAATACCAAAATCATGATTTTTTTTTTTCTTTTAATATGTATTCCTGAACTTCCATCTTAACTGTAGGAATCCTTTTGCTTTAGATGCCTGGTTAATATGAAAAATATGAAATTGTTGTGACTTCCTAGAGAGGAAGCTGTGAACCAATCCTGATATCTGCCCTTCTTTTATATATAATTTTTATCTATGTTTGTGTGGCTCAATAATGTTTTCTTCTTAGTTTAATAGCTGCATATTGGTTACTCTGTTTCTTCTGCTATCTGCTTTTATAAGTTTTGCTTTCTACTTTGGAGTTTGGAGCTGGCTTCTTTTTGTACCTTTCTATAATCTGAATTTCAATTTACCTACCAACAATGGATGTCTTGAACTAGTTCATTCTTTGCTAATGCAACTCCTTTGTGCTTCCTGACATGTATGCCTTCCTTATAGTCTCTAAGTCTAGTGTTCAGATGGGTCACATTACTATTGCTTGTGTCTTGCCCTTATTCTATGAATAGAGAATGGCTTGCTTATTATGGAACAAGAACCCCTTATTCCATATCTTTATGTAATAACTAATAAGTTATGTTTGGGTTGTTTGGCTTGTAATCTGATTCTAGCACTGTGTTGGTGGTATAGCAAATCTATTGTTGTGGAAATTCCATGAAATGGGGGGATGCTAATTTTCCAAGTTTTTACAACTTTGATGCCAACTCCTTGTCATTGTTGTCAACAAGCAACTTTATCCTAATAAAGCTGAGCGCTTTCCGCAAAATCTGGATGATCTGATACATGTATTATTTTGTTCTTGGTTAACAAATGTTTAAGTTTATGTGTTTCATTGTTTTTTGTTCAATTAAAAATGTGCCACAATTCTATTGGCTTTTAATATTCCCAATTGGTCTTTATCCATTTTTCTGCATTTTTGAGCATTATTCATTGTGTTTCTCATCAACAATCAGAAATTTGAGGTAGATGTTCATCTTTGTTCTTAAACATATATTATTGCCACTGAATCTCAAAAGCCTATGTTTTAATTATTATTATTTCACATTAAAGCTCCTTTATAGGAATAGAGCTCAGTTAATTTGTGCAAGTTCAACCACTAGGCTGTGTGTTGATCATATTCAGGTTTTGTCTATTTGTGTTTTCCGTGCATGTAAAATGCACAACTAAATTTTATCTTTTGGACGTTTGTACGTTCTCACTTTTGTTTATTTTAATAATGAATGATGGCCGTTGGAGAATAAAGTGACGTTGTTCTGCATCTCGTGGTATTTACTTTTTGGTCTGCGTGTCATTTATTTGTCGTCTCTGGTAGCTGGTAGCCTGGTAATCCAAGGGCATTTTTCTCTTTCTTATTTGAGTGGCTATTACACTTGTTCTCTAAACTACCCTTGTATTCATATTTAAAATAAATAAATAAATAAATAATATAGAAAATCACCGAACTGGGCATCACTGTTTTAGGAATGTTAAAAAAAAAGAAACTATTTAAGAAAAAAAAAAAGCCATCATATGAGAAGTCTATCATTTTTTTTTTTGCATACTAATTTGGAAAAAATATTTTCTTTAAAAAAATGGGGGAAAAAAGTACTACCTAAAACCATTATCTAAGCTTAAATATAAAAAAAATTAGGGTTCATTTTTCAGTTTTCAAACTGCTACATTTCCTTCTAAACTTGCCAGAAAAACTATTAATATTTCACAAATATTAGCCTTATGTGAGTCACCGGGTTTGTTATTGGAAGAAGATGAATTAAGATTTCTATTGGATGGTTAGAATTATTTTTTTCACTTCAAATATTCTTATTTTTCTTTTAGAATTGCCTGAGCCTGATGAGCCAATTAGCCAGGTTCACAACCAGAAGCAATTGAACAGAAACAATTGAAATGGATTTGATTTTGAGCAACTTGCGTCAATCAAAAACAAAAGCAATACCTGATTAATACAACAACAAAAAAGTACCCAATGTATACATGAAACCATGAATAAAAACAAGCAGTAGTAGAGTACATATGAGTAGAGCATTGGATAAAATAGTATAAACTCAGATACATTCACTGACATCTCCGTGTTTTTGACAATCCACTAAAATAAATTAAAATGTTGGGCACAATCAAAACATGACAAACAAAATGAGATTGGGCAATTAGAGAGACACAACTAGATATATAGTAACGAAGACAATGGAAAAATAGAGAAGGGAAGTAGAAAGCCGGAAAGGGACACCTCACAGCTTATCTTCGAACTCCGATAATGGGGTCATTTGCTCCTTCAGACCCTTCCTCTTCCGGATATCAGCCACAAGTTGTCCTGCCTGAGAATTTGCTTCGAGCGGGTCGGAGGACATCATGTCCCAGTGATCAAACACACACTGAGGGAAAGCCTGACCAGATGTAGCTGCCCTTAGAGTACTTGAGAATCCGAAAGACTCTATGACTGGAAGATAGGCCTTGATGTTATATAATGGAGTCCCAGGCCTCTGAAGCTCTTCGAACACATGACCACGCTTCTGGTTCAAAACACCATAAATGCCACCAAGGGCTTGCTCAGGTGCCTGAATCTCCACCAGGTAAACAGGTTCCAACAACCTTGGTTTGGCGGTTAATTGAGAGGCGTAAATAACTCTTCTTGCTGTCGGAATAACCTGCCCACCACCTCTGTGAATAGCATCTGCATGCAGAACGACATCACACACCTCAAAGCATATGCCTCGCATATTTTCCTCAGCAAGCGCACCTTCCTTGGATGCCCATTGGAAGCCAGCCACAACAGAATCCTTGATTTCATTGAGATACTGCACTCCCTTACACATGTCTACAACCATGTTGGGGCCAGTGGTCTCAGGACCAAAGCACCAGATCTTCTTGGCAAGATCCTTGTCCCAACCAAACTCTTCAGACAGGATCTTTGAACGGACTTTGGGATCATCCCTCGGTCCGATGCGCCCATCATCAATGGCCTCAGGAAGCCCTTCCTCCAAGGGCCTTGCTTCCATATATAACCGGTTATGCTTGTTTGGAGACTTGCTCATCACTGTCCTACATGATTTCTCAAGCACAGTCTCTCGGAAGGAAACCACTGGGTCAGAAACTATAATCTCTGCCCCTCCCATGAAGTCCTCCTGTAAATCCTTCAAGCAGATCTCAAGATGGAGTTCTCCAGCACCAGCAACAATATGTTCACCAGACTCTTCCATTGTGCAAACCACCATAGGGTCTGACTTGGCTAATCTCTTCAGACCTTCAACAAGCTTGGGAAGGTCTGATGCAACCTTGCACTGCACTGCAACACGAACAACAGGAGACACTGAGAATTTCATTGCTCTGATTGGGTGCGCATCAACTTCCTTCTCATTTGTAAGAGTTGCATTCTTAGTGATATATTGATCTAAACCAACCATTGCTACAGTGTTTCCACATGGCACATCCTCCACAGACTCTTGCTTCTTTCCCATCCAGATGACAGTCCTCTGAACACTCTTCACATACAGATCCTTCTTCTGGCCAGGAACATAGTTTGGACCCATAATTCTTACTTTTAGACCAGTGGAAACCTTCCCTGCAAATACACGGCCAAAGGCAAAGAACCTACCCTTATCTGATGCGGGAATCATCTTTGAAACATACAGCATAAGAGGACCTTCTGGATCACAGTTTCTGATTGCATTGGCATACATATCATCAAGAGGACCCTCATATAAGTTTTCCACACGGTACCTTTGTGCCTTGGAAGGAGATGGAAGGTGAAATATCATCATTTCAAGGAGCGCATTACTTGCGGGAAGCCAAGTCTGCATGACCCGCTTCATTAAAGCCTTACCAACCAAATCCTTCTCTTCTGATTTCATTGTCACACCAAGCTTCTGCAACATGGGCCATAACTTGTCCTTCTGATCATTCATGCAAGTGTTGATGATCTGCTTGATTGGTTCATAACAAAATTGAACAAACCCACGTTTGCAGGTAGGAGTCCCAGTGCTCTTGTTAGTCCACTTCTTGGTAGCTGGATCAAAGTAATTTTCACCCCAGAGCCTCTCCATCATCTTACTTTCATCTACTCCGAATTTGGAAGCATACATTTTGGCAAAGTTGGTGAGTGTGAATGCCCAACCATGCAGCCCAGCAGAGAAAGCAACAGTTCCTTTCTCAGGGTAAACTTGGACATCACCAAGAAGGGCATCTTCATATGTTGCCATAATAACATTTGCATTCTCAATGACACGTTGGAATGTTTGGTATGCTTCCTCACCTTCAACCTGGAGCTCTAGGAAGCACCGGTCCATCTTATTGACCGTCAGCACAGGCCTGATTCTTTCACCCAGGGCTTGTCTTAGAACAGTTTCTGTTTGAACACACACTCCCTCCACACAATCAACAACGACTAAAGCACCATCAGTAATACGGAGTGCTGCTGTAACCTCAGATGAAAAATCAACATGCCCAGGTGAATCAATCAGGTTAATGAGATACTCATTTCCATGTCTTTCACCCTTGTAGTTCTTCAATGATTCATCACTCATCTCATAATAAAGAGAAATCCCAGTAGACTTAATTGTGATGCCACGTTCTGCTTCATCCTGGCGAGTATCGGTCATCCTGACATCTCCAGCAACTTCCTGTGCAATGATTCCAGCAGCCGCCACAAGAGAGTCAGTGAGGGTAGACTTGCCTGCCAGAGCAAAGAAATTATAAATCAGATATTGCCCCTTGCAGCTTGAAGGCTGCTGACAAAACATTATGGCATATGAAGTCAAAGATAAAAATTATATAACCAGAACAACAAATGAAATTGTTTAAGCATATCAAGTCAAGGGGGAAAACAAGGGCACTATACCACAGTAGCAAGAAAGTGAAAAAAAATGGAGTAAATTAATCAAATAAATGCAGTAGATAGGAAATCTCCAACATCTTTCATTGGAATAGCTATACATACCATCTGAATTCAATGACCAAATCTTGAATACAGAACAAGAAAAACAAAATTCAAAAGTATATCATACCATGGTCAACATGGGCAATGACAGACATGTTCCGAATGTTATGTTTCAGGTCCATAATCCTACGGAGTTCCTCAACTGTGAACTTCACCATCTTGGCTGCTTTGAAAGTTCAACAAGCACCAAGGTAGAATTGGGCCTGTGGAAATGCCAAAAAGTTACATCATAGATCACTATATGAAACAGTAGGGGCAAACATACAAAGAAATGTTAGCAACAACCACGTAAAACAATGAATGCAAAGGCTGGTGTGGTTAAATTTAAGCCTGTATAAGCATAATAAAATGATATATCACTCAGTTTAGAGAGACAAGCAACTTAGCAAGCAAAAAACAAAGGTAACAACAAAAAAATAAAAATAAAAAAATAAAAATAAAAATAAAAATAAAAATAAAAATAAAAATAAAAATAAAAATAAAAATCAAAATCCTGTGATCATAAAGTTGGTGATTGAAACACTTGCAAACAACTTAATTACCCAACAGAACACCCTCTAGAAATAACATCACCTATTGGCTATTGTTGAGGGGGATTCATTGAAACTATATTGTCGAAACACTTCCACAGTAGAAACAAAATACTACCCCATTTTGCACAAAATATGATCATCTTGATATTCGTAAAACTATAACAATTACCTTCAGCTATAACTGATTGATTAGCTGATTAACATAACAAGATAAAACAAAAGCTTCAAGCTGCAATATGGAATTTGACCAAACAAATGCAAAATTTATGAAGACAACATCCAGAAAAATTATAGTATAAACTGAACTGCATACACGGAAATTCATATGTAAATCAATGCAATGCAATAAGATAAACAATTTTTATTTCTTTTTCAGGAGGTACACACAAAAATTGTTATAGAAACATATAAAGATCATTTGCAAGATATCAGAGAAACAAAAAAGGACAAAAATAAATAGCCACCTCTAATCAGATATTCTTTTGTTTCATTCGCAATCAATTAAAGCACTACAAAAAAAACAACAAAGAAAACAACTGCTCAAAAGAAAGGACATCACAAGCATATATAATTCAAATCAGAAGACCCAAAACTGAAATCCAATGAAAACAACCTCTAACCTCAACTTAGCACCAACAAGCATACAATCCAACAACACTCTTAAAAAACCTTTCTTTACAACATTAAACAGCAAATAATTCACAAACACAAAAAAAAAAAATTTTGAGACATCCTTTACATAAGATCGTACACAAATTCAGAAACAGATCTATAGATCTAACACAAATCTCCTCCAATTCAAAGATAAATCCAACCCGATTCTAAGAAACAACACAAAATACATCCAAATCCCAAAGAAATCACAGTAAGAAAACCGCATCAAATCCGATGATTCAGATCAAGAATAAACTACCATCAAGAAAACAACTCGAAATGATAAAAACAAAGATGATGAATCAAATGAGAATGGAAGCTCACCAACGAAGAAGAGAAGGTGAAGAGCCGCAGCAAACGGTCCTCGAAACCCTAGATTTCTCTTCGAGATTATTTATAGGCCTTGCAAAAGCCAAAGCTGCGGTCTTTGTTGGGAGGGCAAGCAAGCAAGGGCACGGCTTCGTCTTCTTCGCATCAGCATATGGTGTCTCGCGGAATTCATCATCCACTATCCTGGTCCAGCAAAGCTACCCAATATTAACCGTCCGATAAGATCGACTTCCTCTGATCGTCACCGTTCACATCTTATCTCCACAAAAAAGGGCTCTTTCGGAATTTCAGTATGTTGTTGTGATAAAATTACCGACCAGCCACTGATGATCTTTGCTCTCATCTTTGGTATCCTTCACCGGCGACTGATCAGCCGGAGACTCTGGCCATAACTCCGGCGATATAATGTAACACTCCTTCTTTCTGCTAATCGTCTACTCTTGAAAATTTGGTTGCAAGAGGTGAGCTATCGGTTTAGGAAGTACTATAACGTAGGTAATTATATAATGACATGCAATTAATAACATACAAGCGATAATATCAATTGCATCATCAAAAATATAAACAATAAATCAATATTTGAAATCGAGCATCTCATTTTAATTGTCAAATCAGGACAGTCTATCATGCAGATTTAATATCCTGTCGTCACCTAATTGGGCCATATATATTATCATCTATATCTATGAACAAGTGCACCAAGAATTACAACATACACATCAATTTCTAGGCTAAAGGACATACCAAACTAAATAAATACTAATCATCTATTTTTTGTGATTATCCAAAATTTCAAATTTTAATTTCAACCCAATTTCTTTCAGTTATATATTTCCATTATTTTTTTTCAATAACTTTTGTTTTCAAACAAAAATATTATGTTGTTATCATAATACAACACAAATCTTACTATGCTATTAATCCAAAACAATAATAATGTATTCAATATCTTCATAAATATATGTTAAAAAATCAATTAAAACAATAAAATCTTAATCACACCTAATTATGTAATTAAGATGATCAAATATAGATTTCTATATAAAGCAATCACCCAATCAACAAGCATACAACTACAATTAAGTATAAGCAAATACTCACATCTTGTCCAACGTTAAACAAATGTTTGTGTATCCTCTACTTCACCCTCTCTTGTTAATCGATATTGAACGTATCTTTGAAGAAAATAAGAGAATATCCTAGGGTTATGAACATATATGTGGGCTCCTTTCTTTTCACCCGGCCTTTAATTAGGATTGTCTGGTTAAAAAGTATGGATCACAAATCAAATTTTAATATTTCGTAGACTTCAAGGGATTATGGGTTCATGACTTCCATTAGGGGCAAGCCCCCTAACGTTAATTACCCTGGACATTGTCGCAAGAACCTCCGATTAAGAAAATAAGTGTGAAGACGAGAAACAAAATTATGACAAATGAATTTTATTTATTTCAGTAAACATGAATTCATTGACTTTATTGAAAGAAAAAGAAGTTTGGAATTTAATCATCTTGACACAACAATAATTGTAGCCTTTTATCTCCTTCCGACTATTTCACCAAAAAGCGCGCTTTGACTTTTGTTGACTTTTGGTCTTCGTCAACGGTCGAAATATGAATCTTGAACGTAATTTAGAAACTGATGAAGTTATATCTTGGATATCTGAATTTGTGTCTTGGACTTGATTTGGTACTTGATTTGAATTTTCATAAGTTTCGGCTTTTAGGCTTGTGAAACTTTTTTTTGCAACCTTTGAACTCTTCAACGCTTTGACAATGAGGTTGTTGAGCTCATTTGTTGATTCATTTGAAACTTGACATTTTAGGCATTTGAATTTACAACTTTGATTTGACTTGGAACTTGATTTGACTTTTCATAATCTTTGGCTTTCATTCTTGTGAAGCTTTTTTGCAACTTGTGAAGCTTTTTTGCAACTTGTGAACTCTTCAACACTTTAGCTTTGAGTTTGCTGAGCACATATGTTGATTTGTTTGAAACTCGTACATTTGATTTTTGCATCTTAGATTTGATTTGGATTTGAAGCTGTGGATTCTCTATGTTGATGGATCACAAACTTGGTTTGACTTTTCATGAGCTTCGCCTATCATGCTTGTGAAGCTTTTTGCAACTTGTGAACTCTTCAACACTTCAATTTTGAGGTCATTGAGCTCATTTGTTGATTTGTTTGAAATTTCTATCTTGAACTTTGAAACTTGCATTTTTGGCATTTGAACTTGAATCTTGGATTTAATTTGAATTTCAAGTTGTAGATTCTCTGCATTGATGAATCACAAACTTAGTTTGGCTTTTCATGAACTTCGGCTTTTATGCTTGTGAAGCTTTTTTGCAACTTGTGAACTCTTCAACACTTTATCTTTGAGGTTGTTGAGCACATATGTTGATTTGTTTGAAACTCGTACATTTGATTTTTGCATCTTAGATTTGATTTGGATTTGAAGCTGTGGATTCTCTATGTTGATGAATCACAAACTTGGTTTAACTTTTCATGAGCTTCGCCTATCATGCTTGTGAAGCTTTTTGTAACTTGTGAACTCTTCAACACTTCAATTTTGAGGTTATTGAGCTCTTTTGTTGATTTGTTTGAAACTTGGAACTTGGACTTTTCAGTTTCCATCTTGAATTTGATGTGGAGCTTGATTTGATTTTTTTATAAGCTTCGGCCTTCAGGCTTGTGAGGCTTTTTGCAACTTGTGAACTCTTCAACGCTTTAACTTTGAGGTTGTTGAGCTCATTGGTTGATTCATTCAAAACTTGGATATTTGATTTTGCATCTTAGATTTAATTTGGATTTCAAGCTGTGGATTCCCTATGTTGATGAATCACAAACTTGGTTTGACCTTCCATAAGATTCGGCTGTCATGCTTGTGAAGCTTTTTGCAACTTATGAACTCTTCAACACTTTAACTTTGAGGTTGTTGAGCTCATTTGTTGATTTGTTTGAAACTTGGAACTTGGACTTTTCAGTTTGCATCTTGAATTTGATTTGGAACTTGATTTGATTTTTTTTATAAGCTTCGGCCTTCAGGCTTGTGAGGCTTTTTGCAATTTGTGAACTCTTCAACGCTTTAACTCTGAGGTTGTTGAGCTTATTTGTTGATTTGTTTGAAACTTAGACATTTGATTTTTGCATCTTAGATTTGATTTGGATTTCAAGCTGTGGATTCTCTATGTTAATGAATCACAAACTTGGTTTGACTTTTCATGAGCTTCGGCTGTTATGTTTGTGAAGTTTTTTTTTTTTTTGCAACTTGTGAACTCTTCAACACTTAAATTTTGAGGTTGTTGAGCTCATTGGTATCTTCGACATTTGATTTTGATCTCAAGTTGTAGATTCTCTCCGAATCACAAGCTTGAATGATTTTTTTTTTTACTTTTGAAAAGCTTCGGCCTTTATGCTTGTGAAACTTTTTGCAACTTCTGAACTCTTCAACACTTTAGTGTTAAGGTTGTTGGGCTCATTTGTAGATTCATCATTTTTTAATGCCTTGATTTTGATTTGATTTCTTTTTTTTTTTAGAATGCTTCGCTTTTGAAGGTCTTGAAATTTCTTCATCCTCCTATGAGAATCAATGGCCTTAAACATGGTCCATGAGCTGAAAGAGAGTTTTAAGGGTTTTGAAAATTTTTATCACTCTTAAGAAAGTCAATAGTCTCAAACAGGGTCATGAGCTCAAAAAGAGTTTAAAAGTGTTTTGAAATTTTCTCATCACTCCTAAGAGAGTCAATGGCCTCAAACAGGGTCCATGAGCTCAAAAAGAGTTTAAAAGGGTTTTGATATTTTCTCATCACTCTCAAATAGGGTCCATGGGCTCAAAGAGAGTTTAAAAAAAATTTAAAAGGTCTTCAAACTTGCCAATTTACTTAAATGCTCCTTGGCAAGAGATGAATCTCATAATTTATTTATTTATTTATTTATTAATTCTTTTTTTTACCAAAATTTCCTTATGATTTTTTTTGACTGAGAAACATTTTCCCTTTTTTTTGCATGGAATTTTATAAGAGCATCTACCTTTTTGAACTTGACTAATCTCTTAAGACACGCCTCGAGATTTGTGCTAGGGTTAGGAACAACCATGAATGAAGTAATCGAAGCTGAAGGGGCCATCACTGGACTCCAATGAAGCTTGGTCGATTTTTAGATTCCGATAGGGTGGCAATGGCGGCATAAGCCATGTATCATCACCACCGCGTTATCCTCCTTTTCATTCTTGGCTAGGGTAGTAACGGCAACATAAGCCATATATCGTCACCACCATGTTGTCCTCATTTTCATCCTTAGCTAAAGTAGTGGCGGCGGCATAAGCCATATATCGTCACCAGTTCACATTCTCATCCTTCGCCTTTTTTTAAAAAAAACTTTTTTGTGATGGCATCCACAGTGAGTGAAAATGAATAGCATGCATATACTCTTGTCTATATGCATGATTTACAACAAAATATGCAGAGGAATGAGTCCTACTAAGAGACTAGCATCATTACTGAAAGATTTTTTTTCATGGCATGGGCATAGGGTGTACAATCGGTATACTTCTTATATATTTTGTATAAAGTTTCATCTACCTCATCAAGATGACACATTTTTTTTTCTGTGGCATTATGCATGGGATTAACAACCAAGATATATATGTATGTACTTTGCATGAAATTTCATCTAAGATTTTTTCTTCATGGCATCTTGCATGGATTGAACCAAACCAAAATATGCTTATACATATATGTATTTGTATGAGATTTTATAAAATCATCTACTTTCTTGAAGTGATGAACTTCTCAATGCTTATGAACGTTTTTTTTTTCTTGATTGGTGTGTGTGAAGGGGACATCACCATTGTCGGGCAACTCCACGGGATTCTTCTTCACCTTCATCCTTACAATAGGACTTTCTTGCTAAATCTCATGCATATCGAATGACCCCAACGACATTGCCGGTGTTGGCCTCCCCCTTGGTGCATGTAATGGTGACTTCCTCGTGGATGCGGCGGAGAACCTCACCAAGATCGCGGTAGCTGCAGGCGAAAAAGGTTGCAAAAGCTGTGGTCATTAATATGATGCTCGTCGGCGATGTTGAAGAGAGCTTGGCTGGAAGGAGAACGCCGATGAAGCTTGGAAAGATAGGGAGAAATTCGGATGAAGAAACGAGCAGGAGAGAACCTGTGTCAAAACTCAAAAGCATGCATGACTTTCTCCCAAGGCGGGCCCCACCATCAAAGATGATGCATATGGGAGAGATGGTGGATCATCTCTCTCCACGTCTCTCTTTTTTTTCCTTGCGGGTCCTACCACCAAAAGAGAGAAAAAAAAAACCTCTCATCTATGCATGGCCATCCTTTTTCGCTTTTTTATCTCCCCGAGTCCCCACCATGAAGAGTAGCTTTCATTCTTCTTCATACCTTTTCATCTGAAGATCATCCCCTCATATATATTTTTTTTTATACCCTGACGGCCCTATATGCATCCTCCTTAACCATAGAAGAGATGTATCTTCCTTCTCCTCACTTATTTTCCCTACATGCATCCTCCTTAATCAAAAGCAAAGGATCTGGGCCGACCATGCAGTTAAGATTTTTTTTTAACCAAAAATCTCTCTTTATTTTTTTTTTCAAATATCCGGATTTTTTTATTTGAATTTGATTAAAATTATCCGAATAAGAATCAAAATTTCTATTTAAACTCTAATTTTAAATTTATTTATTTATTTATTTAATCCGAATTAGGATTAAATACGAGTCTCTAAATTATTTTTATCATTATTATTATTATTATTATTATTTACCATCATCAAATTTCATTTAAACTCAGATTCAAAATTTTTTTAGTCTGAGTAAAGATTGAATCGGGCTTTTATTAAAATTCCTTTTTTTTCAAGTATGGATAAGCCCAAAATTTTGTTTATATTTAAACATGAATCATTATCCATCAACTTTTTTTTAACTTTAAATTTAATTTTTCTTATATGAGAAGAGATAATACTTCAAATTTTATTCAAATTAAAACTTTTTCTTTCTATATAAACAATATCTATATATAAATATTTGTTTAATTTACTTTAATTCTATATTATCAACTTTTTTTCATATTAACCCCTAAAATTTATATTACTTTTGTTTCAACCCTAGTAACTAATTAATGACTATTTAAAATTTCTTTACTCAATAATTATGGAGTATTATTTTAACATAAATGCAGACAACAGCAAAAAATTTTATTTTTAATTTTGGGGATGTTATACAAGAGTTAACATATATTTAATTTTGGAAATTGAACATGTATTTTGGGTGTTCTAGTATTAAAAATTTCAAGATGAATTGAAGGTCGAATCTTTTGTGTTGCAGCATTGTGTAGTATTGTGTAGAAATATTGATTAGACACTGTTCACCGACTCCCCTTTGGGAGGCGCTGTATGTGCTTGTCACCTTTCGTAAAATAAATAAATAAATAATAATAATAATAAGGTATAATCACTAAAATAGTCCATGTACTTTTCTCTCTCTCTCCTTTTGGTCCCTTTACTTAGAAATACTCCCGACTAGTCCCTCTACTTTTAAAAATGTGCCCATTTAGTTAAAAATGCTCCTAACCAGTCCCTCTACTTTTAAAAATGTAACTACTTAGAGGGACCAAGTGGGCACATTTCTAAAAGTAGAGGGACTGGTTTGGAGCATTTTTAATTAAGTGGACACATTTTCAAAAGTAGAGGGACTAGTCGGTAGCATTTCTGAGTAGAGGGACCAAAAGGGAAGAGAGAGAAAAGTAGAGGGACCAACTAGGGTATTATACCTAATAATAATAATAAATTGATGCAATCCCATGTTGGCTTGTATGGAATTGGAAGGATGGAACTTGGGTCATCTGTCTTGTCTTGTTACAAAAGGTTTCTAGTTAATCTTTGATTGTAAAAATTTGATCTTTCTGCAATTTGATCATTTATTTGCAGGAATAAACAGTTTGATCTTGTCAAATGAGTGTTCTTCCCATCAGTTTCATTTCCTGTTGAATAAAATTGATTGTTTTTTTTTTTCTCAATTTACCTGTCTAATTTTGATTCAGCATGCACTAAGCTGTAGAAGCAAAAGCCATAATTGTTTGCTAACCAAAACTCATTTCTGCCAATGGTTTTATGTTATGTTGCTTCAGTTATTCAAGATTAGATTTGAGATTCATACTGCATATTACACAGAATAAAAATATCCAGATTTTCTTAGTTTCTTGGTAGAATGATATGCTGTAATTAAATATAGTTGAGTTTCTGATTCTGCTTCCTGACTTTATTTGATAAAGTTACCTATCCATAGTTGATTCTCCCAAAGTCACCTTCCCCTTTATTCCTCTTTTCTGGGAGATTATATTTAGGGAACTCAAGTGTCCTATTTGCAAGTGTTTTCATTCATATGATATGTTCTATGGAGCTGCTGCCTACACTACAGTCATCTTTTTGGAACTATTAATCAGATAATAGTAAAATATTGATTGAAGCATTTCATGTCATGATCCATTGATTAAAGGCCTTTCCCCATCATATCTTGTTGAATAAATTAGTAGTGTCCAACAGAAGAGATTTCACTCCAAAGCCTTGTTCTTTATTTGTATTATTATTGACTCTGAATCAGATTCTCACTGTGCAATTGTTTCTATTTTATTTGATAAGCTTAAAAGTATATATTTTCACTCAATATCCAATTATTCTCATGTCAAAGTAATTGCATTGTTAATGGAGCTTTGTACCATTCTTATCATACAACCCTTTTCTCAATGAATCTAATACTGAAAGTTATGTTTTCTGGTTCTGCTTTCTCACCTGTTCATCCTGTCTAAGTTGCTATATATGGACCAAATGCTCCAATCAAGAAATAATCTTATCTTGAGGTCTGATGTTCAGTTATTTCTTGCTTATCAACCAAAGCAATAGGAGACATTGTTTACTTGTCTAGCAAAGTGACTATGCAATACTTTTGGAAAGCTTGTCTGACAGTGTTCAGTAATTCAATACTTCAATACATTGTTTAGTGATGTATTTGTGCTAGCATTCACTACTCCTTCCCGGCTTTCCCTATTTCTTCATGTGATAGATTGGGCCTTATTATGCATCCAGACTTCCTGAATTTGGTTGATTATTTTGGTGAAATGTTCTTGGAAAAAGAAAATATGGAGTTTAAGAGCATTTACTGCAGTAGAAATATATATTCAGACAGTAAGTATACATAACTCCAGCACAAATATATATAATGTTTTTAGAATCATTATAGGATTGAATAATTTAATTATTGTTGATTAAGAGCTCATTTGTGACTTTGTTGAGATGAAACTTGGTAATCATGGAACCTATCCTTTTACAGTGAAGACAAGTAGATGAAGTTGGCTGACAAGGATATCACAACTAAACATTGCCTTCTTCTGCTCTCTTTGCTTGGCTGGCTTGGACCTTGCCTTGATAGAGACCCAATCTTCATCTCCATCACTCAAATTTCAGTTACATCAGAGACATTTTATCTTAACATTGATATTGATTGCATGTCCACATCAAGATCTTATCCAGTTATCCTACAATCACTGTGAACTGGTTAACAGAAAAGAGCATTAGAGCTCTATCTCACTGAACAAAATTTGCAAGCCTCTCTGATCTTTCTTCAGCTCTATCTTATCCAGTTTCTACTGACTGATTTAGACTGGAGACAGAAAATTAGAATGCTTTATCAGACGACTTAACCATATTATTTATTCATTTATATGGAATCAGTGAATGCTAATGAATAACTGACTTACAGATAGAGCAGAAAGGTCAGAGGTCTTCAGCAGTTGAAGTCTCTTTGCAGTAGAAACAAACATGCTTCAATGCATTAAAACAAAAAAAGAATAAGTGTTTCAGTTAAAATTGACAAGTAAACAAAATGAGAAACCAGAACAATGAGAACACAGTCTTACTCCCAAGGAACATCACCAACCAGCATTTTATCTCCCTCATTGTCTTCATAAACCAAGGTATAATCTCCACTACCATCTAATAAGCCTTTAAATGCTTTCTTTTCTTTTGAACTATCACAAATGCCTGCAGCAGTGACATGGAACAAATCATTTGAACATTTCACCACACTTGCAGACTCTCAATACTTCTTACAAACATATACCTGCAAGAAGTTCTCGAAAGAGTTCTTCGACAGCCGAAGAAAGCATTGTGTAACTATCATAGGCCTTCAAGTTTATTTTCCTTCCAATGGGCATGCCATCCATGTTAATTTTAACAAACAAGCGCTTCTTTTTGCAGTTCTCAAGCTTTACTTCACTCTTCAAAGCCACATTCTGAGATTCATTCAATGTTTTTGAAGAATTACCAGCAATGTTCTTTCTGAAAGTTCCAAGAGGAGGCCAGCCAACCAAGGTGCAGAGTTTACTCTGTTTTCCCCAAAAAGATAAACATTCTTAGTGAAAACTAAAAACAGAGCATCTGAAATTTATCAGAAACTTACCTTGTTTGTGAACCAGTTTCTGCATTCTTGTCAGTGTTTTGCTGCTGCTGCTGCTGAAAAACTACAACAAAAGCAAAAAAGCAAAATTATAAAGAAAACAGAGCATGATGATTATCAAACAATATTGATAAACATTACCTTGTGACTTGTATTCAAGTTCATCTCCAGGTAAGCCAAGTCTAAGCTCAAGCTTCTTCTCCAGAGCTTCTCTTTCCATGACTTTCTGATTTCCAATGAGAATGAAAACGGAAAACCAATGCAAACCATTTCAAAGAAAACAGAGTCATTTCCCAACCCGTGAACTCTGAGACTGAGAAACAGAAAGCAAACAATTCCCTACTGTTCACCATTCTCACTTTCTCAGGAAACAGAGAGAGAACAAAACAAACTGGACAAAGAGAAACTCAGAGAACCAAATCAGAGACACAGTGAAAAAAAGGCAACGTTTTCATCTGAAAACGGTCAAAACTGAATCTTAGTGCAGAGCTGAGAAAAGGTTCTCTGCTTTTCCTGTTTTTTTTTTAAAAAAATATATTTTCTTTTCTGTAATGGAACAAAGACAGAGAACCGCGGGAAATCAAATCCGGATGAAAACAGTTTTGTTTGAGAATGGTTTCAGTCTTTTTGCATTATTTTTATTTTATTTTCAATGGTTTATAATTGTGAGAACATGGGTGACCATGTTTTGTGGTCCACTTGCACGAGAGGTCCACAAAATAATAACTGAAACGAAATAATTTATATAAAAATTTATTTTGTAAAATTCACACCCCAAAGTCCTATTGGTATGGGTTCTTGCCTTGAGTGTTTATTTTGAAGAATATTTTCGATTGAGTGCATAAATATTTGTTGAGTTCGCTATTAATTTTCATGTCTGTACATATCCTCATCTTCGCTTAAACAGAGGCACTTGTAATCTATTTGTCTAAAAAAATAAAATAAAATAAAGTTCACACTGAAACATAAAAGTAAAAATAAAAATAAAAAATAAAAAAAAATTAAATTTTGGTCATGTGCTGGTGATTATTAATGTGCAATCGTGATTTATTATGCGTAATCTTGACTTTCTATATACCTCTTCCGGTGTTGAAGATGATTGTGAAGTTTAATGCGAGGTTATCTCACAAAATAATTATTGGAAGATGATTATATATTTTTGTTATTATTCAAAAGTCATATTTTTTTTTAAATGTTTTTAATTTTTGATCAATATATTATTTTTTTATTGTAGAGATTTTTAATCATCGCTTGTAATTAAATATCAATTTAATTAATCATGTTTTGTCTAATCATCGCCCTTGTATGTATATATTTAAAACAAAAACAAAGTACTTTATAATTAAAAATCAAAATAAAAATCCTATATAAAAATAAATGTACTTGTTAGTAACTATTGTTTCTTTTTTCTGCTAAAATGGTTGGAAAGCACAGGAATATATAAACAAATTTAATTTTATATCATCAGTATAAACTCTATTGCTGAATAGACCAAGAAATGGAATCATGTACCAAATAAATAATTTGGAAAGGAAATCAAGAGAAAACCCAAAAAGACAAAGATATTATATATATATATATATATGAGAGAGAGAGAGAGAATGATGATCCTGTACAAAACCATATCCATACTAAATCAATGAAGAAAATGACAACACAAAAAGACAGATAAAGTACAAAGTCACACTTGGTAATTAGTATACTCAGTTAATTGTTTTGGTATTTTGCTATTTATTTTGGTTTTTAAATGCATACATACATACGTACATATATATCAGCAAAAAGGATTATTTTCACTTTTAGTTTAGTTTTAAAAAATTGGATTAAAAATTAAAATAATTTATTAGATAAACAAACTTTTACATCATTGGTAATTTTTTAATTAGGGAAAAGGATATGTTCCTTAAAACCTCTCCAGTACTTTTTCATTTCCATTTTCTTTTTTTTTTTAAATGTCAAACCAATTACTCTTAAGAGAAAATTCAAGTTTTGTTTTTTACTTTTTCTTTTTTAATTATTTTTCAACTTCATCTTCAATGTGTTTGTTAATCCTAACCAGAGATGAGCCAATTGTGGTCATGGTCAACTCATTCAGTCATGTGCAACCTCACTAACAAGCATCTTGCATGCTCAGGTTTGTAGCCAACCAGGAAAGAAACAACACTGCAAGGGGGAGAGGAAGGGTATATCAATAATATTAATATATATATATATTATATATATACAGTTATAATAATTTTAGTTTAGAAATCATTTTTTTTTAAATAAAGGGGGAAAAAAATTAGTGACCTTTGATAAAGAAATGGGTTTGAACCTTAGCTCTCTCAAAATGAGGGTGCAGATGTGTTAAGACAGTAATTCTACATTTGTGTATTTTCTGACATGGCTTGTTCATATTTAGTTCAAAAGATTTTTTTTTTAGGAATGTAGAGATTTTTATTATTAGTAATTAAAAACAAAAACAATCTTTTAGATGCATAAACTCGCACCAATACCGGCATCAATTTTTTTTAATGAATATGAACAAGCATGTTAAAGCTGTGCACAAATCAAGGAATTAATATTTCAACCAATTTGTGCTTGCGTGAGATTCAAATCCATCTTATTTGTAAATACATGAATATCTTGCATAGAAAATACATTACTAATAACCCAGAGGTCATTAGTAATATTGATAACAATGTTAGATCAAAGAGCTAGAGGTAACTTTTTTTAATGATTAACATGTAAAATTATTTTAAATTCATAAATTAAAAAAAAATATATATTCCTTAAAGAGTTCAATGCAAAGAGACTTATTAAGATCTATGGATGAACTTGACCATGAAGTCTTCCTTCTTCCCTTCTTCTTCCCCTCGATTCTTGTGGGCCCAAATTCTAAAATATAAATATATAATGTAAATATATAAAGAGAGGAAGACATGGAAAAGAATAGGAAGGTGCTCTGAATGCAAAGCAATCCAGACTGGAAGGATTAATGGGCTCATTGTTTTGCCCCATATATACTTCATATTAATCCTATCCCCCAAATTTCCTATTCATCCAATTTCTTCCGGAGTGGACATTTGGCAAGATATTATTGGTATATCCAAGATATTATTAGTAAATAAATATTTGTAAAATTGATTGATGGTTGCTATTTTAATTGATTGATGGGGTGTTTTGATTTTCCAATCTTATCAGAATCTCATCCAACGGCCAGTATTAAAAGTTAACAAACACAATCCACTTATCACCCACATAGCCAATAAACACTAGACAAATGGCATTTCAAGAGCGAGCAAACCCGCCTGATTGGGTTTCTCGAAGAGGCGCCCGAGCTGTCTCTCCATCCCTTCTCCACCTTCCTCCCTTTTCTATGGTTTTTTAAATTTTTTTTGAGAAGCCGCTCAGCTTCTTCTCCGCCGTCTTCGCCCTCCGTGACCCTTTCTTCCACCTTCTCTCTCTCTCTCTCGCCTGCCAATGATCTCGACCTTCACCGCCGTACAACTCCATCTCTGACGGATCTGAGCTTTTCTCCATCCCCGGCTTTCCCCATACCATCCATGTCACCCGTTCTCAACTCCCGGGAAGTCTTGACTTCCCCATCATACTCTGACTGGCTCGAGAAGCCGAGCTTTCCAACCATGCGAGTCATCGTCACGGGCGGAGCGGATAAAGGAGCTAGCTACGGTTGGAGAACTTCGGCGAAGGTTTTATTTGGGCGGTTGGGTCCGGCGAGGTGGTGGAGTGGATTCCGGAGGGGTTTGAGAAGAGAGTTCAAAGATTGGCATCCATTTAAATCCCCCCATGGAGTCTCGGTTCTCCAAGCTGAGAACTTGCTGCTGAGGCTCTTACAATAATGTTACTGTGCTGGAGACGCCGGATGTTGGTGAGTTTTGTGAGTTGGTTTTGGTTTTTTTCTGGTGTGTTGGAGCTTTGGTGATTGATGGTTGTGTTTGCAGAGAGTGAAGTGAAGAGTGAGGGTGATGGGCTGCCGGTGTTCCAGGAGTATTCTTTTGAGCAGCTCCGGCTTGCTACATTTGGGTTTGCGGTAGAGAACATTGTGTCCGAGCATAGGGAGAAGGCGCCTAATGTAGTGTACAAGGAGAAGTTAGATGTGCAACGCAGGATTGCTGTTAAGCGGTTCAATCATGCTGCATGGCCTGATCCTCGCCAGTTCTTGGTAATTGATATTCAATTCTGTTTTGTTAATATATGGTCTTCTGTAAGTGCTGTTTGTTTGCTGTGAATTAAAGTTTTTCACATTTAGATAGCACTAGGCTACTCGGCATTGTTTGTCTTTTTTCGCAGAAAATGAAATTCTATTCGGGTTTACATGAGTGCCTATTGTGAGAGGGAGACCGTGAGGTCTGTTATCGTCGTTGCTCTCTCTTCTTTTGATCATATACATGACACCATTCTAAATCATCTTTGCTTCATCTTTGCAAGTGAGTTGGTACATTGCTAATGCTGGTTCAACTGATTTTACCTTTGCCCCAATAGTTTTTGTAACTCTTGCGATGAGAATGAGTTTTTGATTGTGTGTTATTAAAAATCAAAACCCTGATTTGTCATATTTGCTTAGCCATCTCACTAATCTAAGATTTCCTTGCTTTTAGGAAGAAACGAGATCCGTTGGTCAACTTAGAAGCCAAAGATTGGCAAATTTACTTGTTCTGCGTCTGTGAAGGCGAGAGAGGTTGCTTATTCGTTTGAATATATGCCCAATGATACTCTTGCTAAGCACCTTTTTCATTGTAAGATTATTCTTAATCCGACAACTGATTATCTTTTTGTATGTCTGCCACGAGTGTTACCAATTTGGATTTTTATTCGTTTTAGCAGGTAGAGCAGTTGTTCAAAAAGCAGGTTATTGGCATATTTTTAGATTAAACACCGCCAAGCAATCAATTTTTGTTTGTCCGTCTATTAGTATAAATTCCAAGTTGCATGAAGGTTGTGTATAATGATTTGAACTCTCGAATGCTACAGGGGAAGCACAACCTATGAAATGGCCTATGGGATTGAGGGTGGTGCTTTATCTCGCCCTCTAGGGCATATCGTCGAAAACCGGGTTTTTTTAGCTAAACTTTGCATCTTTATCTTTACAATCTTCACTGGATTTGGTTTGAGTTCCCGGATTTAGATATCCGGAATCCCCCGGATTTCGCTTTACGATTGCATCAATTAGTAGCACCCTGATTTTGGATATCATTTAATAAGGAAAATATCTGCAGATGCGTATAGCATTGTTATTGCAACAATCATCGATTATAAATTTGTTGGTTGTATAAATATTTAGTTAATTTAGCATATGTTTGTTAGCTTATGAACGAGGACTATTATCCTATTATATACTACGTAATTCACTCTGCATAAATGGCATAATTTTTTTCTTTTTATTTTTGTTATTGTGCTTCAAGATTGAAAATCCTGAAATTCTTATTCTCACTTGATGGAGGCCGCCATTATTGTTCAATTATTTCTTTGTTATATATATATATATATATAATATAATTATGTTTATGAGTGTGGTGTGTTTATAGGTCCTGGATGTTCATCTGTCGAGTATGGATCAACAGTGGAACTAGGACCTCTTAAAGTTAAGAGGAATGAGAAAGTTATGCAGGTATACCATTATAATTTTTTTATTTATTTATTTCTGTAGGTTTCAACTTTGCTATGCTAGATGGAGAACAGACAGTAATCCTCATGCCATTGAACATGGATGATATGAGACAAGCTGGAAAATTAGGTTATTGTTACCCGTGAGGCTAAAAATATTTAGATTTTTGATGAGGATATGGTCTCGATATGTGAAGCATGAACGAGAAAAGAAAAGGTGTTCCATCAATGCATGTAATTTAGACATGTGAGGGAAAAGGATAAAATTTAAAAATGTTTGATGTGATTTTTTTGGCAGATTTATTAGCCACTATTGTTGACATTCTAAGCTATTGTACATACTTTGTTACAAATTAGGTTGTGTCAGAGGTTTTTTTTATGCTTGACCTAAATTGTTGACATTTTGGTTACAAATGTCAGAGATTTTTTGTAATGCAGCCATATTTACTAACATGCTTGAACCTAAACTGTTGACATTTTGGTTACAAAATGTCGATAATTTTTGACTTTTTGCCACATCGATACATACAAAAAAACATTTCATCACTTATAAAATGGTGTGAGTGCATTATAACTCATTGCATTCGAATTGAGTCCATCCTTCATTCAGAAAAACCGGGTAAATTTTTATAATTAATAAGTTAATAATGTTAAGAAATACATATGCTATGTCTTCTTCATTCATGAGCAACTTTAGTAAATATTTAGCATCAAATGCAATGGGTTTGCATCCCATATTAGAGCATGATGTTCTTCATGATTGAAAAATTAACTTGAAGGTTAGCTTACCAGACTTGAAAGGACTTTTGGTAGTTAATTATTATTTTTTGTGTATATATATAGGAAAAAGGTGTATATATATTGACTTTTTATAGATATTAGAACATTAAATGCTTACTGGGATCTATTCAACCAGCTTCAGGATCCATGATATATGAACATGGTGGTCATGCAAGTTTTTGTTGTTTTGTGAAGGAGGTAAAAGTTGGTGATACATGATACTCATTTTTTTTTTTTGTTTTTTGGTGCACAGTGCTGCTGGCAAACAGTTCTACACCACGAAATTAGGTATCTTAATCCTCTCTCTCTCTCTCTCTCTCTCTCTCTCATGGTCTGACTCTTTGAAATTTTGCATTTGTTTTTAGTCATTCCACTTTGTAGATGAATCAAAGCACTTATTGAATGACCATGTTTTATTTCTAATTTATAGCTATTATTTAAATGCAAGAGGTTATTTAGATCAAAATGATTTCTTCTTTCATTATTATACCTGAATGCAATGTGCGAGTTCTTTGATTGCTATAAACCAGCTCAATATCATCGGGCTTAATTTATTGGGCTTTTAAAAACATGTCTTCTTTTTCCTTTATTTCCTCACTTCAATAGAATATAATATTTATATTATAAAAACATAAGATAATTTCTCCTCGTTATAATGAAATTGAGTTTTCGCTTCAATTACATTATTAAATAATCTATACTTTCTTATTAAAATAATGTGATATATAAATTTGGTTATTGTTACTACGTAAATAATTTCATGGTAAAAATTTGATTTCATATGATGATATCCAAATTTGAAGTAATATAAAATTGTATTTTATATTTTGTTTTAAATAAACAATTATGACATTTATTTATATTAATTGCATAAAAATATAAAAATGCCATATTATAAAAGGAAAATATAGAAAACAAAAAAATAAACATATAAAATGCCATTTATTTATGTTATATTAATTTCATTAAAAAGGCCATATATTAAAAGGAA